>NW_006441995.1:2455847-2521123 GCF_000325575.1 Pteropus alecto | reverse complement strand
GACCATACTCTGATCTCCAGATGGTTCACTACAGATAGAGCGATGGCGTTACTTGTTGGATTCAGGAATAAATCAATAATGGAAGATTTGTTTCGATAGTGGTTTGGGATTGAAGATGGTTCTTTCCTTGCAGAATTTCTATGAATTTAAATGGATTGACATAAGTACCTAATTTATTAAGCAGTGTTAACTCATTAAGAAATTTGAAGCTTTTATATTTCTAAATCATCCCTCCCAATTGTACTATATCAAATATCAGTTCTCTACTTTGGGGCATTTGAGGTAGCTCCATAATTTTCCAGTTATTTTCAGATATTAAACCTCAGTCCAGTTAGTCATCAAACATGAGTTTATGCTCACCCTCTGCCCTTCTCCGCTTTACCCAGTACAAGCATGAACTGGCACTCTGCCTGATGGGAGGACTATCTCAGGGACACCACCGCCTCTTATTCTCGTTCTAGAATTATTACTTTTCCAGAATTTTGAACTGACAGGTGGGCAGGGAAGGAGAAGAGTGTCATGCTAATGGGTTGCTGCCATAACCTTCGTCTGTTGGTGAGTGGTACTTCTCTGGCCACGGCCTGGCTGTCGATGCCCTCTCTGAGGCAGGCCTCCAAATTCTGGCTCTCTCTGGGGACTAGAGATCTGAGTTCTTTGCGCCACAACGATTTGGGAAATCCTGATCAACCTCTTCAAGATCCTTAGTTCCCGTTACTGGCCATGGACTCCACAGCCTCTTGCAGCTGGAGCGCAGGGGGAAACTGACTTGGAATGGGGATTGGATAAGCTCAAATCTATTGTAAGTAGTTTCCACCACACCTACAGGAATCTCCTATCCTGGCCATCAAACGGGGTGAGTCCACACTGTCCCCCTGTAGCCCCACTCTCTCCAAGACTGATCTCTCCTGAACCAATGAGGTTCACAAACACTTTTCCTCAGCAAATGCTCAATGAGGAAACTAAGTTATATAGCAACCTTGTGAGTGATTCTCCCAGGGAGATTTAAAAAAAAAAAAAAAGATTTGGCACCCCCATTTTCATTCCATGGAAAGGAGAAGGAATTGCCTCTCATCTTACACACACACTGCGTTGTAGTAACCCTTGGATATACTACCTCTTTCTTGTTCTCAGTCTTATAACGTGAAGGGTAAGGGCTGGTAGCTGCTTGCCACATCTGTGACTTCTTAGGAAATGTTGGCTCCAACTTTAGTATCTGTCAGTGCAGGTATTGAATTCTTTCTCTGTCCTAGCCTTGGGTCCTAGTTGCCAATCCCAGGAATTGCCAGTTCCACAAATAGCTTGTGGCAGATTGACAAGTTCTTTGAAAGAAAATATAGAGTAAATATATGAACATTCAGGATAGGTATTTAGAATCAATAGGGCCATTCTTAAAATTTTTCATTATCACCCATTAATTCAATGTACTTAGCAAATAGTTAAGAACCAAATGTCTATGACAAACCAGGCATGATGAAAGACTCTTCTGATGAAAAGAAGATACATCCTCTACTCTTTAAAAGTCCTGTACTATTGTGTAATATTTACAACTCATGACCTTAAATGTATAAAGGTATGAAGTGTAAAGGTAAGAGGCTAAGGGCAGAGAGAGAATGTGAGCTTGGAGAAGTCAGGGTAGACTTCAAAGAAAATACAGTTTTTGAGCTGGCTCTTGAAAAATGAATGGCATCAATCTTTGGGCGGGGAACAGAAAATAGGGGGAAATCTTTCACATAGTGATAATAAAGGCATAAGCAAGGACAAAAGGATATACAGATTATGATGAAGTTAGTGCATGTGCCTTGGGGTGGGGTCATGAGAGTATGGTGAAAGATACTCTCAGTGTCTAGCAGAGTGAGCCAAGTCTAAACTGCAAATGGCTTTCAAGTATTTGTTCAGAAGGGGTTTGGAATTTTCCTCTATATGAAATGAGGAATTATATTAAATATTTTAAAGCAAAAGAATGATATGCAGAATGTCGTTTTAATAATAAGTTTCTGACGTCACTGTAGGCGAGAAGAGAAAGTAGGGAGCTCGCTGAGAAGAGTTGGTGAGTACATAAACTAAGTGCATAACAATGGGGAAGGAAGAGAGGAACGGATATAAGAAATCTTTAATAGTCAAATTAAATTGCGAATGACTCAGTGATTTTTAAGCTTGGGTGTCTGAGCGTATGAAAATACTCTCACAGAGATAGGGGACGCAGGAAAAGCTGGCCGAGAAGATAATGAGTGCAGTCTGGGACACGTTAATTTTGAGGTGGCCGTGCGACATCGAGGAGGAGCTGCTCGGGAGGTATTGGGGTCGAAGTTCAGAAGAGAAGTTTAGGCTGAACGTGGGAATAAGCGGTGAAGAAAAGAGGCTTGAAGCTGAGGCTTGAGGCTTTGGCACCCCCATTTTCATTCCATGGAAAGGGGAAGGAATTGCCTCTCATCTTACACGAGTGGACGTGAGTGGATGTGAGAATGTCCAGTTAGAATACATAGGAACAAAAGCAGGATGCTGAGGCAGAACAGTTAAAGGACTGAGAGAACTGGGAGACGAGTTAGAGAAGAAGGTGAGGGAAAAAGTCATCGAAGGAAGATATCGAGATGGAGCAGTCTCGAAAGCCAAGGCAGTAGGGATGTCAAACAAGACACAAGTAGTTCCTGTGATAAATGTTAAAGAAAAGTTACGTAGAATAAAAATTGGAGGGGGGGTGTGTCATAAGAGAAAGAAAGCAGGAAGGACTTGGGTGATGCTGGCTTTAACGGGAGCATGTTTTTCTTACGTTTAGATATTTGAAATGAATGTCTTAAAATAGATGTTTTAGAGAACTTGAAGCTATCTCTTGGATCAGAAATCGCTGCAAAAGCTGATCGTTCCACAGAACATAAAATGTGCTTATATCCTTACATTTTTCTTTAGGATAAACAATTTTTGAGCAAATAAGGAAAAAGGAAGAGCCAGTCGCTTAAAAAAGAAAAAAAGAAGAAAAAAAAACCCCTATACATGAAAAAGGCCATTACTGAAGGGGTTGGAAGTGATAACAGCAGTTTTTCTCTGTAGGAAAGGAAATAACTTAGATTCAGGAAAAGTAGCTTGCTGACAAGGCAGTCAGTCATATGGCTCCCCAAAGGAAGTTAAAAGATTGATTTTTTAAGGTCATAGTTCAATAGAAAGTGAAGTTGATGTTCACTTGAATAAAGCTTTCTTCAGTTATACTGAGTAGACTGTCAAAATAGCCAGCAGAAACACAAAAGGATAGGGTAGTAAAGCCTCTCTCTATGCTCCAAGCTTCTAAATGTCAAGTCAGATTATTTGCTGAAAGAGCATACATCTTGAAATATGATGAGAAAGTGCATATAGAATACTTATTTGTTCAACTAATTATTCTAGTTCCATTCTATGCACGCAAATGCATATTTTCTTGAACAAAATACCAGGAATAAAAGATTTTCAAAAATATGGCACTCTTCTAATGAAAACTTGGATCAATGGATCACCCTATAAATAGGCAGTATTTTTTCGTATATTCATAGATGACGCGTTATAAAATAAAAATGATTCTTTTATGTGTCATTTATGCTCAAGAAATAACAGAATTCAGAAATAACAAATTCAAGAAAGTCTCAGGATATGTGTGGACTCAAAGAGAATGAAGGAAAAAAGATGATATGAAATTATTTAAGTGCCTACTGCACTTCAGGCACATGATAAGAACTGTGGTAATATTAATGTGGATATAGTCTATGAGTTTTGTCCCGTGCTCAAAGTACTAAAGTGTCTTCACCATTTGGAGAGTTCTTCCAGGCTCCTCAAGCCCCGCTCAATGTTTATCCCAGCACAATGTGGCTATCAACAACCTTGGATCTGTACTCATTCTGAATCAAGGATAACTTGGATCTGAGAATGAATAGGGATGAACAAAGTGAAAGATTATCTTGGACACCTCACTATGGATTGCTTCCTCTCTTTCTCAAGGTTCCACCTCTGAGCTCTCTTTTGGAAAGCAGTCAGTTCTGCTAAACTGTAATAAAACCATAGGATGCTACCTATATAACTTGCATCTTTTAGAATTGTATATTCCTTTATAACCCCAGAGACTTATCTACTCCTACATCCTACCCAGTGTGGGAATCCCCTCTACACAGACATCCAAGTCAAATACCTAGATCTGGGCATCAGACAAACTCAAGTTCCAATACCAGCACTGTCACTTACAAGCTATGTGCTGAGGCAAGTTGCTTAACCACTTCAAGTAGAAAGGGATCATTGAAATGCCTTCTTTGTGGGACCATTACAAAGACTAAATGTGATACTATGTGTTGCTGAGTTGGTACAGTGCTCAGAACTTAAATAGTAGTTGGAAGAAAAAAATGACAGTTATTTTCAGTTACTGGGAACTCACTATTTTAAATAATTGTTTTTGCCATTTATGAGATCTCAAAATGTTATAATGTCTTTTCTTTGATTAAGCCAAAATCTATTTTATTCTCCAGCCTCGTAGTGCTCTCCCTGACTCCATCTCCGAAAGCTCTCCTCCTCACCCACTCTGCTTCAACCGCACAGTCTTTCTTACTAGATCTTCAAACTTGCCAGGTGACTTGGCTCATCTCAAATAATTATGTGACATATGCCAAATTACCTATTAGCAAGTTTTCTCTTTTTAGTATAATTTCTATTGCTTGTAATAGATAGGTTGGCCTACAGTGAAAAATTAGCTTTGTCTATGATTTGAGACTCCATTAATAAAACACATTTATTTTTCTTTTTAATGTAGCCTCAATGACTTGCTATGTATCTTTTTATCATATGAACTCTTTTCAGCTTTCATCCTCTTAAATTCTCTTTATTATTGCACCTAATAGATAGCTCCCTTCTACTTGAAAGTCTCTTGTGCTTTGTTTTCAAAGACACTAGTCTCTCTAAATGTCTCCTACCTCCATTAGTGCTCTGCAGCCTCCTTCACTGGCTCTTCTTCCTCAGCTCCCAGTCCTTTGGCAATTCATAGAATTCTACCTGTGGTCCCTCAGTCTTTCTACATAGTCTTCCTGGGAAATCTCATCTACTTACCAGCTTGACTCTCCATCTACATACTGTGTACTCCCAAGTTTAGCCCAAGCTTTACTCCTAAGGTATGTTCTCAATTGCCTACTAGCCAATTCCATCCATATCTTCCAAGTTCCATATCAAATTGGGCTCATTAAATTCTTTTGCAGTCAGTTTTTTCAAGTAAATCAAATCTTCAATAAATGCGCCACCATCCATGCAGACACCATCCTAGACATCTCCAAGTTGTCATCTGCCACATTCATTTCCTTGTAGAATCCTCAGGAGAAGGTGTCTTTCTCAAGACCACAGTATACATCTCTGAATATGAGTATGAATGGCTTAATGCAAATCTGTCCTTAAAATTGGAAACCATATTCTGTGTTCGACAATCTTTTAGTGTCCTAAAATGATATGAATTTTGAATACCAAAAAACCTGGGCTTATATTCTGGCTCTGCCTTTTGTGGTCTTAGGAAAGTTATTAAGCCTTTTTGAATCAGGTTTCTCATCTGCAAAATGGCATGTTCTTTGGAAAAAATAAGTGAAATAAATGATATGCTAGCTCCTAGTGGCATATTGATAGTTTTATGAGTTTCTCAAGATATTTAGTTTCCCTCATTCTTCTCTGTCAAATGGCAATCAAACTTGGCTAAAAATTTCTCTACTCAAATATGTTTGAAATGTGCTCCCTCTCTTAAGAGCAGGTTGTAAAAGTGATCCAGCTATGATTTAATATTGATAAAATCCAGAGAGTTAGCTGGAGGGTGTAATTCACCTACTATAAGCCACCTGACTTATTATCTGAAATGTACAAGGGATCTGTTTAGTGAAATCTTATTACAAAATGGTATATTATTTTCGTTTTCTTCTGTAGTGTGGTTGTAGTGTTTGTTTCAGATACACTTATACTAATTCTCAGCACTCATACAATCACTGAAACTGCTCCAGAGCTAATTAACAGAAGTAAAGGGGCAGACTGATAACGATTAAAAGCCTAGCTTGGAACTACCAGAATTCGAATCCCCTCACTAACTGTGTACCCAGGCCAATTATTTGATCTCTCTTTTCCTCAATTTTAATATATGGTTGGAGTGAGGGTTAAATAACATAATAAATGACATAGAAAGGAGCATCCATTTAGCATATACCACTAAAGAGCCATTGAACAAGCTCTCTCGGGAAGTGAGCATTACATAGAAGTTCCTGTCTGTAAGAGATTAGGATGACTTGGCTTAAGGAAAATATCAGAACTATATTAAGTGGTAATTATGACTATCAAAAAAGATATTTAAGAGTTTTAAAGTATTGGTTTTATTTAAATATTGTTCTATATGTTCATTCTTTAGGTTCTGAAGTAAAGCCATGTTTCTTTTTATTGCACAATTTAGAGCACCGAGTTTAGATTCTTTTTGAGCAAGGCTATTCTATGTCAAAAGCCCAAGTGCTATTAGTGTCTGTTTCCATTTCTCTCTCTGTTATTCACTCAGGGGAATGACTTTGTCCCTGAACCAATGTTTCTATTAACAGGCACCACCACCCACTTCATTGCAGCTGTCATTAAAATACATAGGATCCTAAAGAGAGATACATAACCCATATAGGGCTTAAATTTCCAAAGTGTCCATTTTCAAATCTATGAAATAATGACAAATATTACAAGCAAACAATAAGACCACTTCTGTGTTTCAAGAATGATTTCAACTAGATAATGATAACCAACTACACTGGAATCAATAACATTTTTTCACCATGAGCTTAATAAAACACTTCAAAATTCCCCTTCTCACAACAAACTTCTAATGACTTCCTGATAGCTCGCCACTAAATTCTCTTTTGGATACCTTATTCTCACTAAGGTGAAAGAATTATACCTTTCTGTAGTAACTGCATGATATCTACATTGAAGAAGCTCTTGCATTCTTGAATAAAGTTGAGGCATGAAATTTTAGCATCCAATAGATACACTGCTTCCTGACTTCTCCAAGCATTCTGGAGACTCGAGAAGTCAGACTAACTAAATTTGGAACATCAATTCTGTCCTCTTATCTTGTCAAGCAATCCTTGCCACCAAATATAAATATTCTAGTCTTTTCTATCACTATAATTTTATTATGAAGTAGTGACTAAAATAATGGGACATGGAGTCCAATTTTAATCATGGATCCCCCAGGTGGGGGGACTAATTACCTTGGGCAAATTACTTAGTAGTTCCACATCTCAGTTTCTGCATCTGAAAATGGATATTACAATATTAGTACATACATCAAGGATTATTGCAAAGATGAATTAAGGTAATTTGTATAAAATGACAGGAATAGTTCCTGGCATACATTAAGTATTTAATAAATATAAGCTATTATTAGTATTGTTACATTGTTTTTTATTTTACTCAGTACCTGAAAACACAGCAAGCTAAGACAAGGTACAACATAGAATGTCAAAAATTCATGGAAACCTTTGAGCCTCTCATGTTTTAAATGACAATTCAGGCTACTCAGCTAAAGAAAGCCAGTCACTTCAATCTGCAGCAATATGCATTCAACATCTAAGTAGAGGGAATACTGGATAGGAAGGGCAAAAAATTAATAAATAAAAGTAGATGCACAGTTTCAAACCATGCCTTAAAAAACAGAAAGTAGTACTTGTCACATTAACGAATATTTTATTTGCGGCCTGGGAATCTTTCAGGGTAAGAGGATTTTGACTTTTCTAGTCCCCATCATTCATTGCTGCCAGTATGGAGATGAAGAGGCTAAGAACTGACATGAAAATATTCACCAAAATTTATGCACCTCATCCCCTCTCCTTTTCCAGGACAGATAGAGTTTACATTTGGGCAAATGTTCAAAGTTCATCCTTCCCTCTTATAAAGCTGAGTAAATAGTGCCCAAGAGATTAGGAGGAGGAATGTTAAGACAAGAACTCATTTTAATCAGAAGGAAGGAAACTACTACTTCATTTGAGAAAAAGTTGATGTGACTACGTGGCTAGCAAAGGCATCCATTTATTTAAAAAATGACAACAACCCTATCCCTCGTATGTATCTGACAATACTACTTACTGAGTACCATGTGAATAAGCTACTGCAACATTTTCCCTTGGATACAAGAAATTTGAACGGTAGAACAGTAAAGGCAAAATAAACAGAAACATTCATTGATTATCAGATAGTTTAAAACCATTAAAAATAACAATCAAACTAGTATGTAAATAGGAGGTAATGTAGATAATATAAAATATTTGACTGCAAACCTGAGTACTCTGATTTATTAGAAAACTTTATCTTCAATTCCAAATAAACATTCAGACAATATCTAAAGTGTACATGAAATTTTAACTGACTGGCCAGGAAAAAAGAGAAATAAAAATAGGCTATCTCCCTGTGGTAACTTGATTGCGAGATGTGTTCTATATAAAAATGACAATATCTTTAGCAGTGAACTACTTAGAAGGAAGGAAAAGAAAAGAGGAAGTCTCTCTTGACTCAGCAAGAAAATATGAATGAATAAAACGAAGTTTAAGGAATAAATAAAAAGAAAATCAAGAGTTATAATTGAAAAGAGAGAAAAGGTTAGACAGTGAAATAAATAATTTTGTTCAGATGATTTGAAAGAGAAAGAGAGTCCTAGATAATTAAGGACATATGCTTAAGAGTGATGAAAAGACTGGAGGAGAAAATAGATTCCGGAAGAAACTAGAAAATATGACTCAGTGTAAGAAATGGGGAAATTGGATTTAAAAATTGAGACAGAGAAAGAGACAGAGAGATAAAAATGCCTTGCATTTTATTACACAGTTTACCTTCCAGAGCATTTGACAAAAGCTGTCTTTCTTCATTCCTACTTCCAAAACTAGACTTCCAAATTAGGCTGTTTTTTCTTACTGGAAAATGCCTTGAATCTAGATAGAGATGACTGCAAAGATCCCACTAACCTCAGGCCAGGCGTCGGGCATTGTGTAGAGAGAGTTTCTGAGAAATTGGGGCAGGAAAGCATCAAAAGAGGGTTCTCTTACAGTAGAAGAAAGTAACCCACATACAAATCTTGGGTATGTAAATCTAGAAAGTACATAATAATATAAAGAAGCAAGTGGTAAGCAATGCAAAATCTGTAAGAATCAAATGTCCTAAGAGTGTTCCCAGACACTCCTAGAACAGGAGCTCAGTCTTGACCTTAAAAAAAAGGGTAAACTCAGGGAGAAGGTAAGCATTCAGGGGAAGGGGGCAGTGAATGGGGAAAAATACAACTGATAGGATTGGTTGGGTCCTACATCAGCTGAAGGAGGTGGGACTTTTTACTGTCATAACATGCGAACCTCATGGAGGAGGCATTTTGAAAGAAGCATTTTAGAAAATGTACTTTGATAGTGAGCCAGAGGGCAAAAGGGAAGAGAAACCCAAAAGCAGGACCCTATTTCAATAGCCCATGTATCGGATGATGGGTTGAAATAAGGTGGTAGAGTATATTGTTGGATTAAGTAGAGAAGTAGTGAATCAAGACTATATATAAAAAAAATGACTTGTTAATAGGGTTGAAGGAGAATGATGAGACTCAGTCTCACCCTATTGGATGACCAGTCCTTCTCTCTGTTGATGCGAGAAAAATCCAAACCTGTAGAGAATTTCTACAAGAATATATTTGAGCCAAACTGACAACATATACCAGGGAGCAAGGTCTCAAATGCTCCTGGCAGTAACAATTCTGCAGTTTCTTTCATGCATTTGAAATTGGAGAATGTAAGGAAGATTACATGGAGGTGAGAAAAAGCAAGTTGGGGATTGATTATAGGACGGTTAACAAGATCATGTGCTCTACCGAGGGTGGTTAGAGTTTATTTCAAAGGCGTGTTACTCTAGATACACAGAAACAATCTTACTTAAGACAAAGATAAACCTTTCACTAAAAAAGTTATAGCTTGCCACATGACTACCCACCATGACCTGCCCAGTAAGGAATTTATGATCAGATCACCCCTGGAGGCTACTTTCCATAGAGCCCCCCCACCTCCCTTTTTTGTCCACATCTCCTTATTTAAATGTTTATTTGAAAGACCTTTAATCATAGTTGCTGAGGCATACTTTAATTCTTAGGAATGCTTATCTTATCTTCCCTGACTAAATGATCTTCTCTCTCATACCACCAGTCTTATCCAAAATACTTATATTTAATGACTTCTAGGCAATTTCTCAATTCCTCATATAAGACTCATATAATGTAATTCAGTGGGAGAAATAACTGCAACATATATTTCAATGAATGCTCTCAGATTGCTAGCAAACAATCAAGCCTCTGGAAATATCTTAATTATAGAAGAGGCCTCTAGGGCCATCCACAGCACTAACAAAGAATGAGGAAAACAAATGCCACAGTAAAAGACCACAGGTATTCTGAAAAACAAGATTTTTAAAGCTCTGATTTGAACCAACAGGTAACAGGGTTTCTATCAAATCAGTGCAGTTCAAATCACGTCTCCAGTTACTATTCAACCTGCTGAAATACACTCTGAATTCATTTACTCCTCTCCTCCATCTTGCCCTTTTCTCCTTTATCCTCTTCCAAAGCAACGTTATTTTTCATCTAGGCTGAAGCGATGGGGCCTTTATTTTCTACACATCCAATTTTCCCTTCTCTGATGCATTCTCCATACAGAATCCAGAAGGCTCCTTTTTCTTTAATGGATCTTATTTTATTATATCACAATCCTCATTAAAATTGTTTGGTGGCTTCCCTTTGCACGTAGAATAAAACGGTTCTTACAGAGGCCCATAAGACCTCACCAAACTCATGTTCCCTGAGTCCCTTGCTCCAATGACTCTGGCCTTGTCAGTGCCTTGAACTTCCCTAGCACATGCTGTTCCCTCCACATTTACCCACAATCTATCATCCTTAGAGAGACCGTTCCAGACCTCACCAAACAACATTAGTGCCCCTGATTATTTTCTCCCTTTTAGAATTCATCCTGCTGTGTAGTACAAATGATCACCTTGTCTCTAATTTCAGGTAAATTTATATATTTATTTACTTAATTTCTCCTTCCCCCACAGACTGTAAAGACCAAAAGAATAGAGACTTTTCTCACTATACCCCTGAGGCATAGGACAAGTATAACAGGCAACATGGACCCAATGAACACTTGATAAATAAATGATCTAAAACATAAACACCAGTAAGGTGGACGTGGTCTCTGACTGGTTTACTATTGTATCTCTGCTCCTTGGGATATGTGTCTTAGGAACATCAGTAGATACGTCCAAAATATTAGATCAACAAATAAACAAAGGAGAGGGTTCCCTGTTTTTCCCACTAACAGCTAATTCCATTGAGAGACAGGCCTAATTGTAGACAATTGTTCCTCAGAGTGGGTTGGATTCTCTCAGTCTATTGCTTCTATAGTTTTACTCTTTGATCTAGATAGGACTACACAAAATAAATTTAATCTCTCTTCAGTGTGAATCTGGGACATGCCCTGTTCCTCCTCTGTCTTTCCTTAACCAATATTCAAGTGAGTGACATGACTTCCAGACCCTTCCTTGTCCTTCTTGTTTTATATGTATGCTACAGTTTTTTGTTTGTTTGTTTGTTTGTTTTTTGTTTTTTTCTCATGAAGTCTATTGTCCCAAACTATGATATATACTAAGGTATTATTATCCCCATACTTCCATACTGGATATTTTTATGAACATTGCCTAATTACATACATAGGCAGTCAGGCGATAGTATTAATTTATATTGAACTTTCGGAGTACTATTAAATCCCAGGAATGAGATTAAATCAGGTCATCTGTTTCAAGTATTTCTGCATTTGATTTTCTGAACCTAAGTTAGGATTTTAACCTAAACTGGAACCTAAGTTAGGATTTACATTTATTCCTATAAATAACAATGAGATTTAACTCTAATTTTCACTCTCTTGAGATCTTTTTGAGTCCTATTTAGGTCATCCAGTTGCACTAATTCTCTGTCTCAGTTTCATGTCGTTCAACATGCCACAATGTTGAATGTACCCTCTTTTTTAAAACTTTGCTTTCTTATCTACTGATATAGTTCTATCGGCTTTTTAACCGCTCCTTCCCAGTCTCCTCTTAGCCTTTGTTCACTCATTCACTTGGTAAATCATGAAATAAACGTTTGCCGAGCATCCCTTCTGTGCCAGGGACTACGCTAGTGTCCTGGCTAGAAATACAAAAGTGAATCACAGCCCTTGTCTTCAAGCCCATTTCCCAAAGCCCCTTGGCCTTCACTCATTGCTGGGCAGTTTTACCTGTAATCATTGCTAAAAATGTATACTCTGCTAAATTCTAAATCAATGTGTTTGGATTTATAATCTCCCCTGAGCCCTAAATACTTATTTTCAATGGTTTATTAGACTTCTCTTAATTATCCCACAAAACTCCTCAAACTCAGCATGGCTAAAATTTAACTCATTATCTGTCACTACCCCTAACCATCTCCATGACACTTCCTATAATGCTGGTCTTGCCTGATGGTGCCGTCATTTGCCCAGTCATCTAAACTAGCAAACTGAGAGTCACCTCAGATTTTCTATTATTTACCTTTCACATATAATGGTCACCAGGTCCCATCAACTCAATCTCAGAGATAACTCAAATACCTCTCTTCCTCTGCATCCCTACTGCTACTATTTTGGTTATCTTCTATCAAATGGATTATTCTTGTAATTTTCTAACTGACTTCTATACTTCTAATTGCATTCTCTCCAAATTCATCGTTCACACTGCTAAAAGGATGACAAAAGGAATTAAGGAAGTTTGCAAAACGAGTATTCTATATAGTAACAAGATTTCAATGAATGAAAGAAGTAATAAAACATGAGTCAAAGAAAAAATAACCTATGAAAATAATGTGGAGCCGGAAATAATATCTAATACTTATTCGTTCTTACTAGGACTCTGAGACTGCTTAAGTGCTTCATATGTGTTATTGCATTCAGTCACAGACACCCTTATGAGAATTGACAAGGAAACTAAAAGGTTAACATGTCCAAGATCACTTGGCTAGTGAACTAGTCAATCTGAACCCAAGCTGTCTGTCTTCAGAGCTCATGCTCTTAATCATTCACTATGCTACCTCCTAGGAATGAAATAGAAGTGCAAAAGTTATGCCGTGAAATTGTAAGACTTGCTACAGGCAGTCAACAGACTTAACTTTTAACTGTCAAACAGGCAACACAAAAAAGAAAGCAAACATTTACAAGATTTACAGTGTTAGAAAGTAAAAACAAGTCAGTTGCCCATGGAAAACAGTGCAATACTTAATATGAAAATTAATTTTTTTTAAATGGAGCAAATTGACATAAACCATTTTGGCTGCTCAAAATCATCAAGTTCTTTTAGTAGAATCTATGGCTTCAGATGTCAGAGATAGATAAGAGCTGTAGATTCCCTCCCTGCACAGCCGCACCATGTCACATGAGTATGCGGGGATGCAAGTAAGTCACAATCTAACTTCTCACATTCTTTTCAACATTTAATAGCAACAAGGCAGAAAAAAAAAAAATAGTCGCACAACCTTAGAAATTTGGTAAAGGCTCAGCTTCTGCCTCAAGTGCTTAGGCAAGCACCTGCAGGAATGGCTGACTCAGGGAAGAGGTAGCCATATTCTAGCACCCGCATCAGCCAGCCTTTTAGTCTGACCAGAGTACAAACTCTTCCGGTGAGGACAGGACATCTTATCCTCGCTAGGCTGCTTCCCATTCATGAGAAGACAGTGGTATCTCTACAGTATTTCCAGCAAATCTAGCCACCTTGCACACCAGTCATATACCAGTGAAAACTTATTTCTATCATCTTTTTTGCCAGGGGTTCTTAAACTTTTTGTGCCATAGACCCATTTGACAGTATGACAAAGCCTGTGGACTGCTTCCAGGAATAGTGTTTTAAATACATTAAAAATATATTTCAAAGAAAGTCAGTTATAATGGAATGCAGTTATCAAAAATAGTTTAATAAAAACATGTACTTCTTTTTTAAAACATTGAATAATAAGGCCTGAAAATCACTGTAGCTCTGAAGAAATAATAAATCTGATTTTCATTTTGAGATATGTGCAATAATAACATAAGGCCACATGAAAATCAGTCAGATCGTTGGTGAACCCCAAATCAAGATAAGGGATGCTCTTTAAATGATGCCAATATTTCATGGCATTAGATGACAATGTCTTAATATAGCCATCTCCAAATGAGACAGATTCCTGACACAGGAACCAAAAAGAAAACAAGTCCATTAACCTGGGCAAGTGTTTCCTGGCCAGAAATAACAGGAACTAACTTTCTTGTAATTTAAATGTTAGTATTAACATGTGAAAAGATTCTAGCAACTGATGGGTATACAAAATCTATAGGAAACACAGAAATTGCGAAGCTAGAAAGAGTCACCTGGCTCATCCAGCACTATCCGGGGAAGGGCTCCAGAACCTTGTTTTTATAAAACATTCCATTGTAAAGGTGCTTTTGACTATACTTATTTTTACCTATTTATATTGACTTTTAATTTAACTCTCAAAATCTGATGAGGAGGCATGGGGGCTGCCTTTGCTGGTACTCCTGTATTATAGGACTATCTACATCAGAGACACTTAATTGGGGTCCAAAGACTTCTAGAGTTTCTATGGAGTCTCTGAGACTTCTGAACATGGATACAAACTTTAGTGTAAGCAGATAATCCATAGTTCTCACCAGATTGTCAAAAGGGACCTTGACCTACCAAAATATAGGAAGCATTTTTAATACGGTTTTTTTTTCTTCTATGACATACCTGTTGGTCTCCATGACAATAACTTGGCATTGCTCTCCTGAATATATTTTCCTTTCTTCACAAATTTAAATTAAAAATTTTTTTTTGACCTCGTCAAGAAATCTCCTGCCCAACCTTTTATTATGTCCTTGTGAAAGGCACTAAATCCTTTCCAGAAAAGTCTTTCTAGTATGTAAGCACTAGTTATACAAAGTACTTCTCCCTAAAAACCACGGTAGCTCTGAAGGATTTTAGGGTGGGTGCTCACTGAGTTTGGAATCAACACAGGAAATGTATAAAAAGAAAAATAAACCTTTTCTTTCCCAAGCTTTCCTCCTAAATTAAGCTCGAGATCAAGACTAAACTTGAGATCTCAAGTATCTGTATGAAGAAAAAAGAAAGGCCATCACCACATTGTTCCAAATACATAGTTATTTGGAAGCAAGTAAAGAACTGTGAAGAAACCCATGAAACTAGAAGCAAACTACAAATGTTTGGAAGGGGATTTGTCACTCATGCACAAACTGTGGCTCAGTCTCTATTGTCCTGGTGGCTCCAACCAGGGGATGTGTCTATTTGTTGACATAGGGCTGACCTAGAACAAAGAAAGTTGATGACATAAACATATCCTTTTTCCCAGCACTTGAGTGTGTGTGATTTAACCTTTAACTCTTGCTTGTTGATGTAGGTGAGATGTCAAATACTTTCTACTGAGCTGTTGGCAACTGTTTAAAGTGTTTTCATCACTCTTCCACCGAGGTGAAGCCATGCTTGGGGTAACCGGTCATCATGATCGAATTGCCTCCCCCTCTCTCTTCTCTCTCTGCCACTTCCTCAGGACTGAAACCGGAAAGCAGTGACAAAAAGCAGGGATCAGCCTGGTAGTCACTGTAAATCTGCAATTACTTAAAGTGTTTCTTCCTGTTTTTTGAAAGAATATGCTCCTACCAAGGAATAGAGACTGAGGTCTTGTGACCAGCGATCAACAAATTATTTAAATTGTGACACAAACAATAAGGAGTCCAATATCAGATACTGTAATCCCTTTTTCATCTTCCTTTAATTCTTTAGACTCAGAGATAAAGTCTCTTACTTCCTCTTGATCAAACTTCTGTCGTGAAAAAGCAAAACAGCACCTTCCACCCACTTCATACTTAGAAGAAATCCATTCCAACTTTTCCCCAGTCTGAACCCAAACTCACTTGTCTGCTCATTCAGGGCAAAAATTTTAAATAGCTACATTTCTGTTTAGTGTTTAAACCAAAGGTATAAAGTTCTTGCTAGTTTTGCCTTTGCAAGACAAAGGTCCTACTGCAAAAAGGGGGGCAGAGAAAGCATAAAATTTCAGCAGTATAATTTTATACATATTTTTTCTTAGTGGTCATTCCTGTTCTCTTAGCAACAGGAGACAATTCTGCTGAAAGAGTTGACTCTTAAGCTACCAGCAAAATCACAGCACATATGTAATGTACACCTGGAGAAATCAACTTGAATAAGCTAGACACTGCCCATTAGTATTTTCATTTTTTCAGTCTGGAGTTTGCACTCATATCTTGGAAAGGAAATCTCTGTTTCATTAAAGAAAAGTGGTTATGCCAAATGCACAAAAATAAGAATGGGAGGAGGCAGGGTGGGGGTAGGGTGAAGGAAGGTCACGGCATGACTCAGAGAAGTTTGGCTTCTATAATTAATATTTTTAAGCCATCTCACTTCATATTTAAAATGCAATTATATGTTCAGAGGGAAAAAACCAACACACAGCTAAAGTATGATGTGTCAAAACTACATATATATATACACACATATATACACATATGTATAAACATATATACATACAATTCATTCATGCATATTCATACATTATACATATATGCTACTTAAATACATATAATTGCACATAGTATCTTTTAATGTGTTTTTTTTTTTAATGTAGATTTTTAAATCATCCATGCCGCATAAAATAAAATTATCTCAGCTGAACTGTCTGCTGGGCAACTGGGTAAAATCTTTCCATATTTAAGAATGTTTAAAATAGTCATATGCTTAATTCTTATTTCACCAGCCATTTAGAGCAGTCATATCCACTGCTCTTCCTTGAGACAGAAAGACAGATGGAAAATCAGGCACTTTGAGTATCACAGTGCTTGTCTCAGACACCAACTTTGTAACACTCCATGCACCAAATAACTCAGTGGTCCAATAGTTTTAAAGAGTTCTCATACAAATCAAATTAAGGATTAACACCTAAAGGTACCCTCTAACACATAAAATTGTATCTGTTGAAAACAAATCTTAGGGAATTGATAAAGTGTGGTGTGTGCTTATTAAATATTAGTAGCTCTCAGCTCAGATTTAAGACATATCAAAATCCTAAATTATAAGTTAGAGAATATGAAAGCTTACGCAGTTCAGTCTAACTCAGCAGTGACTCTCCAGGAAGCTAAATATTTCATGGGGTTTATATTTTAACTCATAAGTAGACTAGAGAGAGCAAGAACAAAAGACAGAAGTAAATAAAGCTCTGCAAGGGACCAGAGCAACACCTTTAAATCACATAATTTTAGTCAAAATCCAATATTTCTTGACTGAATTGAACAGTATTTTAAAAATAAAATTTAGTAGAATTCTTTTGATATGCAAGAAAAGCCTGCAACTCCTCAAACTGTATTTTGTTTGTAAAAAGTATTCCATTAAAGTTATGTGGTAAAAGGTATCTTTTGTGGCATTTATGAGCATAGAGGTGGTTAGACAGTACCATCATACTTTTTAAAAAAAAGAAAGGGAACAAGAATCAAGAAGTTGGTAGAGCCTCATCGGAGAAGACCACCATTAGGAGCCTAGGTGTCAAAGAAGCAGCAAAAAGGAAAATGACCAATTTGGTCATAGAGAGTTTGGAAATGCTTTTCATCAAAGTGTTTCCTGCTACCAAGTTTTGCCAGGCATATGTCCTGACCTTTTCCTCTGCTTTTCCGCTCTTTCACAATCATTCTGGGGATCTCCTCCCCTATTTGTTTCTGCTACATGTCTTCTTTTCTTCTTTCTCTTCTAGTCTCCATGTTGTTGACAAAACCTATAATTCATTAAAAATTTTAAATGATGTTCTATTATTGAAATCACATGCCCACAAATCCACTTGTATACATAGAGCAAACACACACATGTACGATTTGCTCACTGTTGTAAATCAAATAAGTCAAAACATTTTGACTATTGGTAATACCAGATGCATTAGATAAATGAATTAATCATTACAACATGACATTCTTACCTAGCATGTCACTTGGTGCATTGCAAAATAAGGAACATACCAGACCCAATTGCATGAGACATTTTGGGTGGTTTAGGAGAAATCTGAGGATGTCTTTTCCCATGGCCTGCAGGGCGCCGCATGGCTGTTCATGCACACTTGTCCAGCCTCACTGCCTCTGCGTCTCCCCTTTTAGCCCTGCTATCTGTCATTCAGTCATTGGCAGGCTTCTTCTTGTTACATGATTCTTTCAAATTATTTTAAATTTGCTTATCCGATATAAACTTTTATGCTCTCAATGTTACCAAGTCCTACTGATACTGCTTATAATTCTTCGATCACTCAGGTATATAGTAATGTTTATTTGAGGATGAAATATTCCTAAGACAAAGCATACAGTAATTGTGTATATGATCTAGTTGTGTGAACATATCAAGACAATTCAACTGGAATAAAGAATCAATTTACTCTAGGGGAGTGACAATTCAGCTGATTATTTTGGCCGCATGCCCCCAAAACAATGAGTTGATCTATTATACTTTTCTTCTCTTCTCCCTCAACAATTAATTTTTTTCATGTTTTTGAAACCTAAGGTTTCTGTAGGGTATCTTTTGCTAGACCTGAATAAAGCATATTAAAGGGAAAAAGGCCATCAAGAACACGCTTATTTTAAAGTTAACAACAAAAAAGTTTTTGTTTTTAAACAAGAGGAAGCAAAGTCTAAGCCACACACACACACATGCACACACACACATGCAAAAGTTCAAAAAGAAAAAAGAATACAAAGTCAACTCTAAAATTTGCTTTAATTTACTGAATTTAATTTACTTAAATGATAATATAGAATGTTGGCAATGGTGCTATAAAATGGTATTCTTATTAGAGCAATTATACACTGATACATCCTTTTTGGAAAATAACTGCTAATATGTTGGTAAAATTGGAACATAATTTGGCAACTTATTTAAAATTTTCATGCACTTGACTCAGTATTCTACTACTATAAATGTAGTCTATAAATTAAAATCTAAAATGAACACCAAGATTTATGTACAGGCTATTATTTCTTACAGCAGTGTTATAACAGGCAAAAAATTGGTGGTAACCTAAATTCTGACAATAGGTAGTACATATTTAAATTACAGTAAATCTATAAAATTTATATGATATAGACAATGAAAATCAGATTTTTAAAGAGCACTACATGACATAAAAATGTATGTAATGTTCAAGAAGAAAATGAAGGCTATTAAACTGAATAGATCGCAATTCTCAATGTATAAATGTATATAAACAAATGCATATATATAAAACATGAACATAGATAGATGATAGATGATAGATAGATGATAGATAGATAGATAGATAGATAGATAGATAGATAGATAGATAGATAGATATTGGAATGAAATATACCAAAACAGTAGCTAAATTTACATAGTAGGATTACAGATTATTTAAATATTATTTTAATACTTTTCTGTTTCTCAAATTTTCTTCCTTCACATTTGTTAAAAAATTTTTTTTAAATCCAAGCAACATTTTTTTCACCTACTTCTCTAATCTCCCATCAACTCATTACGTCTGTCAAGTAACCTGACCATCACCGATGTTTCTTTCTTTCTTACTCACCTTAAACATTTTTTCCTTAAATATTGCTGCTGACTCAAAATCTTCAAACTGCCAGCTTTGCCTTGCTGTATAAACTCTGAGAGAGACCCTCCTCCTGCTTTAGACTCCTGCATATCAGTTCTTTGTAGTATCATCATTCAGATATCATTGGTGATCATCAGAGTGTTTTGGGTAGGAGGCCCTGAAAATAGAGCCTGAGAAAAGGCTACGGATATATGTAATTTATTAAAGGAGTTATCTTTAGAAACCTGAAAGGAAGTAGATGAGGCTGGAAGGAGAAAGAGCCAAGGAAGAACGAGACTCAGGTAAGGCATAGGTTTGACTGGTCACAGAAGACTAGAGCATAGGTCACGCCACAAACTTGTCTCACCTTCAGGCTATGTGGCCAGGTTTTTGTACTTCCAAACCAGTCAATCATTTGCCATTCAAGAGGGTGGAAAGAATGATGACACTGTTACCTACCTTCCCAACAGGTGGCTTCCCTCGGCTAATGACAATTCTCCAGAAAGAACACCTGAGGAGTGGATGCCCGGCTGGCTAGGGGAATCTAGGGGAACACTAACAGAATCTGCTATCCACAGTGATGACGGAAAAAGGAGAAGGAAATGGGGAGAGTAGGAAAGCGTTTCTAACAAATCCAGGTAGTGTCAAAAAGGACATACTTTTAAAGTGATGCTTCCATCTCAACTTGGAAGAATATTGATTCAGGATGATGCAATTACAATAGACCAGTAGAATAAGAGCCTACAAGTAGATTGGAATTGTATGAAGGTGTTTAAAAATTCTAAAAGATTTTTTTTTTTAACATGGAGCTTAAAAATATTTCTGCTTAGATGAACCCTCTATTTGCTCTGAACTCCTGAGAAAGTTTGAACAGCAGGTATATATAATTTCCTCTCCCACTAATACTTTTTCCATACACTTGTGAGCCTTAAAAACAGCTGCTAGGGTCCCCCTAGAGATGGCTTAATTTTGGAATCAAATGAAAGGACTCCTTGGTCCTGTAGTGCAAATTACTGAGACACTGGGATAAGACGATCTGTAAACTATACTATAAAAGCTTCCACCATTCCTAGCTTTGATGTCTTGGTGTTGCCAACAAACATGATATACTTTCCAAATGTTGCTTTTCATGCAGTCAGGCTCTATGGCTGAGCCGTAAGGGATGGTTGGAACATCCCTCTGGTAGCATAATAATTTAGTTCTTGTGAGAATTATTGCAGATCTTTTCAGGGCCTGGGTCTATTGCTTCAAACTCTGCTATCATTTGAGTGAAGAAGTCAATCAAATCTATTACTGGATGCTAGGCAGGTCTAAAAACTCCTTACTTTTCAATATGCTATGATCATATTATGTAGACCTAAAAAAGAGCATGTTTTTCTCTCTAACTCCCTCACAATTCAAAAAAAGAGAAGCCCAAGGCAGATAATGAAAATATTAACACATATTAACACCTAATGTACAGAGATAAGGAAGAGAAATCGTTAGAAATGTTAGGAAAAAAAGAAAGAAAAGTGGAAAAGAAAAGAGACATTTGAAAAACATCTTTCTCTCTACTAAGCAGTTTGTTTCCTTGCTTTTTTGTGGCTCCAGTGATAGTGTTCAGGAAACTTGGTGATGTCATTTCCTTTCAATTGGCCAGTTACATAAATGTTGGGAAAGAGCCAAGTAAAACAGCCCTCAAACAGATGGCCATGTGTGTAAATGCCAGAAAGTGAGAACAGCCATTTGCAGTTATTTTTTTTTACCCCACACATGGTATAATTTTTATTTTACAACCTCTCTTATGGACTTATGTGGATCATTCTTGTCATTTTTTTAGAAAAAAAAAAATCCCAAGGGAAGCCGTCATAAAATACAAAAATACGAATCATGAAGCAGTGAAAAATAAGGTAACGAGCAGAAGTGAGCATTGCATTGGGAAAATACAAACCATCAAAGAGAGATCTATGCAAAGCTATTCAGGTGATCAAACGTGCTGGAAAAGAAATATCTCTAACTGTCAGGAAATTTCAGGCAAGGGAGATTTTATGAGGCAAATGACTTCACCTTATGATCCTCAAGAAGTTAAAAATGAAATAAATACCTGCAGGCTTTTACAAAAAAGGCACACTTTTTAGATTTACTCTTATTCCTTCAAAGCAAATCCAAATGTAGCTACAGAGTTCCTTCACAATGAGTGGTCTACATATCTCCCTGTTCCAAGTACATATTGATACAATCAAGAGAAGTTCACACTTTTGTTACTGTGAAGAATTTCAGTTATGCATAATAAAACACAGCAAGGAGTTTGAGGTTTTTCAAACCAAATTCTGTTCTTGTTGTCTGCAATGACTGATAATAGCCTTTTCTGTCCTTGCTACTAAAGAAAATGAAATGTGGGTGTTGTTTTAGTACCTTGTATAACACGTTATGCAGGTTCAAAGAAAGTAAGTTAATCCTTCATAAATTCTATCAATTAGCTTCCTTTGATATTTCAGTATTTCACTTAAATAAGGGCATGCAAATTGAAAAAGGAGTCTACCTTCTAAAATCCAGAACAATTCAGGAAGGGAAAAAATAAGAATAACCTAATCATGGTCTTTCCTTTGACTGTTTTCTCCTACATTAAAATGTGTCTTTTTTTCCCCCATGGATATTAAAGAACTTACTTTTTCATCCATCAGATTTTCACAATGTCAGATGTATGTGTTCACAAATATTTATTAAACACCAATTATGGGCCAAAGACTGTGTTAGAAATAGGTGATAAACAGATATCAACTGAAGGATCATTACTGAATAGGTCAAATATTTTACAGACTCTATTTAAATATTACTTTTTGGGTCTTTTCAGAGCTTCTGCCTACTTTTGTGCGATTCTAACACTTGGATCCCAAGAAAATATTTGGAACTCCACGATTTCCTGTGAGAGTTCTATACCTCTTAGGTCAGAGAAGGACAGTTTTAGAGACCCTGTTACCTTAAGGTAGGATTGTGTCCTCAAAAGGTTTTTATGCTTATTTTGGACTCTGCTGCCTGAACTCCACCAAGCAGAGTAATAAGTTCCATATGTCCATTTTTTTGAAGAACACATTTTCAAAGCAGCAAATGTTTTGACGGATTGGCTCTTGGAGAGCCTGAATACTGTTATACACATCGTTTAGCATTTCACAAGGCCCCTACTGTTAGATTCTGGGAATGGGGCCAGGGTAACCTACCTACTGGTGCTCTAAGTAATGTTAAAATATTGAGAATTCTTAACCATCATGCTTCACTAAGATATATTTGGAATGTGAGGATTTCTTTGCTGCCATAGAACCGTGTGCGTGTGTGTCTGTGTGTGTGTGCGTGTGTGTGTGTGAGTGCGTGTGCGCGTGTGTGCGCATAATAAGTAAAAGAAAGGAAGGCCCTTAGAGTCAATAAATGAACAAAAAAGCTTGGTGATGAGAGTTTTGAATGTTGAAACTTTAAAATTTTTCATCTAAAGTAGTTATTGAATTCTGATCTTAAATATATATATGAGAAGCAATAGAAAGTAACAAAAATACAATAGTGGGTATACAATAAGTTTGAATGTTGCTTTCTTCAGGTAAAGAATTTCATAAAGTCTTCTTGGTTGCCTAATATTATCATCTATGTGCTGCATTCTGTATTACTCATATAAATTAGCATTCCTTGGCTTAGTCTTCCCAAATTTGTTTAAATATAATATTCTTCTGGGACCTCTCTATCTTCCTTCCCCCAACACACCCTAGGATTCTGAATCAGTAGATCTGGGGTTGGGCCCTAGGATTTCTGTCTTTAATAATTACCTCAAGTCTTTCTCAGGACCCTGCATGAAACCTTTAGAAAATTTTAGGAAACCGTTCAAAAGCCAAAATTAAGACTAGATCTGTGTACAGTCACTAAATCTATTACCCCTAATTATTTTTTAACTTACTGGCTTCTGAATTACTTTCATGCAATCTATTCTTTTGCTAAAATCTCATTAATATTTCAGCATCTGATCTTTCTCATTGTTGTAGTATCTGTTTTCTCCATGTATAACAAAAGTACCACAGGCAGGTAGTTTGTAAATAAGAAAAATTTATTTCTCATAGTTTTGGAGGCTGGGAAGTCCAAGATCAAGGCACTAGGAGATTCAGTGTCTGGTGAACACTCACTCTCATAGATGGTGTCTTCTAGTTGTAACCACACATGGCAAGAAGCTGTCTTGAGTCTCTTTTATAAGGATATACTAATGCCGTTCATGAAGGCTCCACCCTCTTGTCCTGATCACCCCCAAAATGTCGATCTCCAAATACCATCCCACTGGAAGAACACATTTCAATGTAAGAATTTGGTTGGGACCCAAAATATTCAGTATATAACATGTCTGTTTGAAAAAAAATATTATATACAGTGATCTGAATACTCAAAGTGATACAATTTTAAATTATTATTTATGATAAAAATGATACACCATGGTAACCTATTTCTTTACAGATGTGCTTCATTAGGAAGATGTGCAAAGAACTTGATAAAATGTTACAAATTATTGCTCACTGAAGAGTAATACAGTCTAATAGTCTCTGATAATATAAGGCAATAGATATGTTTTATTTGATTTATTAAATATGGAATGCATAAAAAGGCAGTATATAGTAAGGTATGCAGTCGGATGCCTAAATTAAAATCCCAGTCATATCGTTAAGAACATTGAGATCTTGAGCCCTATTTTCTTCAAACTCTTAGAAGTCTCTTTTTTCTCTTCTGTTAAAAGAAATACCCACATACTAATGCTGATTTGAGATTTAGGGAGATAATCTATGTAGAGTCTGACATGTAGTAGGTACCCATGAATTTTTAGGTCTATCATTATTATTAATATTATTATTATTGAAATATTAATTGATGACCTACTGTAATGGCCAGGCATGGTCTAAGTCCCCTGTTCTATGGAGAGCCTAGTGGAATAGACAGAAAATAAGTATTGAATGTAAATCAAACAATATGTCAGATATCCTTAAATGCTGGGAAGAAAACAAACCAGGGTGATGTGGTGGGAGTAACTGGGAAGAGTGGACTCTGACTGAGATGTCCGAGAGCCTATTCCGGTGGGTGGCACATGGCTCTCCTAAGAGAGACTGATGAATGGGTATCTGTTGTTCAAGGATGCAGAGAGAGCATTCCAGGCAGAGATGGAGAGATGGCCTGTGTGGATTGATGGAGAGAGGGCGAGATGGGATGAGATGGAATAAGCAGGCAGGAGTCAGATGCATGCTTCCCCATTTGATTGTTTCTTTTTAAACTGGAGACATACATATTTGTATCTTAAATGATTAAAAAACAATTATTCTCATTTAAGGATGGGGCAGAGAAAGTACTTTTAAGTTGTGTTTTCTTTGGTTTTAGTTTAAGTTTTTAGGGCTTGTACCCAAGGTGGTAATTCTGTGTAGTTGGTATCTATTCTGATTGCCATACATATTGTTACATATTTTGAAAAATCATGGCTCATATCTAATATTTGATTTTGATTAGGTAAAAATACAGATAGATTTTTTTTAACCTAAAATAATGAATGTGCCCTAAGACTTGTCAGTGAGGGAAGAAATCATAAAATGCTTATTAAGTTAGAATGTCATACCCAATGTTCTCCCCTTTTCACAAATAATTAGGTTGGGTCATCAATGGCTGTTTGGCTTTCTAGTAGATTTGCCCAAATTTTAAGTCATTGCCCATTCAATTACAAGGACATTGTGATCTACCAGAAGGAATGTTGCTTTCTAATATAATGAACGATGATTTACATATTCATAGGAATCATTTCTATACATTAGTATACATTAATATAAATGAGGAGCATTAGCATACATTACATTAGTATAAATGAGGAACAGCAGATAGCAAAATTATCAATTGTACTGTTTTAAGTTTAAAGAATGAGACTTTTTCACAGAATTATAAAATCTGAGATTTAGAGATTGCCTTTGAACTTTAGTAGTCCAAACCATCATTGTAGAGATGAAGAAAATTAAACTCAAAAAAGTAAGTCTCTTTCACTCAGTCAAAAAACATAAGGTTCCAACTAAAATTCAAATTACTTAATTCTCTGGCTTGTACTGTTTCTATACATTAACACACAGGGACATATACGTTTGCTATGTATGGAGGAAATTGGATTCTTATGGAGGCTTTTAAACAAAAATAAATTAAAAGATTTCATTCAATCATTATTATATGAGTACATTTTATTGAATATTCCTCTAGGACCACATTGATCCAAGCTCCCAACAAAATGTGTTTCATAATCTATACATTTCATATTTTAGTAGTTCTAAAATATGAAAAATGAACTACTAAGTAGCAGGAAACTTGTATCCCCCACTTTGCAAAGATTTGGAGGAATTTGATATAAACACAAGTACAGATCTTGGTTCTCAGGCTGTGACTGGACTCCTAGATTTATCTATTTTTTAAACTGTAAGAGACTGGCAATTACTTGCTAACGTCTCCCATGAAGTTATAGCCAGATAGCATGATAGCTACTCAAAGAGGAGCATGGCATTTTTAAAACTAAGATCTTCAATTCTTTTTTGGCCAAACTGAGAAATATTCTTTTGAATACAATAGGTTTTTCAACTGAAAGGTGCTCTGTCCCAGCTGGTGAGTGGTAGGACGAAAGATCTCCAACCTCCCAATGCCACCATTGCCATGTCAACATGTCTTGGCCACCAGAGAAAGGTATGCAGGAGTAGTTTAGTGTTTATGCTCACTAATGCATATTAGTAATAGGTAAGGAATGCTGATGATGTCATTCTCTGGGGTAGCTGAATCGAGGGCATACAGCCTCCAATGCTCAGTCGTGATCTGAATGACACGGAAACTAGGGATGCTACAGATCCGATCATGAACAGGTAGGCATTAAATTTTGTCTGTATCTCAAAGGTGGAGCAGATGGCAGACAGCAATGTTAGGAACAGGAAAACACACACATCAAAGTAAAAAGCACAGGAGAAGAGAAGAGTAAAATGAATATTTATTACATACTTTCTATGAGCTAAACTCTGTGGGAGTCGCTTTGAATATTATATCATTTAATTTTCCCATCCTTTAAAGAAATGAGGATCGGAGAGTTAAATAACTTCCTCAAAATTGGATGGCTACTCAGCCAGTGAGCAGCCAGAATCTGAATCCATTCCAAGCCAAAGTTCCTCCCACTGAACTGAGACTCGAGTGCATAACCTGGTTCAATATCCTGTGAGGACATCCAGGTATGAGAAGTAAGACATCATTTATGGGCTTAGTCAAGTAATTCCAAAGACGTTTGTGAGCAGCTGTTTAATTTAATTTATTTAATTAATTAATTTGTTTGTTTGTTTGTTTGTGTAGGGCAAGGGCTTGCCAAGTTATGGACAGGACAATAGTGTTTTTTCTTAGACCTAGGATTAAATATTTTTGCTCCCCTTTCCTGTAACATCAGAAATGTGGCCAAGTTTAAGAAAAAAAAAATGCCTTGTCTCTAAAGTTAGGGTTAAAATATAAATGGGTACTTGTCCCAACTGCTGACATGACTATCAATGCCTCGCAACTCTCAAACCTAAAAATTTTCTGCATCTTCTTTGACCCACCAGCAATAACTACTACCTATCATTGGTTTGAGAAATACTCACTTCTCAAATGCAAATTTTCAGCTCCTGTAACAAAGCAAATCAAATCAGCTGATATGTAGAATATGCCAATCTTTGGGTATAGCCCATTGGCCCAACAATGGTTATCTTTATAGACAAAATAATCAAACTCTATCACTGCTCCAGTGAGTAAGAATAAAGATGGGTTATGCTTCAAGGGCTCACATAATAAAGCAGAAAATTAAATTTTGATGGCTCCTCTCCCTGTGGTCAGCAAGATCTGACGATGAAGGTCTGAAGGCGTTATTGCATTTTGAGAACCAGTATATCCAAGACGCATTTAATCCAGTGGCTCTCCTTTCTTAATGAATATTAAGCAGTAGTCCTGTTATTTCACCAAGAGGACATTAGCCAGTATTTATTGAGCACTGAATATGGGCCAGACCTATACAGGCACTTTACATTTGATTCTCATATGGGTTCATGAGGCAGGGATTATTATCCCTGTTGGAAGTAAAGATGCTTAAGTTCAAAGATGTTATATAACTTCTTCAAGTTCAAGAGTAAGTGGCAGTGCAGGCTGTGAAGTCCAAGTGGAATTGAGATTGAGCCTTGGGCATAACAATTCAGTGGGCCCAATTTTCTCTGCATGAGTTAGATATTCAGGGTTTTGCAACATGCCTACTATTCCAGGGACCTCAGAAAAGGGAGACAGATTGTATAGCAAAATGTAAAAGACTAGTATTTTATGGTGAACATAAACTTTAAGATTCACCTAATAGGTCAAAACTATTTCTCGTCCAACCTGGTGACGTGCCTCTGCCTGAAACATTCTACTTCACCTTGAAAATGCCAGCGCTTATGAATCTTTCAACCATGAGTTTACCTGAAATCTTCAACTCATTTGTTTTCAGTCTCAATCACCTCTTTGATTACTACAACGGTACACAGTACAAATGCCAATGATAATAAAAGCAATTAATACTTATTTAGTGCTTATTCTCTACCTATAATTATCTTAGTTAATCCTCACAACAACCCTGTGAGATACTACTATTAGAGATGAGAACACTGGGGCTTAGTGAGTTTGAGTCACTTCACCAAGAATACACAGTTTATAAATGGTGAAGTGTCTCCATTTGCCTCTGAGTCCACAAAGGATGCTCCAAACCCTGATATTCAAAGTGTGATATTCAAAACATCTGAGAGCTTGTTAGAAATGCAGAATCTTAGGTCTCTCCTTGGACTTGTAAATACAAAGCTGAATTTTAACAAGGTCTGCAGATGTTGGGTGTGCACATGGAAGTCTGGGAAACACTGCTTTGAATGACGCCCTTGACTGGAGGCAAGGTCATCAACTGCCCTGGTTTATCCAGGACTAAGAACTGCTTGGGACATGGGATTTTCAGTGCTAAAACTGGGCAAGTCTCAGGCAGACCAGGATGAGTTGGTTATCCTAATAAGAGGACTAGTGCATTGGGCCTCCTCTGCAGTGAATGTTTTTCCCTTTCGTAGGCTTGAAGCACATCCTGTGCTGGCTTTCACCTCGCCCTGTGGTTACAGGAACTTGTTGGGTGTGTCTTCAGGTAGTGCCACTGATACTCTTCATATGGATGGGGACCACCATTGAGGAAAGATGGATTTTATGCCCTCAAATCCATGGGAGTTATCATCATCCACATTTGGGTTCCTGAAATTTGACATTTGACCATTATAGGAAAGATCCTTTTCCCTTTCATCAACCTTCGTTACTCCATTATAATCTCAAATCAACACATTATAATTGCAAATAAGAACATTCTCTTATAAGAACATGTCTTATAGGTTTATTCCTTTAATTCGTAAATATGTTTTTCTAAAGCTGCAGTGAAATCCAAATACGTGAAAAACCCTCATTATTTTAATATAAATGACTTCTATAAAGGAAAATTTAATTAATGTGTTTATAATTCATTCAAACATTATTATATTATTGCTTTAAAGAAACTATTAAGCCTTAAGCCATTACTACAGATTTCTCTTAATGAAAGATTTTGTAACCCAAATCATGGCACAAAATAGGTTGTTCTTCTTCAGCAAAAATAGTATGTAAGTTCTACATGTGAGTTCTAGAAGGTTTCCTTGCCTCAAGGGAAAACTTTTTAAATATATTTTATATAATATTATACACGAAAATATAGCAGTTTTTGGTATATGGAGCAAAATTATTCCCCCATTTGGCTTTAAACTGCTTTGTGGGTAATGAGAAGGTCTTCGCATTATTCTCAACTGTTAACACCCTGTGGAGAGACCACTAAAAGCTTCAGCAGCCAAGACTAAATCTCTCTGTCAATTTTATTACTTATTTCTCTTATGACCTTTTGAACCCATTGCTCAGACCCCCATTAGGTACTAGCAAGACTTGTGATTTCAGTGCTATTTATATTTAGGACTTTATCTTGCCTTTCAACCCCACGGAGAAATTTTAATATAATCACTACTGTTCATTCATTTATTCAGCAAACATTGAGCATCAACTCTGTGTTAGGTCTTTGCATAGAATATAATTAAAATGTCATCGGTACCTGAAGTAGATATTAATCCAGTCTGTTAGATAAAACCCAGATAAATAACCACAATACAGTATATCATTTGGATGTACCTAAATAGAATTTAGAAATTCAGACATCTGAGAGATTATTCTTACTGGTAGAATCAGGGAATCAGAATATTAGGGAGAAAAATCATGCTTTGAATTGAGCTCCTTGTGAGATTTATAGAGAAAAAAAATCATATACAAAAAAGTCCTGGAGCAGGAAAGAACAGAGCATGCTATGGGAATGAAACACGTCTAATCTAGCTGGAGTGTATAAGAAGAGATGCAAGAGATGAGATTTTAAAGGAATTTTGAGACTGATCATGTGGTTTGAGATGTAATTCATTAAAGACCATTGAAGATTTCTGAGCAAAGAATTGTCATAGTCTGGCAAAACTGTGTTTACCCAGAAGAAACACATGAGAAGGATGGGAGCAGGATGTAAAACCAGTCTTTCAGAACTTATTTGGAGGCCATTAAAATAGACCCAGGATAAGTAATGAAACCTACATTAGAATCTCCTTCTCCCGGCCTTAGCCACTGGCCTCTCTTTTCCTCAGACCCACTTACCTATGATTCATTTCTTCTGGCTCTCAGCATCTATGAAGGAATATTTTTGATTTTTACTTTTCTTTCACAGAAAAGTCTTCAAATCATTCTTAGTAATGAAGTACATGAAAGGGTAAGTTTGATAGAAAACACAGTAACTATTATGTTCAACAAAAAAATAACTCATTTATTAAAGACACATTGTAATATATAGTTACAATGTTACCTTGCATATAGCTCCTCTAATTCTCAAAACAGCCTCATGAGGAAAATATTATTATTTTCACTTTAAAGATGGAGAAACTGTGCTTAAGAAGGCTTATTCCATACATGATCTAAGAATATTGGGATAATGCTGTGTTCCATAAGAATTCAGAATTCTCTCTCTGGAAGAGTTTATAACCTTGCTCTATTCTTAATTCTAGCTTTCATTCAGAACAAAATTATCATCAGTGTTTATTAATCTCGAGGGAACCCAGACAGACAGGCCATGAGGGCATAACAAGGAGGCAGGGATGGGCTGGCAGTTCCAGGATACAATGTTTCAGGCAACACTGGGTGGAAATGGGGCAGAGAAATTAGAATGGTGATGACATTGTTAATTTTTTAAAATATAAATAGAACTTTATAATGTAACTATAGATGTTATATGGACATAGGGGAAATTGAACCTGAGGCCTTTTAAGCAAGTATTCTCAACTAGGTACAACTCATTGGACTAAACAGACAAGATTAAGGTAAAGTTCCATATTCTCAGGATAGTAAAATAGTGTTTAGGATTCTGTTGACACTTGTTTCTGCCATCAAATACCCCTTAGAACAACCATAACAGTGGGCCTAATACCCAGCAAGCTTTCCTCCTAACTGCACATAAATCGAGGAGACATATTTTACCTTTTTGAATTGACTGTCGCCATGGATGGTGAAATCAGATCAGTTTGAATAATGAAACCATGAAGTCACTCCCCATTTTTCACAGGAAAGGCTAGAATATTTAATAAAAACCAGGCAAGAACCAGAATCTATGAATTCATTTTATCAAAATGTCTTCTTGGCCAGAATTCTCATGGAAATAATTGTGAATTTTTCCTCTTGGCCACTCTAAATATTCCTTTTTCATCCTCAAAAATAAAAGGACACTAACATGCTGTCCAGACCAGATGGTGAGGTAAAAAAGCCTATCTTTCCTTTTTCTCTTGGCTAGACACTTTTCTGGGGTCTTTCTCTTTCTGCAGTCTCTAACTCACCCTCACTGTAAATGGTCATATATATGAAAATGATACCACATTTCTGAAAGTCATAGTTTTTGGAGGAGCAGTAATTGCATAATAAGGTGCAATAAACTGCCATATTCATCATGGTTTTCCACTTCACAAGGCTGGAAGCTAAATGTCAGAGGAAAGTCTTCCTCAGTTTTTATGAGGTGGAAAATTTCGACTGTAGAGAAAATCAGACGAAAGGTAATTTATTCAGTATTCACCCATTTATCTATTTTACAAATAGTTATTATCTGCATGGCACTCTGTTTGAAAAGTAATTATGTACAATTACAAATTATACGTATGTGACACATTCAAGTCGATGTGCACAATGCTTCTGGAGATTAACACAGAAATGACCTAAACTGTAAAAACACAGCCCCAGATTGGGTTTAATTAAATATGTGTTCAAATACTCTTGTACTCACCCATGTCATCTGCCTACCCTGCCATGGGTTATTAGGGAATCATTCATGTATCTGGGCTCTGCTACTCTTTCTGAGATGAATGGCACTGGATGGCAAGCTTACTGAGGCCAGGAGCCAGGATGATGTTTCTGTGTTCTCCTGCACATGTTGTCTTTTATTCTATAGATGTTAGATTAATAAATAAAGTTTAGTTTGGTATGAAATGCCAGTGGTGTCACCAGGAAGTATTTGCAAGGAAATTGGAATTGCCCTGCCGTTACGTCCAGGTGAGGATAAATGGCCATCCCTGCAAGGCATTGTACAAGATGCTTGGATGGCTGAGACGCAGCCTCTGCCACTAGGAAAGTCCAGGTGGTGGAGGGGACGATGAGAGATGGGAACAGGGAAGCGTTGCACAGATTTAACTCTCTTTAAGGCAAAAAATTGCAGTAGTTACAAAGAACTTAAGGGGCACAGAGGAAAAGACCATTGCGAGGGCAAAAGCAGATAGTGAGTTAAAGAGGAATGTGAAGGAAAATGGGAGGAATAAAATGAAGAATCAGAGAAAGAGAAATACATATTGGTTCAGGAGACTAGAACTGCTGAAAGAAGCACCTCTCTAGAAAGCTGAAGGACCATCTCAGCTCAAAATGAAACAATAGAGGAACCTCGGCTGTAGAGTTTGGATTAAGAGTAGAATACTGTACCCAGAGTTACCCGGAACAGTGTAATTCCGTAAGAATGATTTCCAAAACCTACGTCTAATCCGTGGAGCTGGGTTGGCTACATTGGTTCAGTCTCTATTTTTCACCTACGTAACATGACTGTGCTAAGATCACATTGGTGGCCTAGTGGTTTGCTACAGGACAGACTCTGGAGTGCCATATGGGAAACTTGTAGCATGGACCACCCGAATCTTCACCTAGTGGAGCAGATGTTGAGGAACAGTCAACTCAGGCAGCTGGGGTAGATTCAGCTGTACAGCCTGACCTGACGGAAAATTGCCTTGTGTACCATATAGAAATTTTCCTTGTTTCTTAACTTGCCTAAGGCCAGCTGATTTGCATGATGTTTCTAAGAAAACTTGTTCCCTGGATAATATCCATTTACAATTTTCCTTCATTGACATTTTACCATAAACAGGAGAGTGCTTGGTGGGGCAGCTCTGTTGGCAGAATCTATTGGTTCTATGTTTTTACAAAAATCTAGCAGCCTCTCAATCTCCCTTATTTTAGCCCTCCCTTGAAGCTTCCCACCCTCGCATGCCTGCCACCCACCACCACCCTTGCTCCTTCTCTAGACTTCTCTTATTTTTCTTGGAGATGTTTTTTTACATGTCAACCAACCACAGGAATTGGCCCTGATGTGCTTGAGTCTCACAGGGCCCCTGGAGAGGATTCACAGTTATGTCAGAAGAAGACCGTCCAAGTTCACGCCAAGAGAACTAATTAGCCTCTAATAACAAACTATCTCCAGAGAATGCAATGGTCGTAGTGTTTAAACAAAAGTCAAGGGCCGAACTCCCCACCTCTAATGCTCATTTCATTCCCAGATATAAGAAATCTATCTTTTCACACTCTTCCTATGGACTCGACAAGCACAGTAACTTCTGTCATTTAGCCAAATTCTTTGTCCTTTGAGGAATCCTGAGAAAGAGGAGGGGGCTGCTAATGACCTCAGAAACTACCCCTCATTCATCTCTGTACCCCAAAATCTAGCACAGTCATTGGTGCAGTTAATGCTCAAAACAGAAGTTTTGCCAAATGAATGATTCATGAGAATCGAGGAATATTCCAGAGAGTTAAATGTGAAAGTAAAGTAGATATTTAGATATCTGATAACTTTCTGATAATTTAACCCTCGTTGAAGTCATATTACTTATGAATTTCTTGTAGCTTACTCATGGTTGAAGTACTTGCAGCCCATATGTGACTTCTTGGTACCGATCTTGGTAGTACTTTAGTTCTAAAGCACAAATGATGTTGCTTTAACCTGTATGATTTATTGATTTAATTAATAGTGTATATAGTCTTTGGATGCACTATTACTGCTTAGAGAGGTCAGCTACAAGGCTTTCCAAGCTATTGCCTGCACAGAGCCAATTAGAGAAGGAGCATAGGGATTTGTAGAGAAGGCACTGAGAAGCAGAAGAAGGTGGAGGTACTAATCTGTCTGTAGGGCAAGCCTCACCACAGAGGAGAGCAAACAGGTCAAAGCATCGATTCCAAATTTTCAGACACACCAATCTTTTTCTGCATCTGCCTTGCCACACAAGGGTGTCTGATCTGGTCGACAGAGCAAGATGACAGTATTCTAGGTTGGTGTGTTTTGCGAAGTCAGATAACCAGCAATCAGTAATCTGTACCGTGATTCCAAGTGGTCTATCTGATTTAAAGCTCAACTATCAATAACTAGGGATGCAAGCAGGAAGACGCAGATGTAAGAAAAATAGATTGGTAAAAACTAGGCAATCACCTGTTATGGGTTGAATTGTGCCCCCACCCAACCCCATTCATACATTGAAGTCCTATCCTCAGAATCTGAGACTGTGGTCTTGTTTGGAAATAGAGTCCTTGAAGATATAATTAGTTAAAATGAGGACTACTGGGGCATGGTGATCCCCTAAATTCAACATGACTGATGTCCTTATGAAAAAAGGAGATTTGGACACAAATATATACACAAGGAGAATGCTATGTAAAGATAAAGGCAGAGATTGTAATAATGTGGCAGAAGTGAAGGAACAGCCAAGATTGCCAGCACACCACCAGAAGCAGGAAGGCATGCAACAGACTTCTCCCTCACAGCCTTCAGGAGGAACCAATCATACTGACAGCTTGATCGCACACTTTCGGCCTCCAGAACCGTAAGACAACTCATTAAAGCCTCTGGTTTTATGGTACATTGTTAGGGCAGCCCTCGGAAACTAATCCAAACCCCCAATTGAGTCAACTGGCAATGCTCCAGGAAACTGGTGTAGTTGGGTAACCAACGCAGAAGAGCATGGGGACTAGGCCGATGTGACAGAAGTAAGGAGGGGATGGCTGCAACTTGTCTAAGCCATCAAAATCCCCACCCCATGAATCCCAGATACTGGAATTAAAGAAAGTCTGATCTCATGCACTACATACTAGTGAACCCAAACTTCCTGCTACACTAAATGTTTTGCCAGACTAAGTCCAAGGCCTGAGTGTACTAACAGCACAGGCTGACATATGCTGAGCATAGCCTGTAGGAAAACATAGCAACCACACTTGGTATCTTAGAGGGAAGGCTGAATCAGAGGTCATTGCCAGCTAACTCTGAGTTTGCATTTGCTTTCCTCATACCCTCTTGCAACTGCTCCCAAATTTTGTTTATAATACCTAACACTCCTTTGATTTTTAAACAGGCTTAGCTTTTGGGATTTAAATCTGCGAGTAGCCTAGATTCTTCAAACATTTCTCTTACAAACCCCACCCCCAATATTTGTTTATAGTACTTGATGTTCCTTTGGTTCTTAAATGGGCTCTGCTTTTTTGATTTAGACCTGTGTATACCTCCACTAGCATACCCAAACTTTCAACCTGTGTTTGCCATTGCCCCTTTTGCTCTCTGGGCTCCTTCCTGGGCTTCACCCTCCCATCTCTGGTTAATGCATCCTTCTCTTTGACTTCCTGTAGCCACACCCCCAGACACTAGTTCTGCTAAGTTCTGTCCCATGGGACAAGGCACCTCCCAAAGAGGTGGCCAACAGACAGATTGGGAAATCAGAGGAGCTAAAAGTGACACTGAAGGATAATTCAACAATCCAACATGGTACAAGGGCAGAAATTTACCAGCTGTCTAGAATCACAGAATTTTAGAGCAAAAAAAGAATTTTAGAAATGAATCTAATACGCCTATTCTTATATAAATAGGAAAACAGGTCAGCAATTTTATCATAATCACAGAGCTGACAATTTGGACAGCTGACAGATGGGCAGAGCAGTTTTCACTTCACCTGGTAGGACTTTGCTGTACTTAGGTGAGTGACAGATTTTACAGGGAGAAGAGCCATCAGCAGTGGCTTTGACAGCAACTGGAGTGTAAATGAGTGCTCTGGACACAGGTAGGGGTGCAGACACCAGCCATAGGATGCATTTACAACAGAGTTCTCAGTAAGACATGCCTAAAGGGAGCTGTAGGAAGCAGGAGAAATACCACAGAGCCACTGGATAGCTAAAATGGATAGCTAAGATGACCAGGCTCACGAAATAGCTTGTGGCAGAGGTTAGAGTGATAGGAGAAAGAGCTTTAAAAGAGCAGCGAAAGTCTTATTGTAGAGACCATGTTAGGGAATTACTGTATCAATTTTTCTCAGATATTGGTGATACAATGCAGAATATGCACTGCTCAAGATCTTTTCGGATGTTTGATATACTAAAATTTGAGACTTATTACCGATGCGATTATAATAAAGACCCAGTTTATATCCCAGGTATGCAGCCTATGTGTGAGTGTGTGTTTGTGCTGGGGCCAGAAGGCAGGGAAGGGAGTATATAATTTTAAAAATATGACCTTAAATGTGTAAAATTTAAAAGAAAAATTCAAGGGGTTATTATTTATAATAACATCATTAAGTATTTGCTAAAACATTGGGATATTGAATTAATATTGGCTCAGAATTTGAAGGTGAGGCTTGGATTGCCGGTGACACGGAGACAAGGACAGAGGACAATAACTTACGTTCATTTACTTGCTATAATGTGTGGAGCGAATGCAGTTCTGTAATTTGAATGACTTCCTAAATCCCGGACAATGACAGCGCCCAGTCTGTCAGCACCTGAGCCCTTTAAACAGCTTTATCAGCTGAACTTTCAGGCAAATTGTCCATCGCTGCCTAGAACTGGAACTGGAACTGTTCAGACCTAGGCCAAGAGCAAACCTGACCAACCCTGAGATACACACACACACACACACACACACACACACAAAAGAACCCCACTTTTTTTTTTTTATTACCATCATAGTGTAGGAGTCATATTGTTAATACCTTTGCAAATCCCTAACATTTAGTCATTTTTCACAGCTAATGGGTCATGTTTTCTTTAGCGTTTTGGACTACAATTTTTTTTGTTTTTTTTTTTTAAAGCAACCACAGGATCTGCATTGAAATCACCAGGGACAATAAACTGGAATTGTCCATGTTCCCCCCCTTTGTTTTCTGCCTTGTGTGTGGAAAAACATATATTTTTCAGAACAAGAAAGAGTTTGTGACCCTGTGAAAATTATATAAATTGTTTTTGTGAATCACCCTCGAGTCATCCAAAAGGAGGCTTCTCCATCCCATTCCAGTAAATGTTTTTGCCATTCATGACTGTGCTTGCTGGCTGCTGTGAGATCCCCAAGAACAACTTGGACCTGGTAGATGGTCCCTTGGGGTGGTGGCCTTCTCTGCCTGCTGGGAAGTAGCATCCTTAAGTTCAAGAATAAATACCGCCTTTTGCATTGCAGTCATTGGTTTTTATTAACCAACTGTGTCTGCTGAAAACATCTTGAACTAATATTAAAATATCCACTTGAATCTGTCTCTATACCCTAGTCATCGATGTTTTCATGTATTTATCCACAAGCAGATGCTTGATACCTACCTGGTACTCAGCACTGCACAAACATTATCTGGCAATGAGCATCCTATAGGAAACACAAGACCTATACAAAGCTGACAATTCTTGGTCTGTATAAGATTAGATATATGTGTCCAAATTAGATAGATATCCAAATTCCAAAAGATCTTCTCATTTTATAGCATATTAGACAGTAAGTTGTTACTATGTCAAAAATCACCCAAAGCGGGGATCTATCTAGCTATAAAATTAAGCTTTGGTTCACATGCCTAGGGCTTCAAGTGATACTGAATTCTATGGAGGGACCTTAGGCAATAAGCTTAATGTAAGTAAGTAATTCTGTCTCCTTTTTTTTTTTTTTTTTTTTTTGAGCCACCACAAGTATACTTTCATTTAAATCTGAAATTGTGGAGGTACTATAGATGCATTTATTGCTTCCCAATATATACTCAGATCAATAGCTTTCTCACTTCATATCCGTTAGGTGACCTTCTTGTGATAGCAGTAGAGGGAGAGAATATTTTTAGGGAGAAAGTTTACCACTAAGTACACTTGAGTGCAACAAATGACAGTTTCGATCTGATAAAAATGAATAGACATTAATTTTATTTTATCAAATTGTAGGGTTGAATTTACACAGGTGAAATTTAAACTGTTCGTAGAGGAGAACTTTCCATGTCTCTCTGTGACTTAGCCACTATATATCTGTGTTATTTCAGGGTTGCTTAAAAGTAGCAGCCAAGACAGAAATAGATCTGCAAGAGATTTACTGGAGTAGGAAGCAGGAAAAGACTAGGAGACCCTTAAGAAGGGGATGCTATCCCTGGAAGGACAGAGGAAAGCAAGGAGGATTGGATAGAAAAGTTGCAGATAGCTGTGCAATTCTGAGAAAGTTTTGACCAAGCCAAAGGGAACTCCTTGGGCCTGGTACAAGGTCCTGGGCCTCACAGGAACTGACATGTCTGAGTGTCCTCCATCCTCATCCACACCCTGTGCTCAGTCACTGGCTGGGAGCAACTCTTGGGAAGCATGACCTCAGCACAAACATAGGATGGATCCAGAGGGCCAGCATCTGAGACCCTCAGTCAGTTATGCTCCCTACAACAGTTGACATGAGCAACATGTTTTAATGTCCACCACTCTCTGTCAATATGAGCATCATAACAACCAAAGATGGTGGAATGCATTTGTTCATACATTTATTAAACAAATCTTTATTGAGCTTTTACTTTGTGTCAGGCGTTATAGATTTCCAGTATTATAGATGCCACAGAAAACAAGAAATCTCTCTGCCCTCATAGAATATATTGCATAACATATTTATTGCCTTGAAAATACTGCTGGATAATTGAGGATCTTCTAAGCTAAAGACATGTTACCCACTTCTAATGGTTAATAAAATAACAATTTTTGGATCTTAATTTATATTATCTATTTTGGAGTTGTGTTGCCATTTACTTATTAGAATCTGCATAGAAATTTATCACAAACATGTAAAATGGTCCTGGCTCTGCTCTACCCTAATCTTTTAATTTTAACACATTGGATTGAACATTTGCATAACTCAGCAATTTTTAAATATATCTGTCCACACAACCACTCCAAATACTGTGCATTTGTGAATTTTTCCTTCAGTAGTTGAATGTGACATTGAGAATAGAGGATGACAGAGACATAGAGTTGAGAGACTATAGGAAGAATGAGAAGAAATCATCTTAGCTTTTTTTCCCCAACTCATAATCTACTCCTTCCTCAGAGAATGCTCATCTCTATGTACTACAAAGCCTGAAATTTCATCACTAAATATTAATCCCTTTGAGATAAGAATTAGCCTTTCCAAGAATTTTTTTTTTTTAATTGCAGATCCTTTATACTAATATACACATCACTGACACCTCTGTGTAGATCAGGCTTTCAGCTAACTTTTCCTGCCTGTTGGATAAGAGGAGACTGTCATGTTAGGATTACTGGATGCCTGGAAGTGAGACGGAACAGAATTGATAAACACTAAGTTTGTTATGGTCAAGATAGAGAATATGAAAAAACACAAAGTTGCAACACCATCAGGAGATGGACAGTGATGATAAACTTGGTCAGCAGATCCCAACAGGGGGATTATTTCTGAACATATTCCGGCATTTTTCTTATGTTGTCATTGGAAAAGTATGCAAGGAAGTACATGTTTCAACCCCATCCTGATTTTTCGGAACTGTGAAAAGCTAAATAATAACAACAGTCAAGTTGAACAGCTATGAGAGTTACCACTGATATTCACCACCTTCGATTTATCAAGTGAAATTGCTAAATCAATGAAAATGGGTTTGAGTTGCCCTGATCTCTGCTTTTGACTCCCACCAATTCCCCTTTCCCACCCACCTGAAGATATTGTCTCTTGAGCTCCATTCAAGCCTCCCTGATGTGTGAATCGTGTTCAGGAGCGTTTCCAACGCCTTTCATTGTAATAGTAATAGTCGGTACCTACCAAGTTTTTCATCTGTGCCAAGCATTTTACGTTTAACACCCACCACACAATTAGATGTCCAGATTATGTTATTAACCTCATTTGATGGATGAGTACATTAAGGCTCAAGAAGATTAAGTAACTTGCACAGGTTAAAGATCTAGAATGTTAGGAGAGCTGGGTTACAAATCCTGACTTGTTTGGCATTAAAGCCCATACACTAACTTCATACTTGATGGATTTGGGCTTTCAGTTTGTGGAGGCGGGCACCAGGTGCATTCCGAAATCGGGATCCCAGAGAGTTTCTCTCTCACACACGACTCTGAATACTCTGTGTGCTTCTGTGTGTAAATACATGCATTCATGCAAAAGCTAAAAACATGACTTGCCCTTACTGGATGGGACTTGAGAAATCTTGACACAGAGTCTATTCCATATCAGTTAACCCTGGCCCATACATTTCCATCCCAGAATTGGGGATTTATTTGGGTGTTCTGTAATAACTCTGAATCATGCCCTCCAAGCTCTTGTATTATACTTCCATCTTCATCAGGTTTCTCAGTAAATATTGCAATTCATTATTCTCTTTCTTTGGACAAGAGCATCACAAATGGCAAACGATCTCTATCATGATCCCCTAGTTTCATCTCCAAGCAGATATGATTGGGCCACAAGAATGGCCTGTGTGAATTTTTAAGTCTGAATAAGGATGGTCAGGTCAAGCATGTGATTAATTAAATAATCTGCAGCTACTATTTGTGGTTCATTTATTCATTTAACACATATTTGGTGAATGCTTTCTGTATGCCAAGCACCATGCTAGATTCTGGGGATACAGTGAGAAAGAGAGACATATATCTTGGCCCCACTGAACCTACAGTTTGTAATCCCAATGCCCAATATGCACTAATAATAACCATATTCTTTGAGTACTTATATTCTTCATGCTTTACATAATTTAGCTGTAATCTTTACAACAACTGCGTGAAGTAAGGAGAAGGCAATAGCCCAGTTTTATAGATAACTAAACTGAGGCTCAGAAAAGGTAAGTAATTTGTTGTAGTGTCATGTGGCTAGTAAGAGAAAGAGCTGGAAACCAAAGCAGATGTGTTTGAGTAGAGTCCATTCTCTCCATCACGTTACGCCTACGAAGTAAGAGTGAGGGAGCCTGGCCTCCAGTCCCCGTTCTCTCGCTCTCTCTTTATTACAAAGTAGCTGTTTTAGGGCCTAAGGAAACCCCTTTACCTCTTTATGTTTCATCAAACTTAACTATAAAATAGGAATGATATTTGCACTTTTACAGGAATGTTCGAAAAGCTATTAAAATGCTATGAAAACATTTATAAACACTAAACATCATTATTAGTTTAATAATGTGCTCTAATTTTATAGTTCTCCCAAATTCCCAATTCAGATGAATTGTATTCCTCTTGCAACCCAAGTATGTATGAAGAGAAGGCTCATCCAGCCTCCTCCCACTCTAAGTAGTTTTAAGCAAAAATCGAAGTTGCCTTTGGCTTCTCATAAAGCAAACCTCAGCTTTCTGGAAAACGGTGCCAATGAGTATGATTCAGTTGAAAATCAATGTGACTAAATTGGTAATAAAATAAAAGTTCTGCCCATTTCAATAAAACATAGTAAAAAGAAAGCAGTTAAGTATATATAAAACAATTAACACTGCATCTGGCATGCTGGATTTGCTGACTAAGTTGGATATTTGTACGATTCCAGTTTTCCTGGCACAGTTCCAATTTATGATGTAGCAATAATAGCTTTCGTTTTTAATTAATAATATGATTATTAATTAACTATCAGAGTTGCCAGACCAGAAGAAACCAATCTGGACTATGATAATTTTGCTAAATGATACATCAAAACTAGATAGACTTTGTTTTAGAAACCAAAAAACTACCTATATGATTTGAAGCCTAATGAAGTGATTTAGAAGCATCTTTCTCTTGTCAATATTCTCTCCCTGAGGACCATGGACAAGTCCAGTAATGACTGGCACAGAGTTCAAGGCCACAGTTTTGGAACATTAGAATCATGAAATTTTAAAGCACCATGCCTACATTTAAGCCCAGAAATTCTACTCCTCCCATAACTGAATGCTGTCAAATAAAGGTCAGAGAAGTTGTTTACCCTGAAATAATTAGCACTCCTGTGAAAGACAATATGCATCTCGTCACTGATGAATCATTTTTCACCGACACCTAGACGTGTTCTTTTAGAAAAACGGCATATGCCATCCTCTTCTCCTCTTAGAATAATCAGATTCAAGCAACCATGTCACTAATATTTGATTGTGTTTCTTAATATTTGAGAGGCAGAAGGATACCTTTTAGTGAACTCAAGCATCTAGTTATTAATTGGGGCCTTAGTAGCCTTAAAAGTTATTAGGGTGGTTTGTAAAGTATGATGCCCAGAATCACAGCAGCATCACCTAAAAACTTGCTAGAAATGCAAATTCTCAGGCTCTCTCCCAGACCCATTGAATCAATAGCTCTGTGGCTGGGCCCAGCAATCTGCATTTTAACAGACCCTCCAGGCAATTATGATGCAAGCCAAAAAGTCTGAGAACCACCACTGAGTTAATGCGAGTCCTCGTCATTTCTGATTTATGCTCAGGATATGAAACTTTTGCAGCTTAGTTCAGGTGCTATGAAGTAGAAAGTTCAGCAACTAACAGACAAAGTCGGGTTTGATAGCAGTTTGACTAGCTTGATGGAATCTCTGTATGAAGTTTCAAAATATGGAAAATTGAGCTCTGAAATGTTATGATGTTGGTATTGGCAACCAGTACTGCTGAATTGCAGAGAAATACAGGATCCTCCTGCTGTTTCCTTCTCGCTGAATTCCTTTCTGGCCTCTTGGAAAAGTTCCCTTGAGGCATTTCTGAAAATATAAACCTCCCCATGTAAATGAGTTGTTTACCCTCCCGATCATTTGTTAGAAAGCGTTGAATTTTGCTGAATCAGGAGTAATTGCTTTTGACAAGCATACACATAAAACAGTAAGTGATACTGAAAACACTTGGTGCAAGTCTCAAAACTTGGACCACTCGAGACTCTTAATAATGGGTCATGCCATTTGGCACATCTTTTTATGTAATCTTAAACGAAGTCAGGCCAACCAACAGAATAATGAAAAGCGAGTATTAAAAGCTGGACACAAATGAGATGTTATCCTGGTAGAGAGACGGAATACAAGGCTCATAAGAAACTTCAAGATGGGGGGCTTTTAAATATGGGATGTTTAAACTAGTCTGTCTCAATACTACTTAACTAGGAAGAAAGAAATCTCTAGAGAGAAAAACTAGGTTCAAAGAAGTGGATGATTTCTATTTCCAGGAAGAGAAAGAGGGAAAAAAAAGTAATTTTTTTTTTTTTAAAAAGCAAGTGATGTTATTTTTGAAAAAATACGTTATCTTCCAAGAGTATTTGCATTTTATACTTTAGTTATTTTAATTTATGTATAATTTACCACACATTTCTTTATTTCTTAACTATGAAAGTAAAATATTAAATGCCAATATTAAAATTCAGAAGAGGAGGGAGAAAAAGAGAAAATATTCTCCCTGTTTATTTCTTCAATTTTTTTCTATACATAATCTAAGAGGTAGCCACCGAAAATTGTTTGGTATCGATATTTCCAGGCTATTATATATGCATGTCTATAAATTTGCATCATATTTCTGCTTCTTATTCTCTTATTCTGTCACATAAAATTACCCGGGTGAATATTCATCAAATTTGGAGTATATATTTGAAGACAGATAGAATAAGCAAAGAGTAGCTTTAAATATGTGCCCCAAATCAAACATGAAAAGGGCAAATATTTTAATGCTATGTATTTTTATTTAGTATTAAGCTGTTTCTCATGTGGGCACTGAGCCAAGATAAATTGCAGCAAGTATTTAATTAATTAATAATATTTAGGTGTCTCTTGAGGAATAATAAACAAAATAGCTTTGTTCTATGTTTGATTATAAAATAAGGCATTATATATATTGTCATGTATCATGAATTTTTTTTCACTTGTCTTTGTTTATTGTAAACCACATTGCATGTCAGTTTGTACAGATTTACTTCATTTCTATGAAAATAGAAGAACAGTCATTCTGTAAATGATGACTATGTCATGATTTGTTAAGTCTTTCCCCTATCGATAGGCTTTGGGTTGTTGCAATTTATTTGCTATCATAAATGATCCTTTAATAGCCATCTTTGTACATTAACCGTTGTGTATTTTTGTGAGCATTTTGATAGAGTAGATTCGTAGAAGTAGACTCTGAATAAAAAGGAAGTAACATTTAAAGTTTTGATAGGCACTGCCAAAGCATTCTGTTAAAAAGCAGCAGAGTATGGGATATTCTCATGCTGCCACCAAATCTGAATTGTATCACTATTAAAATACTTTTGTTCTAGTTGGAAAGGGGTGTTTTGCTTCGAGAGTCATTTCTTTGTTAGAGGATCTGAAAATCATTCTGTGGTTTGTCTTTCACTGTCTGGGTGGAAAAGCACATTAAGCAGACAACTTTTTAATTTTAGAGAAGTCTAATTTATCTTTTTTGTTGTTGTTGCTTATGTTTTGGGGATCATATCTAAGAAACGATTGCTTAATCCAAGGTCATAAAATTTGTTCTTGTTTTCTTCTAAAAATTTTATAGTTTTAGCTTTTACATTTAGATTGTTGATCCATTTTGGAATTTTGTAGATGGTGTGAGGTAGGAGTCCAACCTCATTCTTTTGCAAATGGATATTTAGTTGTTTGACTCCATTTGTTGGAAAGACTATTCTTTCCTCCATTGACTTGTCTGGCACCTATTTCAAAAATCAATTAACTATAAATGTGAAGGTTTACTTTCGGATTATCAATTCTATTATATTGATCTATATGTTGATCTTTTTTGCCAGAACCACATAGTCGTGATGCTATAGCTTTGCAGTTTAAGTTTTGAAATTGGAAAGTCTGAGTCCCTTAATTTTATTTCTTTTCAATATTATTTTAGCTGTCTAGCTCCCTTGCATTTCAATATGAATTTTATGACCACTTCGTCCATTTCTGCAAAAGTCATGTGGGATTTTGATAGAGATTGCATTAATCATTTTGAGGAGTATTACTTGAATTTACAAAATTTTAGTTATAATTACTCACCCATTCATTTGTTCATTTAACACACTTTTAGCACACACTTACTATGGTCAAGGCACTGTGCAAGGAATTCCAATATGAATAAGATACAGTGATTCCTTCCAGAAATTCATATATACGTATGTGTACAGTGGACATATTTACAAGTAATTGAAGTAAAAAGCAGTATAAAAATGTCACATGAAATATTCATCGACTATGGCAGGGAAAGTTTCTTTAAAGAGAAAAGTCCCAGATATAGAAAGAGCAACAGTAGCCATAAGCCCTTCCTAGCCTAAGATCATAAAAATTCTTTTTCCCAGTCTACTTTAGAGAGTTATTCATTTCTTACAGATCTATTTCATCATGTTGAAAGGAAAAGGAAGAGTGATAAAATGAGCTTCAGTGACTATGTGTATTTGAGGTTGCCGCCTCATTTGATGCTTGAAGGCAGTCGGTAAGGTTTCTAGCAGATGGAAAGGTCAGCACAGGCTTCCCTCTGGCACGGGCCCAGGTATAAGATCCAAATTCCACCACTCATCTTTCACCTGCTGAAAAAGTGATTCAGATATCACTGTGGCTCTGGTTACTGAGTTTCTCCTAAACTTTTTGGTCTGGGTGGATATTTAGACTAGATGTTAATCTAGGAGCACGCATATGTATTCCAGTACTAAGATATGAACTAAAGCTGAACCTGGCCCAGAGGATAAACCGCCCACCCAGAAAGCCATATAACCCACGCTTGAATTTAACAGGAGAAGAAAAACAAATGCTTGCCGTTTCCTTTGAGCAAAGCAGTAGAAAGAATGTGGAAGACTGTTGAATCATCTACGCACTTCTCAGCTTGAAATGTGTTTTTTTACTGATTGCATTTTTCTCAACCTCTCTCCTCTTTGCTGAGGGAAGGCAATGGAATGAATGCCCAGAGCAACCATAACTGTTTTCTGTGGGGAGTGAGTGGGAAAATGGCTTCTCCCCCATGACCTGGCAGCTGACCTGCTGGGCTATGGCAGTGTGCCTCGCATACATTACCCAAATGGCCTGCGGCACAGCCAGCAACCACGCATGAGGGCAGAGGAGCTACCCCCAGAAGGGCTCACTGTACCCTTTCAAGAGGGACATTGCCCCACCCACGTTGGCTGGCCAGCATCTATGTATCAAGGACTGAAAAAAACATGTGGCTAAGGGTGGTTTCTTCTTTTAGAATAAACATTTGTCCTCTTGGGTTAACATTCACTTAGATGTCCACCCCAGTCCCTCAGACACAAAGACACACTGCCGATTCCAAATAAATCTGTGTAAATTGCTTTGAAGGCAAAGGAATTTAGGTGCCCCCCTCTCCCTCCTCCTGAATTCTAGGCTCTGAAAGAGACTGGTTTGTAACTGGGCAGTGGCTCTCTCTAGCTAGAGAGAAAAGAAATTTCTGAGGTATATACCCCCCAAATCAGTTCGAAAACCCCTTTACCGTCACTCAGTTAGAAGCGTTTTGCTCCCTTCTTCGGCACTGTCCTCGGTCTAGCTTTTCCTAACTTTATCCCTACTTCAAGACAGACCTTGTGTTCAGCCCCATAAAATGTTCTATCTTATTTTTATTTGAAACTTCGATGCAGGGATTTTATTCAGATTTTGTTTATCATGGGTTTTTGCATTAATTTTTATTTTTTGAAATGTTGCATTCAAATATTGTTTATCTTGATCAATGAGGGTATATTTTGCTTGTGTTTTTTGTTTGTTTGTTTATTTGTTTTGTTTTTGGCACCCTGTAAATTTTGCTCCCAAGGCAAGTGTCTTCCTGGCCTTGCCCTAGTCCTGGCCCTGACCAGCAGAGTTACATTCGGGGACTGGACAAGCGCTGCCTTCCCTCAATCATGGCCTTAATACTTTCTTTGAAAGTATTAATATAGCCATAGAGACATGGGATTCCTATAATAAACCCCTTTGTGTGCGAGTCAGTAGTACTGGAACCCAGAAAGACAATAGTTTGCCTACCTCTCTTCCTGCAGCTGTGTTTCTATGGGATTCTTCTAGGAATGTTCTAGGAAACATTGGAGTACAGCCCAAAGATGCATTCTCTATAACAGTATTCCTTTGTTCTTGTATTGAGTTTTGCTGTGAGGTGCTCTTATAATAAGTATAAAATTGAAAAGTATAATGAAGAGAATATCTTGAGGGATGTATTATTTATTCTGAGATAATAGTCTCCTGCTGGTATGTGAATGCTGATCAAGCGAAGTGGAAACATTACGGAAAATAAATGATGAAGCAAAGCTGACAAATTTATTTTCAGAGCAGGAGACATGGATCCTATAATAACTTGTGAATGTTCTTATTATTCCACGTGATTAATGCATGTTTAATGATTTTTATCTGATGTGTCCAGGGACTGTGGAAGTATAGCCGCCTAGGTTAGTGTGCACTTCTTTCTTAACAAGTGAGGATTGTTTTATCCACAAAGCAGAGATCCTGCTTTTAAACTTAAGTGACACAAAATTAGCTGGTGTGACTCCTTCAACTTGCGGGATGCAATCCAGTCACCATGTTTGACTTAATGGTCTCTGTGTACCTAATAACCTCTGCATTTGTGGGAAACTTTTATGTGTGTGGTTTTATTTACATGCTCATAACACCATTTTGCAGTAGGCTAGACAGTTATTAGTTGTCTTCCAGTTTCAAAGGGGCGGAAAGTGAAGCAAAGAGGATAAATGGAAACACGTGGCTGTACATTTCGTCAGTGGCTCAGGACTGCACACTCCAGGCCTCTGAGTATGTGCTCTGGGCTCTTCTTTTAGCTAAATGGAAGCTTCCCATTAACTTTTGTGCTTGTATTATCCTCATAGACACAAACACATGGGCTTCTATCTACTTTATATGTTAATCATATCCCTCTTTAGTTTCTTGGAGCATAAGCCATATCAGAGACCATACCTCTGTCTTTCTAGTTTTATATGATTCGTACTTCCTTAATCCAATTACACAGTCCTCCCAGTGTGAGAAAAATTCCAGGAGGAGAATGGATCCTAGGCAGCAGAAACAAGAGAAACCCTTTAAAGTGTCAGCATCTGAACTGATTTTGCTAGACACGGGATAAGGCAGTCAACCTACAGAATCTAATTTTATCTTTGGCATATTTTTCTTCTACTGTATTTATAATATTGTCTTTCATTTATTCTGATCTCTTCCTCTGGGCACACATTATTCATATTGGAGATTTCTTCTATGTCTTTCATCTCTAATCTCTTCTGAAATCATTTTTGTCTCTTTGTTCCTTCAGATTCTGGATCATATTGTCAACTGTGCCCTCAGCGTCATTCCATTTTCCTATAGTTTCCACTGTGCTAGTTCTTCTAATGTAAACGTAATCCTATTAACATGGTTTGGTTTTCTATTGTTCTTTCTCTGTCACATTTACAGTTCCCTATTTATTTCTGTCTGCCTCCCAGCCAGAAAAGTTTTGTTTTTAAGTCGCAGTCTGTTGTCATTATCATCTCATACTCAAACTCTTAATTCACTGAGTCCATATGCTCTTGATTTTTATTAAGAATCAAAGCAGGTACTGGTAAAATAAATTCTCATTTCTGCAAATGCTTGTAGTTCCATGGCACCTTCATTTAAATGTTCTTCTTCCACGTTATAAAAGCTTTTAATGGACACCATGCTGTTGTGTTCTGTTACTCATGTATGATTGAGAAAATATACATTAAGAAATTCCTTTCAACAAGGGAAGTAGGTACTTCTAGATTCCTAAGTTCCTCTTATAAATCCTTTCTCAGATATTAAGCTAAAAGTATAACAAATATGGGTTACTAGCCACTTGAGAAGTGGTAAGGAGAGAAGAGAATCTCAAGGAACGAGTAATCCCCACTAGAGACAGCTCCTGCAGTATCCTTCCCTGGTGAAGCCTCTCTCTCAGCCAGAGGCCTCGCTGCTCCTCGTCCTGTGTGTTAGGGGCAGCCTTTGACTGGCCAGCCTCCTGTTCCTGAGGGGTTCTGCTTACACTCTGCTGCACCTGATTCCTGTGCTCATGACACGAATCTGAGGTCTGCAAGAGGTGCGAAAATGCTGCTCAGCTCCAGGCAGTTAAATATAATCCTAGCAGTGTGCTCCTCCAAGTAAGACATTTTAATGTAACCATGCCAGGGTGACATTTTGATGTAAGTTTTTGGACACATAGTCGTGTGTCCAAATGGACCTTGTGAGAGTGTAAAATCAGTTGTTCCTCATCCAACTAGTCTGCACAAAAATTCTTAAACCCAAAGCTGATTATGGTAAATTTTTATATTTGTTGTAGTTGTTTTATCAATTTCGGTATTGCTGATTTTTTCTCCCAAATAGGAAATCCTAAGGAATCAAATCAGTACAGAGTCTCAATTGAGTGCACGACTCTAGAGTCAGAACTTTGAGATTAAATGCTGACTCCATCACTATTTGTGGGACCCTAAGAAATGTCCATGTGCCTGTTTCCTCAGCCATAAAATGGGTGAAATAATAGCACCAAACTTAATATTTTCAAAAATTAGAATAAATGAGTTAATATATGTAAGGCTTTAGAATAGTGCCTAATACTGGCTTAACAGTCAATTAATTTCACATTGTGTTATATTTTTTAAAGATTTTTACTGATAGTAAACAAATGCATGCTCTCCGGAAAAAATGTGAAATGCTCAGAAAGTTATAAACTAAAAGAATTAAAGTCTACATTCCTAACCATTCCAGAACGCATTCCTTTCTATCTTAAGTTGCAAGGTCATAAGTAATTGGGGACAATAAATCCTTTTCTAGGACTACCTGGTTCAACTCCTAGCAAATATTGTGCATTTAATAATGTTAAGTTATACTTAAACAGTCTGTCTGTGTGATTCCAGGGCTTCTTATATATTTCTGGCCCACAGATCATTTCCAAAAGGCACAGAGAATCATAGACCAACCACATACCCTGACCAAAATTATTAATATATGCTGTCTTTTAAAGTGACATTAATGAGGGCTATAAACTCATTCATTCTAGGCTACAAAGAAAGTACAAAACGGTTGTATTTAAATGCTAAAATTACAAGAGACCATCCCAAAGACCACCTGGAGGATCTCTAAGGTCCACCAGTGGTCATAAGACCACACTTAGAGAACTGCCAATTTATATCTGTTTATATGTCTCAATAGCGAGCTTGCTTTTTGAAATGACACTGCTTTTTTATTTTCTCATGGTTATTTTGAGCTTTTCTTATACATTTCCAGATCTTTTTTCTGCTCCAGGGAGATACTGCAGGTTTAAAATTAATTTTATTACTCTATTTCATTTTCGGTGTCATATAATATGTAGTTTATAGAGACTCAAGCATAAGATGACAAATGCTTCTATCAATATCACCGCAAAAATAACTTCTGAAAGAATAAAATGAAAAGAAAAATTAAAAATTGCAGTTTCTCTAAGCTTTCCTTCTCCCACAAAGTTCTATTCTTTTTGCCTGTTTCTTTCCTTTGGGGCACAGCTTTGAAACTGGCACTGAGCAGTCAGAGTGGCCATTCAAGATTCCATTTGACTAAATGTGCGGAGCAAACATAAAAGCCAAAGCCTTGAATAAACATGCTGCCTGAAGCCCTGGGAGTCAAGAATGGGAGATGCCCGTTTAACCTAGGGGCACTGGGCCTCCCCATAGCCACCGACCACAGATAGATTCTGGATCTGAGCGACAAAGCAGATTTCTGGAATTAAGATCCCCAACCTATTAGGCAGGAAGCCTGATCCGGAAGGCTTGAAAAACCACCATTCTGTAGGATATAAATAACGGAGATTTTTTTCCCTAAGTATTGCCTATTTTAAAGAAGAAGTAGCAGAACAACTAAATTTGCTGTCATCATTTCGAGCCTCTGATTTTTTAATTTTATTTTTAATATTAAAAGCAGTTTCTAGGGAGCAAGCCTCCAAGAGACTTATGCTAACTGGAATTGTGAGAGAAAGATTTCTTCCTAACATTTAACAACTCTTAGGAGCACTGGAGGAGGAGTCAAGTTCATTTCACTACTGTGAATCCTTGGGAACTTCTGCTGAGTCACATTTTTAAATCAGTCACTTGAATTTCCTAATGGGATGTATTTACGTTTAGGATCTCTTCTAGGTTTAGACTCTGTTGTTCCGAGGCACAATACTATTCTGCTAGTGACTTTATATGTTCTGAACTTGACAGTAAAATGGTAAATAAGAAGGCAGTACAATATGGACATCAAATCAATGTAGATTAAACATTTGTGTCTTCTGAATTCATGTCAGTCATTACATTGATGCAGAACCCACCCTTTTATTCTTAAAGCTCACTGAAGAAAAGACTGGAGATTTTATACACACATACACACACACACAATTAAAATATATAAAATGAGATAATCCATAGATGAGCGAAAAAAATCTCACAGTGTCAAGCGATGATGAGGATGTGGAGCTGGAGAAACATTCACACACTAGAGGTGAGAAGATACATTTGTACGATTCTAGAAATCAGTTGAATATTATATAGTACAGACAATGCAGCACTGTGACCCAGCACCTACACTTTAAGGGCCATACCTTAGAGAAGTGCATGACATGTGCTCCAGAGCACATGAACAAGAATGCTCCTAGCATGCTCATAATAACTCCAATCTACAAACAGCACAAATGGCAACTGACAGTAGCATGGGATGTCTTAACCCTGGAATGCTATACAGCAAAGAAACAAAAAGGCCAGAGCTAACCAACACCATAAATGAGTCATAATATTCAGTAAAAGAAGCCAGACACAAGTGAATATTTATAGTATGGTTTCCTTGATATAAAGTTCAAAAGTAGGATAAATAAAGCTATGTTATTTGATGATGCATGCGATGATAGTGAAAGTATAAAAAAAATCAAAGAAATGAATATCGTAAAAGTCATTATAGGGGAGGAAAGGATTTTGTGATGAGGAAAGAGCAGAGAAAAGGGTTTCTGGGTGGGTTACATATTTCTGACCTAGATGTTCTATTTATAACCATTTTATTAAACCTGAGTTTTGTTTGTTCTTCTACGAATGTACATTATATTTCAAATTTTTTTTAAATAAATTTAAAATAATAAAAAATAAAAGACTAGCAGGTTGAGGCATTAAAATTAGACTATGTATTGAGAAATTCAATATATATTGAATGGGAATGGAACACATTTAGGAGTCAAAATTAGGAAACTTAACATGAAAGTTAAGAGCAAATTTATTTGCCAAAATAAGGCAAACGATGCGCCAAAAATATTTTTTATTTTATTTTACTCTTACTTTCTTTAGGAAGGAATTCAGAAATTTAAATTGACTCTACATGTAAAACTATATTGAGAATAACTAGTTGCCTTTGTTAAAATGGTTAAACAAGTTCTAAATACTAACATAATAATTAACATCGCTGAAAATGTCTGTAAAGCCAGTAATAATGCCAGAGAATCAATCGAATGGATCTTTGAATAGTGAAGGAATCACTTGCATGTGATTCACCCATATGAAGACTTACGTACAATCCTAGTTCATTATTTTTTTTTCTTATTTTCATCAGCAATTGACTGTGTTGCATGGTTTACCTAATTCCTCTGTATTTATATTTAATCTGACCTATCTCCACAGAAGAATGAAATGGACAAGACTTAGAAATATATATATATGACTTCAATTTCTTTCAATACTGATACAGCATTCTCAGACTTAGTGACTTGAGCTTAAAATATTCCAGTTTCGGCAGGTTTTCTGTAAATCTCAGCAGTTGTAGGACTTCTTATAGTTCTCCAACCATTTCTTGTTCATTTTCTGCCAACCTTTATAACATCTACAACCATAAGGCAGATGGTTTATTTTATCCTCACAAGGATTTTCTATTAATTTTTTTAAAATGTGAACTACTAGAAAAAATAAGCCCAGAGGTCATTCATCACCCAAAGTCCTGATGTGAGAATGAATTTGTCTCTTTGTGCAGATTGAGGGTCACTCAGCATATGAAGATGATGATCCTGTTGTGTGACTGACTCACTAGAAGGCAACACCACATGTAGACAAAAACGTCTTTTCTTTAGTAAAAATATGGATGGGACAGAAGGAGAAAACAAACAGCAGCAAAAACTTTGCTTCAAATGTTTGCAACTTAAAATGTTTACATTTCCTAATAATTCATCCTAAAGTTATAAGGAGACTTTCTAATCCTATATCTAGACTTATAACTACTATGTGTTTTTCATTATCCCATTTAAACACTTTCATTCCACTTCCTCAGTTGCATCCCAAAGTTTAGCTTTGGCCCTTCACAAACACTCCTTTGCTCAAGCTTAATATATAACATTCTCATGAATATTTTCCATATCCGAGGACAGACCATCAGAAAATATTTATTTTGCTTTGGACTCACAAAGAGAATGAAATGCATAAGGATTGTTTTCCTTAACATGGTATGCACTCTGAGATCTGCAGTCACCAGTGTTCAAAGTGACAAGGATTCCAGAGTTTTGCTGTCTCTACTCCCCTCCCCTTAAGCCTATTCCTGAAGATGGATAAGAACATGTGAGAGCAGAGATGTGAGGGCTGGGAGGAGACCTGTAAAGGGAGATAGCCTGCTCCTTTTCTTCTTCCACTCCTCATGCTGTAACTTTGGAGGGGGACACTGTTACTATAACCTTCAGGATAGACTAAAGAGAGACAAAGAGTCAGCCCCTTTCTACTAGGGGCCAATAAAGCCAACCCTTATTTAACCTATTTCCTACCCGTAAGACACCTGAGTGTATGGCAGTCAGAAAAATGTTTAGATTTCAACCAATTATTTACTCCTTTAAAATACAGAAGGAGAGAGATCAAAGTGTCTTTTCTAATGCCTCTGCCAGTGTTCTGCTTATCTAGATCCTGGCCTGGTTTGGTTGAATAATTACAATGTGAAGTTATTCTTTCACTCTCGCAATGACAGAAAGGTAAATTGTTAACAAAAGACACAGTGAGTCCATAATTGCTGACCTTTTCTGGTCTCTATGATGTGACTTGGGGCCACTGTGTAATCAAGAGTCTGGCGCCATAGTTACAAACAAGGCCTGGAATGCCATCAGTCCATCCCATCTTCCATTCTAATCTTCACCGTTAAGTCATTGGAGTTTCAGGCCTCCAACTCCTATCACCCCTACAGTTTACCCACCCACAGAGTTTTTTCTCTAAACACAAGTTGAGTTGGCTATGGCCACCATAATTTACTCTGCGCATTTCAGTTGCCTTTTATGTTGAGGATTTCGCATGTCAGTCGAAGGAGTTAACTTTCTTCACAAAAGTTTCTCTCCTAGTCAACTAAAAGTCAGGAATCCCCAGTGCAATAATAGGAAAGTTCATATGGGCAGCATTTCACGATTAGCTCACTTGTGTTGGACAGGCCTAAAGGAAAATTTCTTCCTGCATGTGCAGAATGGAGCTGTGGTTCTCTAGCAACCAGGGTCTGCAGTTATGACTAGTGATGTGCTAAAACTAAAGGAATTAGAAGAAATGTATTCTGAAAGAATGAGGGCACGACAAAGAGAGAGCGGTCAGGAACTAAAAAGAGGGGGAGTCTCTTTATTTCAGAGCGTCATAAGACAGAGCCTCAATAAAAGTCTGATCCACAAACCTTGTAATGAGGGGCAGATTGTGGGGTTGGCTGATAGTGAGGCACTTCTTCAGAGGGTGCAAGCTGGGCTTCTGAAGCGATGTTCTGAATTCATGGCATTTCACAAGACCATCGAAAATGCTTAGTAATTGTTTGCAGCTGCTGCTCAGCCATTTCCTTTACATTCCATGGCCCTGGAGACAAAAAGAAAAAAATCTTTATGCCAGTTTTTGTGGATCGTAATGTTAGTTGTAAATCCACTCCACTGTAGTCTATAAAATATAGTTTTTATTTCATTGTTTCCACTTCATGCCAAGTCATAAAATTTTAAAAAATAAAATAAAATGCAAGGAAGAAACAAATAAAAACAACAGAAAGGCTCTTTGGATGAAATTGCCCCTCATGTATAGTAAAAGCACAGTAACTCGAATCCGTCTAGATAAGTGAACAGTCTGGATTGCAGACTATTAAGTTTCAATATTCAAGTTCTTATCAGACACAAAGATGTGTGTGCATGTCTGCCTCGGGGCATTTATCTTCCAGGATAACACAGATGGCCTAGTATATGGATTGGGCTGGAAGGAACACTGGAACTGCTGACCTTCTGTAGGGCCTTGGGCAAAGTTCCCTGAAATGAGAGTTTGGAACTGGAAGGGGGTAGCAGATACATGATCTGTGTGAAGGCACATTCCCCTGCTCCCATGGCCAATTTTGCTAATTTGTCGCAGTAAACTTTCTATTAGGCCCAGAAGCAGCCTCCGAATGCTTCTTAACACAGAACCCCAGTAAACATTCATCAATCTGTCAGCCTCAGCTCATGCCAGTAAGCCTGTTTATGGGACTAGGTAATGTCAAAGTTTCTTGGAGCACTGAAATTTGAATATGCTGATAGAGATCCCAAGGAACCCACTGAAAGAATACAAAATGTAACTAGTGTGCACTTTGCAATATACAAGCCATTTCCAAGTTGCTTTGCATATACTTAAAACATTGGCAAGCTCCAGAAAATACGATAGTTCTCAACAGACTGAGGGGTGGGGCGGCAATGAAAAGGATGAGACTGAGATGAGGACCTGTACATCATCTAGGGAGATTTTTAAAAATACCCAAACCTGGGACCCATCCTGTCCATTATCTTTGCTTAAGTCTGCAATGGAGTCAGGAAAGTATGCTTGCTGAAAACACTGTTTGGTAAGTTTAGATATGTAATCCTGTCCGAAGATCCTTTTCCAGAGTCTGTTTTACAGGATTTATGTCTTTAGACAATCTTATCTCCAGAAAAAAATCAATAATAGATATCATCTCAGCCCCTGCTCAAATTATATTTACACATTTCAAATGAGTAAAGTATAAATGAAATGATTTTACCATCGATTTAGTTTGCAGCTTTATTTCTGGAACCAAGACATTGCATTTTTTAGATAACCACATAATGGTGTCCACTCAACCCTTCCAGTTTCTCAGGCCAAAAACCCTGGGCTCATTCTCGGCTCTTCTCTTTCTCTCACAAACCTCCTACAGTATGTTCAGCCAATTCTGTTGGCTCTTGCTTCAGTAATGACCGCTTCTCACCATCTCCTCTGCTATAACCTCAGCTGGTTATTCCATAGTCTCCTAGATGGTTTCCTGCTTCAGTCCTTGATCCCCATCATCTATTCTACACACACAGCACAGAGTGATCCCAGTAAAACTTAAGTCGGATCATGCCATTCTTCTATTTAGAAACCTCCAAGTATCCTTGCAACTTAGTCTCAGTCAAAGCCAAAGTCATCAGAATGGTCTGCAAAACCGCACACCTCCTGACACTGCCCTTGCTTCTATGACCAACTCTGGCCTCCTTGTTCTTCAATTTGCATGTATTCTCCTGCCGAGAGTCTTTGCAATTGCTGTTCCTTCTACCTGAAATGCAGATCCTCCAGATTCCCACACAGCTCTCTCTCAGACCTCCTTTAAGTCTTGACTCAAATGCCATCTTATCAGCTAGCACCTTGCTAATCACCACTCTCATTAGAATTGTAACATTACTCCCCATCCTGCTTTCTTGCTTTAATTTGCTCTATAGTATATGTCACCATATCACATAATATGTAGTTGAATTATGTATTTTGTCAGCTCCACGAGGGCAGGGATTTCGGTCTGTTTTGTTCATTTCTCTATCCCCAGTATCTAGAACAGTGCCTAACACATAGCAGATGCTCAAAGGATATTTGCTCAATAGAAATCAATGAATGAGTCAGCCAATAGACAACATGATTCAGTGACTGGAGGAAGCAGCATTAGTAAGCAAGGAATGATTGAGCCAAGGTTTTCTGGGAATTTACTCCCTAAACTTCCATATTCACTTTCTCCCTCTATAAAACTGGCTACTTATTCTTTTGTTTCACCAGGTCACAAGGGTGCATTTAGAACACATAGAGATTTATTTTAACACTTTGGAAGAAATGTTCTGTTCTAAACCGTCAGGAAACAGTTATGCAATTCACTATGTATGTCATTTGCCTTTCCTTTTCTTTTCCTACACTCGTTCGCTTAGCAATTTCATAGAACACAAATAGCCAAAGAAGGAATAAAAGTAAATTTTAAGTAAGTTTATTCTTACTTATTCGTTTCTTTGTAATCAAGGAGAGGAAAATTCAAAATATTGACTTAAAATAGACATGGAGATTATCCATTTAACATACTCTCTATACTCTTAGATAGAGCCGTCATATTTTACAAATAAAATATATTGGGTGTCAGAAATAATTGGAGAGGAGTTTCTGGATATGAAAGACAGCCTAGAATAAGTGGTAGGACACAAAAATATTTGAATTTAATAATAATGGCTAATATTAATATTAATTTTCTAGATATCAGCCATTGTGTTATAGCTTTGCATGCATAATCTTATTCTATCCTCACTCAAACTCTAGGAAGGAGGAACATATTTAAAAAATTAAAGCTTCAAAGTATAAAACATCTTGCCTAAGGTCACACAGCCTAGTTAAGGTGGTAGAGTTGTGATTCAAATTTCAGTCCATCCAAATCCAAAGACAGTTTCACTTTTCTAAGACCATGGTTTATGGGAATGGTAAGATAAAATATTTCAAATCAGGATAATTCTAGAAAAAGTGGGTCATAAGCTTAAAGTGTTTCACATTCTCCTGAATTTCTAAGTGTTGACTATACAATGTTATTATTATAACAAGTCAGAAAGAGAAAAACTGCTGATAGTATCACAGGAACCTTTCCCCCCAGGAACCGCAATGCACTTTCGCAATACATACCGACAAAAAAGACGTTCACAGCATAAAATAAAATGGAAATTTGGCATTTGTTCAGTTAATTGGATCAATGAGAGATACAAACTGGATGACTCAGTGCTTAGAGTGTTTTTTTTTTTTTTTTTTTTTCATTTGATTTTTTCCTTATTTTTTTAGTGTTTAAAAGCATTAGCATTTGCAATGTACTGTGAACTGTTTTTATTATGTTTTATATGGTATCAATTTTTAAGAACGTTTTACACAGAAAAATTTAAAAAATTAGAAACCTATAATAACATGGCTCAGGTTTACATGGGGTATGAAATGATGCAGTGTCAAATCATAGTTCTGTAAAAATAAAAAGTGTTTTTTTTTTTTTTTTTTTTAATTTGAATTATTCCCCTTATTTGTCTCCAGAGATCAGTGAACTGAAGCTGGGCCACAATGTCACCTCCTGACGTTCTGTCTGGACTATAACTTATTTCCAAGTAAAGGCATTTTATCAAATTAGCTCATCAAGAGATGTCTTTAGTAACTCTGTCATTTGGAATTAAATGCCCATTCCTCTGTCTGTTTTGGAAAGGGAAGGAGATGAAGAGCAAGATAAAGAAGACAGCTTAGGCATACATATGTAGTAGTGGTTGTGATGGTGGTGGTGGTGGTGGTGGTGGTGGTGGTGTGTGGTTTCCCTGGCAACCCACAGCATGTCAAGTCTGAATGTATGTAATGGGGGGAGGGAGGGGAGGTGCTATATGGGGGATCCTAGTTTCTCCCATCCTATTATTTCCCAACAAGGTCTCAAGAATTCTTATGGTCTTCAAAAACATTCTCTAACCAAAATACACACCATAAAAGCAAGCTTTGTTACCTTCATTAAGTCTGAAGTCTATGTTTTCTTTCTTTGTATAGGTGGTTTATGGGACCATATTCTCAATATTTTGTAACTATTTGCTGCTATAATTGGGAAAGACTTTCTCTCTGTTTATTTTGTCTAGAATTTTTCAGTTATTCATTCATATTCCAGTAGATCTCTCAAGTCAAAAGATATAAAACAAAACCTGTGAATCAATATAATTTTATGAATGGAAGATGAGGAGTCTTGGTGAATCTAAGAGAAGGTCCCCAGAAAATCAAGGATGTGTCAGGAAAGAAAGGAGTTCTGATGACAAATGGCTCATGTGCCACTTGATAGTGGCGCACATGCTATCCTTGGGTTATGACCTGAACAACATGACTTCTGCTACAAAGAGAGCTGTCTACCTATAATGTGTACATAAAAGCTTTGACCTTGAATTAAAACTTTTACCTCTTTTAATGTGTAAATTATTGTGCTAAACATTAGCCAAGAAAAATCAAGTACATAGAAAGACTTCTTATTTTAAAAATACTTGGCACCAGAGAAACAAATAATCTTATAATTAACTGGGATAGAATATATGATATCTGTATAATAATAAAAACACAGCCTCCATTTGGGGAAAAACAAAATGTTCTAATGAACACTATTGAAAAAAGAACCTACCAACTTAGAAAAATTTTACTATGCTTATAGGCTAAAAGTAGGCAGTGGGCAGGTCTTCAGTTTTAAATGTCCATTCTGAGTTCTGCTGCAGAATGGAATAAATCAGTTGGAAACAAGTCTGTGGAGGGCTAGGTCAAAGCAGAGGCCAAGATTGACCCACTATTGAGGAGTTTTTAGACATAACCAGGGATTTCATAGTGATCAAGAACACAGCCTCTGGTGCCAGACCACCCAGGTCAAAAATCAAGTTCTACCATTTACTAGCTGTGCTATCCTTGGAGAGATTATTTAATTATTTAACACCTAAACTGTACCTCAGTTTTCTCTACTAGAAAATGGAAGTAAAAATGAAGTCTTCTTCATAGGTTCTCATGAGGATCACTTAACATATATAAATCAGTTGGAACAGTGCCTTGCACAAAGTAAATATCATATAGTATTAGCTATTGTTATTTTTATCATTATAGACAAATAGAAAAACAAAATAGAAGCTGGAGATACCACTGTTCGTATGAGTCCCTCCTGCAACATGAGGTGACATGAGCCAAGGTGATAAATCAGAGTGGTGCATGGCATAAGATAGATGACTGACAAACATACGTTGAATGAATGACTATTAGTAAGTGAAAGTTCCAGTTGTAGGCCAAGAAGACCCAAAGCACATCTGCATAGGCATGTGGCCTGCAAAGAAGGTTGAAGCAGACTGAGATGGCTAAGTCTTCGTTTATTGTTGGCACTGCGCCCCTGGAGTGAACCAGATATAATAAAGAAACTGTGCTGGATTTGTTGAGAAAAAAAAAAAAATTAGTAACCCTAGTCATTCACTGTTAGGAGGACTTGTGCTTTTATTTAAATAGTTTTTTTCTTCTACTCTAGTCTCGGTGATTTGATGCATTTAAGAAGTCTCAAAAACAATGCAAAATGACATTGCAATTCACTGGATAATTTTGGTACAATAACAAATAAGGAAATGTGACTAATCTGCCTCTGTCTTCTCTTTTTCCTATAGCAATAAACCAACTATTTTGGGATTGTTGAATACTGTCTTTCCTTCCTATACCCTCCCTTTCCTAAAACACTTTTGGAGGTTTTGTTTGTCAAAAGATGTCTATTCTCACTACTTCATTCACCACATGTGTTCTACAGGCTTCTGACAAGAATTCTCTCTTGTACTTTCAAATCGTTGTGTCCTGGAACTCGTTCCAAAAAGGCTTTCTGTGTAATAGTTAACGTTTTCAATTTCCCTCCTAGTCATTACCATAGCCCGACAAGTCAAGTAAAAAGCATGTAAAGAGAATGACATAACCATCTAGGGACATTCTAGAATGTCCGTTTTACCTTGTTGGTCCACCAGTCAATAGTGCAGGCAGAGGTTACACTCTTCAGGTTATCAACATGAATTCTGATAAATTAAATAGAATGGTGGGGGATTGGGTAGTCATGATGTTGGCAGTGCCAAGAATCTCAGGGACTCAGATGCAATACAGAAGATTCAAATACTTTAATGCAGATTAAATTGCAAGTTAAATTTAAATTCAGATTTGAGGTATAGTGTCTGGATGGTCAACAGGGCAGTGTAGCACATTTCACCCAAATGAAGCAGGAAGCAGAGCCTAGCTCGGTGTAACAGGATGGCTCCAGGCAGGTGTTGTACCGTGGGTCCCAGCAGTCTTTTGCTGCCTTTTTTCCTAGGACAACTGAGGGATCTCTGCCCAGTCTTCTTGCCCCTGGCCGGCATTTTTGGCTTAGGAGACCTTCCGTCTTTTCTGAAGAGGTCTCCTCACTGTTTTATCTTTTGACTGGTATACTCTCCTACAAAAACATAGGGAATTTGCAAGAAAAATTAATACAATTGCGGAATTAGGACTTGTGTGTCATAGACTCTCCCACTGTTTCTGTTACTGTAGCCAAGTAACATCCTAAGGAAGATCCACAGTCATGAAAACCAAGTTAATTTTAACATTAAAAGTTAATATGTGCTTTATAATAGTTTGAGATTTTTGATCAAGAGTAGAAATAATGGTGTGAAATTTTAAAAACTGAATGTCACTATTTCAAAAGTCAAATGAATGCAGATCAGAAAGTCTCAGATAGAAAATTTGGCATCTGATTTGGCTTAAGTCAGAGATTCATCATCCTGGCTGCCCATTAGGATTAACTGGAGGGATTTTAAGAAACTTATATTTCAGATAAGTTAAATCAGAATCTCTGGGAGAGAAACCCCCAACACCGGTATTGTTAAAAGCTCCCCAAAGTGATTCATTGTGCAATCAAAATGGAAAACCACTGGTAGAAATTGTCCAGATTGGTTGGTTTCCTTGACCAGAGGTTCTCAAATGTGGCTGTTTCAATGCTGTTGTGGTGGGCGAGGGTGGAGGAGGGAGTTGGAAATGGTGATGATGTGGTAATAAGGAGAACTCTATATCCTAAGAGTACTATATAGGAAATCACTTCATTTGGCTACCCAAATTTCTAGGAACCTTCAGATACTTCCCGTTTTGATTTGCTAAAATGGGTGATCTACTAGGTCATACAACTTGGTTCAGACTGCTTTCATTCTTATTAATAGTATTACCTTGACTGTGCTTGATACAAAAAATTTCAAGTTTGTTTTCCAGATGGCTTTTCTCTGTCAAATTAATAGGATAATGAGGCTGCTTTCATAAGGACTACTTTGATAAATCTGTGTGTTGGTATTTGGGAATTTCTTGCTAGATATTCTCTGTGAATACCAATGCCATGTGTTACTGTGAACCACGAAAAATATAAAGATAGCAGGTTTTTTTTAAAAAGCTGAGCTCTATTGTAGATGAAATTCTTAAACCCTACTATAATTTATCTCTCCACCTTTCTAGTCTCTCCTTATGGACTAACTCTTCTGAAGGTTTCCCGCAAGCATTAAAGACCATCCTTGTCTTCTAAAGGACCTTCAATGCAGGGTGCCATTCACTGACACCACTTCCAGAGCAACGGGTTGATGTCCTGATTTCCAAATGCGTCTATTCTTTGTGATTTTGCAAGCCTCTTGAGTCACTCTGCCCCTATTGTAGAAAAAGTAAAAAGACATCCCCTCTGAATTTTTTCCAGTCCTTCTGAGAGCAAGCACACTTCCTTTTCAATGGAGAGGTTTACCCATTGGCAGAAAAGTCCACTTCCCACTCACCACTGACTTCCTCTGCCTGGAGCACATAGATTTTAAACTCTAGGATTTGGGGCTGACCCATACCGCCTGTTTTGTTCTGAGGCTCTCTCAGAATGGAATTAGAGCTGTGAGTCAACCTGCCACTGCTAAAAGTAGAAAATCTGTGAGGGCTGAGCAGAGAGTAGGTGTTTTATAAACACATTTCAATACTTTTGATGTGGCCTCAGTCTTATCAAACAGCAAAAATAGACCTTTATGGCAGATAGTCCTTAGGCTATAAATTCAAGAAAGACTTGCCTCTTAATCCAGTAGAACAGAAATTTTATTTACTCCAGAATAGTATATAACATTTCTAGTTCTAAATATCCAAACTCTCCATAGTAGATTGGGCCTATCGTAGATTAGTGATAAAGACTGCCTACATGGACCCAAAACATTTGAAAATAGCTCAACTTTATATTTTGATTAGCCCTGAATATAAAATTATAATTAATATATTTTCCTCACATAATAAAGAAATGTTGATAAGTGGAACTTTCAAGGAAAATGAAGATCAGGGTGAATAAGTTCAAAAAGAAGGAGATATTAAATACTGATAATCTTCCAGGAACTCAGTTTACACGTGTAGAGAGCAGATACACAAAAATGAGGAAATGATTGAAGGAAGCATTACACCTTAAAAGCATTTGTTTTGTAGTGCATCCACCACAGGGATATGCAAAACAAAATACAATAAAAGAAAACAAAAAAAGAATACAAAGGAACTTAAAAATTTGAGTTGCTTTTTAAAATTTTCTTAAAAATATTAGGCTTTATAGGAAGATATGATAGACACCATGAAAGGTTAAATAAAAACACAGTGTACAAATTGATTAGATTCTAAGGAATTGGAGGAGCGGAGAACTAATACTATAACGGTTCAGAGACACTTTTTGGTAGGGTGTAGTCTTGAACCAAATGGGATGCAGCTGGGCCTTCAAAGATAGGTAAGATTTCAAAATAAGGAACTAATTATACCATGAAAAATAATTAAATGAGTATAACTATCATTACAACCTCACACTCAGAATAAAGACCAAGAAAGAAATTGTTTATTCATATGTAGCTGTTTTGAATTACTTTATCTTCACATAGCGCATATAGGCTGGGTCTAAAAGCTCTCTCAGATTCCCTATCGATCTGACACCACTGTTGAAACTGGTCTTGTTATGTGATATTGACCTATTATCACCCAGCCTGCCCCACTCACTCATCGATCTAGATTCTAAACAATGGAAAAATTAATCTGCTCTCAAAAGAAAACATTTTACTAGTAACGAGGTTATTCAAAAAAATATACTGTAAGTTACAAAAGCAATTGCACAAAAAGGAATTCAGGCTGTGTCATCACCACTGAAATAAATCCATCTTCTTCTTATCAGTATGGGAAGGGAATACTCACTTGGATCAATGACCTTGACATAATTTTTTAAAAATCCAGGCCCTTTGTTCTTCATACCTCATGTAAATGATGTGATTTCAAGGCTTTCTTGAAGCCCCCAATTTTCTATCTGATTTGGGGTTGAGGAAAATTAGACTGAGTCACTTCTTGCTTATCTTGATGAGCCCACAGTTCGAAGACAGGGAGTGACATGGTGCACAGGGCCTAAACCTGGGAGTCAGACTGGCCATTTGAACCCAGAATCTACCGCCTATTAGCTTTGTCATCTTATAAAAGTCCCTTAACCTGTCTGAGACCCAGACACTTATATGAAAATAAGAATAATGTATAATATACAATAAGTACATTATAAAGGTCATATTATCTGATTCTTAATATACAGGAGTTACAGTTTTGGTGTCATTATGAACATTTACTTGTATAATTATTTCTGAGGTGATTCTGGAAAAATCATTAACTCTTTCCAGGCTTCAACTTCCCTGATTGTGCATGAGTGGGACCTTATGACAATCTTCACTTCCTTCCATTTCTAAGATTATATGAAGGAAATCACATCTGCCACCAATATAAACCACAAACACATGAATTTGTGGTTTATATGAATTTCTGCTGAGAAGTAGTTCTACTTCTGCATTCGTGAAAGTTTCACAATTTACTTAAAGAAAGAGCGACAGAGGCAGAGGGTTTGCTAGCTACATATTTTTCCAAATCATGCTCTCCAAACTGGGTTCTGGGTGAAAATCAGTTTAGAGAAAGAGAAGAATGCCAACTTTTAGAAACAGTAGAAGAACCCTGATGGTTTCAATAAGACTTATTTATTTATATAACATTCACATTATTTTTAGTGAGTTTCTCACACAAGACTGTATGTAAATCAGGGATGATATGGCCAGAGAAAGGGAGGTAGGCTTTGAAAGAGAAGAGGCTTCACTTCGATTCCCAGCTTTCCCACCTGCTAGCTGTGTGACCTTGAGATTCTCTTGTCTTAGCATCAGGGATAATAATTTCCACCGTTAGAGGCACTGTGCGTTAGCACTGCAGCAGGCCTGGGACATAATAAGGACTCATTCCCAAATGTCTTCCCTTCCCTTCTCCTCAGGAG
>NW_006441995.1:2448909-2454044 GCF_000325575.1 Pteropus alecto | reverse complement strand
CAGGAATGTTGCTGAAGTCTTCTTGGTCAGGAGAGCCACCAGCACTAGATGGTCAGATAACAGATGTTCAATAACCTCTTGTTGAGTTGAGTTGGACACATGTTCTTTCAGGGGTCAGCTGACTTCCAGAGGAAGCTGAAAGAGTTCATTTCCTAATAATGACCAAATGTCTATTGACATTTTATCCTACATCTAGACTCAGGCAGATTGAAAAGTAACATTTTCCAAAATGTTCCGATGAGCACCCTTGGAGAAAGACTTTCTACTAGCAAATGTGTTCGAAAAAGCTGGCATTCTGAAGATGTAATATCCCCACACACATATATTTGGAGATTCCATATGAAGTAACAGGTTTAGGGCTCTAAAAATGCTGCAGCAAGAAAACTTGTTTTGCTGTGTTTAAACCATTATTTTCCAGTAGTATTTGACCAAGGAACCCTTCGAACACAATTGAGAAATGGTATTTTTTCAAGAAAGGGAAAGGAAGTAATATGTACATATAATACATCTAGATTTCAAAAGCCATTATAAAATCTGTTTTAGAACTTTAGTCACTAACATTGGAAAGCGACGTTTAAATGTGAATAAGAAATTTTGAATAAAGCTTAAAAATGGAAAACTCAGTGTGGTTAATAAGTGGGCACCACTATGCGGAAAGTAATGTTCCCAGATATTTCAGGACTCTTTCTCTGAACAGGTATTATCATTTAATAGCTGGAGAGATTATAGAGAAGAATGAGCTAACGTTGATCAATAAGCAATAAATAAATATTCTAGAATAAGTTTATTTAAAAAAGATTTTTTGTGACTGACATTAAACTATGATTCATGAAATCACAAGACTGAGAAGAACATAAATATTTTAGGATCTAATAAATCATTATGTGGCAAATAAATTTTAAAGTGAGCATTTAGGTTTAAATATCTAAAATTCATTCAACCAATATATATTCATTGAGTACCATATATAGTGGATATACTATATATATGCCAAGGAAGGTGCTGAGTTCTAAAAACAAACAGTGGGGGGAAATCCTTGCCTGCATGGAGTTTATAGCCTAACTAGGAAACAAATGCAAATCTAATAATCATAAAAATACGTGTCAAATTTTGCCTGCAGTAAATCCTGAGAAAGAAGAGAGGCTTGTGTTCTGATTTCTACTTTGGACAATTAGATCGGGAACTACAAATACTTTGTTTCTCTGTTGTATCCCAGTGCCTGGCACAGAAAGGTAGCTCAGTAGATGGTTGAATTATTTGAATGAATAAATAAGTGAATGAATGAGCAAACAAGAGTGTACAGTGGGATATGACATAGAGTTGTCAGGAAAGAGGAAGCCTAAGTAAAGGTGGCTTCGGAAGGCTGCTCATCAGTAAAGGGGGACAGAAGACAAGCCAAGGAATACATGCACACTGAGGAAAGGCAGGACGGCTGGGTGTGGTTGTCGTAAAGAGAGAATGGACTCATCCGAGCAGTATGGGGCAGGAAACTAAGCAGGAGAAGACAGGTCCTCTAACATCAGTTAGGAAGTTTTGTTTTTATCTTAAGTTCAAAAGGAAACCACTGAGTACATTAAGCCATAGGGAAGTGTAATATAATAAAATTTATGTTTAAAATTATTATTCTGCCTATGGAATTGGGATGGGAAAGGAAGAGCAAAAGGAGGTATAGGTGGACTACCTGCAGTCTACTGCAATAGTGTTCGTGAAAGAAGATGGTAACTTGGATTATTGCAGTCATGGGGGAGTGAAACGATTCGAGAAAAATTTAGAAAGTGAAATCATAATAAAAGTGACAGAGAGATGAAGAAAAGAGAACCATCAAGGAAGGCTCTGGATTTCTGGCTCGCATAACTGAAGGGATGATGTGTCATTCACTGAGTGAGGAAATAATGCAAGACATGGGTGAGTCTAGAGGGCCCTAAAAAGTCAGAAGAACACTGAGTCCTCTTTCCACCACTTATTAACTGCGTACCCTTCGTGAAGCAGCTTGACCTCACTAAGCCTCAATTTCCTCATCTCTAGTAGAGAGTAAATAATAGTACTTTCTTCACAGGGTTGTTGTGGTAATTAATTGAGATAATTATGAGCTTATAATAACTATTTCCTAAATGTTAGCTGCAGTATTATTCATATTATTAAAGTCATCACTCCAGGAGGTGGTTGAGACGGAAAATACCAATTAGGTGCAAAAGATTTTCAGTAACTTCATAGTTAATGGACCACAAGTATTGTAGTTATCAAGACGGATTAGAATGTTTGAGGCTGAGGCATATCGCCATGGTGTATGATTATTGAGTTTAATTCATTAAATAAATCTTATATTTTGTTTATTATTTCTCATTAATCTAACAAGCTGCCTACCCAAATTCCAATGCCAATGAAACTGAATTGTAACACTTTCTAGAAATCAAAGATTAATGCTGACATTGGCCTCAAATCCACGTGAGAAAATTCAACTGCAAAACTATTACAAAACTATGTTTATGCTCAAATAATTGCATGCTTCTATAATAAAAGGATGTTTCTCCTCTATTTCTCTCCCAATGAAATGCTTTTTGTCCAACACAGAGATGCATAAATTATCCAGATTAAAAAGCACATAAAGAGAAGAAGATATATTCAATCAATCTCATTGAACATGCAGTGGATAAAGGGAACTCTGCCTCTTTCTGATATATAGTGTGCCCCACAGGTCCTTCTGGAATGCAAGGGGAGAAAGATGATCTTAAAAAATAATTTACTTATTGACGTCAGTAAGTCTGAAGTAAAACAATTAAGTGCTTTCAATTCATTTTATTGCAAACAATTGTGCATTGAGAGTCAGCTATATGTCTGCAATTGTCCTAGGAGTTCGGCGAGGGCAAGAAGTTTAAGAGTCAGTTCTTAGGCCCAAGAAGTAAATGATTGATTTGTCAGACGAGTCATATACGCATGAAAGACAACAATGTGCAGGGCGCTGTGTGACTGATGGCCAAAATGGCATTCACAGGAGGTACCAAAGGAGGATAGAGATGGGGATGATTGAGGGCAGCGAAGAATATCATCTGAGGAAATATCGCTTGATTTGGGCTTTGAAGAATAACTGGGTTGGAATAAATCTAAAAGTTGGAAGGTCATTCCTGGCAGAAGCAACAAGAATAAGCTTGGGCAGAGATGGTGAGTTGTGGGTGGTGAAGGAACATGGCATGATTTTGTATCTACAGAAAATAATGGAAAATTTAAGAATAGTATGCATTCAGTATAGCAGGACAGGACCATAGGAAGATTTTGACAATTGACTGAGGAGACTGAAATGGGAAAGGGCAGTGCATTGAAGAAATAAGTGTGTGAATGTATGTATGGTTATATGTGTATATGTATGTGTGTATTTATTTAGTAGCTAGGGAAATTTTTGAAACTTCTAGTGTTTTCAATATAACACCAGGTGATAATGCTGACATATATACTATGTTGTTGCACGTAGCACCTAAACCTGGTCAACACTGAAAGAATTTTGGAGTCAGAGTGTGTGTTTACCTTATTCTTTCATCCAGGAACACATGTTCATTGATATATAGACTCTTTTGACTTGGAACTTCTGTAAGCTGATGAAAGGATTTACTGAGAATGATTACATCCACACCCTCAAATAAGAATTTTATGCACTTTAATTTCCTAATTATAAACAATGATTCGTAGAAGACCATCAATGTGTTCTACTGAGCAGTGAGTCATAGACTTCATCTGTGTCGCCAGGAGCTATGGAAACAGATTTGATCCTATTTGATGTTTTTCTGTATGTAAGCAGTGATCTGTGCAACACAGTGTCTGGTTTGGACTGGAACATTCATTTCTTGCTTCAGCATTCTTATTTCTAATCTGGGTCACTCATGGCTAGCTCAAAGCATCATCTTAATCGATTGAGTTCTTCATAAAGTTCTGCTTCCTTCCAATAGGTTCCGGAAATGCTGACCATGGCTTTGCTGCCCTACACTGTGTCTATATGTGCCTTCTCCCTGGGCAGCTGTGTTTCCTCTGGGAGAACAGTGGTCTTCTGTCTGCTGTGGCAAGCAACTTCTTCTTGTAGTGAGAACTGAAACCAGAACCACCACATGCCATTTCCTGGAGACTTCCTATTAAAGTCCCTTTCTCCTTACCCACAAAAGCTGTAGCTTAGTGGTTAGGAGCAAAGATTCTTGGATTTGAGTGTCAGCATTGCAATTTACCAACTGCATGCTCTTGGACATTTAACATTTCTATACATCAGCTTTCTTTTTTTTAGAATGAGACAACAATAGTGCCAACCCACAGAATTTTATGAAAGATTAAGTTAATACATATAAACGGATATAGAAGAGTGTTTGTCATTTAACAGGTACTCAATAAAGGTTGGCTTATTATTGTTATTATCATCATATCTCTTTATGCCCTAATATCATGTAGATTGCACTTGTGCATTACTCACTCACCAATTAAGTTTCTTCACTCAAAATAGATTTTAGCATTACAATCTTTATCATTGTCATTTGACTAGGTATTTGTGTATCTGCATATTTACTTCATGTGTTGATATGAATGGTAACACCAAGCATGAGAGAGTACTGCATTACTATTCACTCTGTTTGTTTGTTTCTTTTGTTTATATATATATTATTTTCAATTACAGTTGACATTTAATATTATTTTATATTAGTTTCAGATGTACAGCATAGCGGTTATACATTTATATAATTTACAAAGTGATCTCCCCAATTAGTCTTGTACTCACCTGCACTATACATAATTATTACAATATTATTGACTATATTCCTATGCTATACTTTATATCCTCTTGATGATTTTATAACTGCCAATTTGAACTTCTTAATCCCTTCATCTTTTTCACTCATCCCCCAACCTCTCTGCCATCCAGCAACCATCAGTTTGTTCCCTACATCTGTGAGTCTTGTTTTTGTTTTTGTTTTTTGATCAAATGCACAAAGTACCTTTATTTATTTATTTGTTAAATTTAAATTTATTTATTTATTTATTTTTATGGTGGCATTGGTTAACGAAATCCAATAAGTTTACAGTAAGGCATATATATATTTACACTGTGTGTTCACCTCCCATAGTTAGATTTCTTCTGTCACCACATATTTAGCCTCCTTTAC
>NW_006441995.1:2414916-2448757 GCF_000325575.1 Pteropus alecto | reverse complement strand
GCTTTTTCTGTTTGGCTTATTTTGCTTAGCATGATTATCTCAAAGTTCATCCATGTTGTCGCAAATGGCAGCATTTCATCTCTTCTTATGGCTGAGTAATATTCCATTGTATATACGTATCACAGCTTCTTTAGCCAATCATCTATCGTAGGACACTTTGGTTGCTTCCATGTCCTGGCCACTGTGAATAATGCGGCTATGAACTTCGGTGTGCAAATATCTTTTTGGATATGGGTTTTCAAGTCTTTGGGGTAAATACCCAGTAGAGAGATTGCTGGATCATATGGTAGATCAATTCTTAGTTTTTTGAGGAACCTCTGTACTGTTTTCTATAGTGGCTGTACTAATTTGCAGTCCCACCGGCAGTATATGAGGGGTCCTTTTTCTGTGAGTCCTGTTTTGTTTGCTTGTTTATTTTGTTTTTTAGATTTCTTATGTAAGTGAGATCATATGGTATTTGTCTTTCCCTGTTTGACTTGTTTTACTTAGCATAATACCTCCTGAGTCCACCTATGTTGTTGCAACTGTATTACCTTTCAGTCTTAATCTTTCTAATTATTTGGGAAAAATTTTGCTGAGAATTGAGAAATGATGGAATTGTTTTAGCACTGGATACAATTACCAAACCTGAAGTTTCAAAGCAAATGAAATCTGATATTCTTATAGGGTTTTTTTTTTAAACTTCTACAGCACCCGGTCTTCCTAGGTGGTCTCCCATCCAAGTACTAACCAGGCCTGACCCGGCTTAGCTTCCAAGACCAGACAAGATCCGGCTTGCTCAGGGTTGAAATCTGATATTCTCAAGTGCTTTTGCTGCTATGCCTTTACAAAACCTTTAAATTTACAAGAAGTTCATCAACTAGTCCATCAATTAGTTGACACATTCCTAAACTTGTACTCCAGGGAGAACTGAAACAATATAAAGCAACATAATTCTTATTGATGATCTTGTTATAGAGATGAGATTTTTGAGAAAAAGGAAAAAGCAATACAAAACTGAGAGTATTATGGGAGGTCAGGAAGGAGTGAGATAAATAGGTTTAAACTGTAGTGCGAGGGATAAAGAATAAATGCCAGGAAACATTTATGAACAGTAAATGTTATTAAAATGGGGTCATTACAATCTCCTTCCCCCAGAGCCCTTAACAAATGTGGATTTAGATGTAATCCTGCTTTAGCTCAATAATTCAATGCATACCTTGGAAGCAACAGGAGTGGATTTGATTATCTTGTTAAAGTTCCTTTGGCCCTCTGATGCTATAATTCTGAGAGAAATCTCTCGGTAGTCTTAAATCTCATGTTACTGAAGGAAAAATAGGAGACCGGTAATGATAAACTGTCTACAGTGCTCTGAGATCTTTACGCTAAAGGTGTTATAAACAGCATGGACACAATGTATTTGTTACTAATTGGAGAAACTGGTGACTTGAAGAAAAAGGAGGGGCTGAAATTTTTAGATAGTTAAGTCTTTTTTAGCATTTTTTTTTAGAAATATTTACCTGTAACTAAAAACATTTTATAATATTTTAAGAACATGTTATAACTATTTCATTTTTCCTTAAAGAAGAATATTGGCTAAGGAGACAAAAACTAAATTCTAAGACTGAATAACCAGGTATTTATTTTAAAAAGTATTATAATCGTCTCCAGAAAAATATAACAATAGAGACACTGCCCCCCGCCCCAAGGAAGAGAATCCATAAAGAATGTGCATCTACTGGTGATTTAATGAATAACTCAGCTTTGATTTCTAGTCACACTGTACACAAACTTGGAAAATTATTAAAGGAATTTTTTTATGTATCTTTTCTACCGTGACTGTATGGAGAAAATTTCTCTTTGTTTTCATTTGATAATTATTTATTGGGCACATAAAATATTCCAGATGCTGTGTTGCACAGGACCTAGAGAGAGACAGATAATTAAAAAATTAACATAAGAAATGTGCAATAATGATATGTGCTATGATGAAGATAGAATGATAGGATAAGACCTGTTTGGGCAAAGGGGACTACTTTAAGTTGGGCAACATGCCCGCCTTTGATCTGATTCCATTCAGATTAATTTCTCCCTTATGTCCCGCTGCACTGTGCCACAGTGGGGTTAGCCTCAACAGGTTATAATCCACAGACTCCTACGTTAGCTAACCTGTGGCTAGGTTTAGCCAACATAACTACTGACATAAAGTTGGAGTGCTGGAAGCAGTTTCTCTCTCCCTGCCTTGGGCGATGTCATCACCAGAGACTATATCTCCTCCCTGGCTCTCATCAGTCATTCTGATGTGATTCTGGCTTCTGCTGTGGTCCTGGCCTTTAGTAAATCTACCTCCTCTTTTTGCCCCTCCAGCCTAAGGATGATAGTGAGTTTTTGCTGTTGCTAATCTCTGGGGTTTTTGTTGTTGTTGTTGTTGTTTTTTACAATCCCCTGCTTGGCTTCTCAGTTCTCCCACTAAATGTGTAACCAATGTTGTATGTTAAATTTCGTGTTTTGAATACTTAAAAGTGGTTTCATTTCCTGGGTGGACTCTGACTTATGACAGAGTGTCAGGTAAGGCTAAACTGAAGAAGCGAGATCTAAGATAAGATCTAGAGAACTAAAATGATCCAATCTTTGGTCTCTAGAAGGAGAATGTCCAGGCTGATAAACAGGAAAGCATAAAGCAAGCCAGTGCAGCTATACCATCATGTGAGAAGAGAGAGCCAGAGAGGTGGATGGAAACAGGATCACACAGGTTCTTATTCTAAGTGTGAGAGAGATGGGCAGAAATGCTTCGATGTGAATTTTTCAGAGATTACTCTGGCTACTTTGTGGATAAGGGATTGTATGTTAGAAGAGAAAATAATCTAGAGCAGTAGCTGAGGAGATAAAATGGGCAGATTCACAGAGTTTTACAGGTAGAGCTGACCCAGCTTACTAGGGTGTCGACATTGAGAATGAGAGAAAGAGAAGAACCGAGAATGACTTGTCAATTTTTATCTGAGCAACCAAGTGGATGCTAGCTAGCATCATCAATTGAGAAGGAATAATAAGGAAAAAGTGAGTGGATGGACAGGAAACAGAGAGAATTAAGAGTTCTGTTTTGGTCCTATTAGGTTGAAATGCCCCCTTAGACTTCTAAGTAGAGATATATAAGAGGTAGTGGGTATATGAGTCTGGAGTTCGTAGAGCTGGAGATATAAATTTAAGAATTGTTGGCACATAAATGGTTTTTTAAACCACAGATTTGAATAACATTGCCTGAGAGTGAAATTGGAAATGATTTATTGCAAGCCATCAGTGATTGTTCTAACACAGGATTTTGAAGGGAGAAAAGTCATTAGACATAACCATGTTTAAAGAAAGTAGACTTTTTAAGGAACAAGTAGAAACATTTTGTATATGCATTAAAGAATAGTCTGAGAACCTGAAGACTAGCTCTACACAATTATTTTGATTAATGTAGACAGCTTTTCAAATAATTTAGGATCCATGACAGATTGCCCGAATGGTCTTTGCCATTTACATGCTCTAAGTGAACCAGATGCTAATTAGAAACTCTTTTCCTTAAGAGACATAAATTTTCCCAGGAAATCAGTCATATTTGACGCAATGTCTGAAGTGAGTATACAAATATCAACTGACCCTGAATATTATAAAGCTTTAACAATTTATCTTCCATTTCCCATAACCTTACAAAAACAATGAAGGTATCATCTTTCAGATATTCTGAGTATAAACACTGAGAAATCGTCAGCGTCTTACCATCTTTGACATTCCGTGTTCACTCGGTTGACCAAACATGTTTACTTTCTATAGCTCATGTTCTTTCCTTCTTTAGTCCTACACTGCTAATCTTATGGTTCTCATCTTCTCTCATCTGGACAACCTTCCTCCTCTGGATAACCCCTTCCCAACACCATCCTCATCAAGTGTGCTCTCACTGCCATTTTCAAAGTAGCTTCTTGTCCTAAGTAGCATTGTTGTCCAAGAATGGCTTTCTTTTTCATTCCTAATTACATCTGCTGTGTCTCTAGTCTTCCAAAAGAGCCTCTATATTGCCTTATCTGGAATACCAACTCCATGAACATCTCCAAAACATCATTAGCTGCTTATGTCAATAAGACACCAGATAATTCAGTGTAAAAGATGTTTGCTGTGCTTTGTTCAAAATGTAGTTTTAAAAATTCAGAGAATAAAAGATGTAGTCCATAACCAAAGACTAAAATTTATTTTAAATATTTAGCATTATAAAAGAGGTTACCCTGCAAATCAAGTATTAATAAATCGTAGTTAGAGGGAAAGTAAACTGATTGAGTTAATAAAGTGTGTGTGTGTGTGTGTGTGTGTGTGTGTGTGTGTGTGTGTGTTTTGTTGCTTACTTTCTCCTAATTAAAAAGAGAGCATCTCAGGGCTTGGGAATAGTTTTAGTAATACAGAGCGTGGGACTTCTTGCCCCTTACTTTTCTGATCTTGATAAGAAAAAAGAAAAAAAAGGGGGGGGGCAGTTCTAAGTGTGAAGAAGAGAAAAATATAAGCCTTCCCGAAGACCATAAGAATATCTATTTCTGAAGCAGAAATGTATTTTTTTGAGAACTGAGAAATAGCAAGAGTAGTAATCAGGAAGTCTCAAAAAGATTCAGATAAAAGCAAGAAAATGTTTATACCCCTTACAGTGCAGCCAGATACACACCAGGTAAGAAGAAATAAGAGATTCCTGTTTGTGACAAGAAAGGTTAAGTGTAGCATGATGAAAAAACTTTTTAAATAATTTTAATATTTATTTGTTTAATTTGTTTAATTTTTTTAAAATAAATTTGTTTTATTTAGTTGTTTAATTTTCAATGCAGCTATTTTCGTGCCTGGTATTATGTTAGATCAGTATGTTTATAGTTTGCAAAAACAATAATTTATAATTACATTTGTCGAAATTCTAATTTTTTATTAGAGAGTTATCGTACCTATAGGAAAAGAATAAAGCATTGACTGGGTCATGGAGTAAATATTGGAGGACTTAGCAATCTACATCTTTAAGGATCATCTCTTGCTGACACTCTTTACCAAGCAGAGACTTTTAGTCATAGTGTCCAGGAGGAAATAATTACTGATGCCTGTTTCTAGTTCCATGGACTTTTGAGAATATTCTTTAAATTGTGGATCTTCTGTTCAGATGAAAGATATTCACTTTAATGCAAAAATTGGCATAAATTTTCAGGCTTTATTTACTCCCTTGTACCCAAGAATCTCAGCTGTACTCTGTGTACTTTTAAAACCTTGGGAAATGTGCTGCCCTTGCAGGCCAGCCCTAGCCCATGCTACCAATTCATGTTGTTCTTATTAGTTAACTCCCAGAATAGTACCTCATCCATACCAAGTTCACAAATTAATTTTTATTTATTTATTTATTTATTTAAACTTATTTATTTATTTATTTATTTTTCTAGGCAAGGCAACTCTTGGTTGACCTCACAGATTGCAAGGACTTTGTCAGCTTACAACCCCCTTTTTAAAAAAATTTTTTCCACCTACAGCACCTGGTCTTCCTAGGTGGTCTCCCATCCAAGTACTAACCAGGCCCGACCCTGCTTAGCTTCCAAGATCAGACAGGATCGGGCTTATTTAGGGTAGCATGGCCATAGACTACAAATTACTTTTTAAAAAAATATGAGAGAGAGAAGAAAAAAAGAAAAAAAGTATGTTGATTCCTTTTTATCTTTTTGCTACAGGTTCTAGATTTTCATTCGAACATCTCTCTTTGAAATTACTTAATGAAAGTAAGTATAGGTGGAATTCTAACCCGTAGTTCAGAAAAATTTGGCATTTATCTTCATCCTTAGTCTGAGAATGGCATAACAATCGATGGACTATTTTTACTTAGATTCCAAGATTCTTGGGTTTTTGAGTTCTACCACCACTTGTGGTACCTGGAGCACATTATTTAGACTCTAGGTAAATATTTCTCCTTTTGATCATAAATATCTGAAAGCAAAAACTATGCTTAGTGCCTCAGTAGTCTCTTTTTTTAAAGGAAATATACAGGAAAACAGACTCAAGTGACTATAGTCCTAGAACATTACTGTGGGAAAAAAAGATGTTTAAATCTACTCTTTTCCAAATACTGTGTTTGTTTGTTTGTTTTAAATCACAAATATCACACTCCGGAAAAGTAAATCAGATGAATATGCTGGCAGTGGTACAATGAATTATTAGGACAACTGTTTCCATGCAAATACATTCCCTACCTTCTGTACTACTGCCTCAGCAGTTCAGACTGTTCCCCTACAAGCCAAGGATCACACAGTCAGGAGTCAGGAGGGTTCAATGCTGAGCTTGTAAGAAACTAAAGCTTTAGAGCCAAAACATAGGTCATCTGCAAATCCATTGAAATGTGAAGCATAATCCTAAGTGCCTTTTAATAGGTGATATAACCTGTCCTCTATTAAGGGGCCTTTAGAACGATTCTAACCCTTTTAAAACAAACAATGCTGCCATGCACATTTTTGAATGAATGCTTTTGTGATTACATGTGAATATGTGTATATGATATGTAATGACATTTATTTGGTGATCATATTATCAAGAAGTATAAGGTCTTTTAATCAAATCACAGGTGATGAGCCAAAGGTAGTTGAGATACATATGAACGGCAACCAATGCCAGCCATAGTTCTTGTCAGTAGAATGTCTTTTGAAATTGCGACAACTTCAAAATAATATCAACTTCAGTTGATATTATTTTAATATCTAAAAGAGTTATGTTTAGAAATATTAAAGAGTGCAAGTTCCCATCAAGTTTCACAACTAGTGGAGTTAGATAGGAAAAACAATTTGTCTTTAAACTCTAAAAAAAAAAGTCTAAACCAATTAAAAAATATAATAAATAACAAAAGTCAGGTAATCAATTCAATGGGAGATAAAGGATCCTTTCCACAGACTATGGACCTCTGCTCACAAGATAAGAAGACTAAAATACCAGGCTTCAAATTATGAAGTCCCGGTGATATCTCTGAAATAGGACTCAGTATGTTCCATCAGAATTCAGTGACTGTCATGACCTAAATTTCTGGTTGTTATGCAACCTCAAGCAAGCTGAGAAGACAATTTCAAAAATGATGTTAGGTGGCATACTTCCTTTAGTAGCTAAGCATCCTGCAACCCCAGAAAACTTTAGAATTCTGTCTAGAAAGCTTTCAAAGAAAATAATCTTATTAATGTTTTTGGTTAAATGATATATCCACGTTTGATAATTGTAAAATATTAGTAATGTTTAAGGGAACTTGCATATTAAAATGAGAGGTAAGATGGGTAATTCCAATTTAAAATGTGTAATGAAATATTTGTTGTAGAAGTGATTTAAACTTGCATACAATGCTTATAAAAAAAAACCTTTGTAATATGAAAGAGGATTAACCTTCACTATGTTTATATGCATATTTTCTTAAAACTTAAAAAATATGAAGCACTTGGGAAAGGTTTTCAGATAGACAATTAATATACTTAAGGAAGTCGAGCAGATTAAATTTACAAAATTATTTTAAAAATATATGGAGAAATTTAGTTAACTAAGTATGTAAATATAATTACATACATTCCAAATCCCACTAAAAATGCTCACTAAAATTATCTAGATTTACAAATCGTATATAAAATCTGTAAACTAAATTTAAAAGCTTAAGTAAGAAGAAAGATTTTTGACTTTTAACTCTAATAAATTGAATGCTAAATTGTTAAGCAAAAGTAAACCTCTAAATAGTCCTTCCTACATACAAAAGCCATTGTTTGGACAAAAATATTCACATTTAATCATTGCCAACTGCACTATCCCCCTCATGCCAGTTCATTAGAGCAAAGAAATAAATTTTTGAAAAATAGCTCCTATACATAAATGAAAACAATCTATTAGAAAAATTGGCTATTTTTAAGGAAATGAAGTACAAACAACCAAAAAATATGAAAAATACTTAACCTCACTCATAGCTGAAGACATGAAAAAAAAAAACAAAACTAAAATTATGGTCCCATGCAGTGTCAGTGAGAGTGCTGAGCTACAGGCACTCTCATATAGAGAAGAATGTAAACTAGGACTACTTTTTTGGAAGGCATTTTGCCAGAAACTATCATGTTTTAAAATGCATATATCCTTGGACTTGATATTTCCACTTCCAGGAATTTATCATGTACACATATTTGAATGGGTTCACAAAGGCATTTATCCAAGAATGTCCGCTACAGCACTGTTTATATTTAAAGAATTGGAATGATCATCAGTACAGGTCAGGTTAAATATATTATTAAATTCATGGAATAGTTTACTATTCAACCATTCAAAAGTAGCTCTCCTTGTGTTGATAAAGAAAACCTTCAATGATGTTCATTAAAAAGATAAACAATAAAACCAAATGCAGAGAGTTTTATGATATATTTCTAATATACACTGGGGAGAAAAAAGATATACATGTTGTATACGTATAGAAAATTTCTGGAAGAATATAAATACATAGATGGCTCTTTAGGGTAATTGGCCGCAAAGAAAATGTATTAGGTTTCCAAGACCTACGGTAACAAAATACCACAAACTGAGTGGCTTAAAACAACAGAAATTTATTCTCTCACGGTTCTGGAGGCCAGAAGTCGAAAGTCAAGTTGTTGGCTGAGTTGGTTCCTTCTGAGGGCTTTGATGGAGAATCTGTTCCATGCCTTTTTCCTGGCTCCTGGTGAAGGCTGGCCATCCCAATATTCCTTGGCTTGTAGATGCAACACTCTCACATCTGCCTTTGTCTTCACATGACATTCTCCCCAGGTGTCTATGTCACCAAGTGTCCTTTTTAAAAGAACAATAATTGTATTGAAGAAGGAGCTCATACTACTCCAGTGTGACTTCATCTTAACTAATTACATCTGCAACAACTCTATTTTCTAATAAGTTTACATTCTGAGGTATTGGGTGTTAGGACGTCAACATATATTTTTGAGAAGACACAGTTCAACTCACAACAGAAGGATATGGCTATCTGTGCTTAGAGAAAAACCTAAAAATCAGTTAGTAAGAAGAGACTACTAGTTAAGTGATACAGGCTTGACTAAGTGCTATTCATGCCTTCTAAGATAAACATTTGGACAACAAATACCATGCTATATAAACTGATTGTTCAAATCTCAACATTTGGCTTTCAATTGATTTTAACCATGTTTACCTCTCCTACTCAGAATACTTACTTTTGGTTGAAAAAGAGCATGAAGTTAAAACTCAGTTTCCCTCAAATCATATTTTTTATTCCATAGCATCTCAAAGGTGAATGGGCCTTTAGATTCTTTTTTCTATACATCTGCAATGCTTGACAGCATCTTCAACAAGAGGCCCAGTCTCCACTTGAATACCTCTAGGAATAAAAAATATATTGCTCCCTGAAGCGGCCTTTTCTGTGAGTGGATCATCCTGATGGTTTGAAAGCAGATACTGAGCCAAATTCTGCCTCTCTAAAAATTTCACTATTTTGCCTTTGATAAGCTGTCTGAGCTTTGCAAAATTACGTGTATATTTAATATTTTATATTTTAAATTAATAGACATATATGTAAATATGTTATAACATTTATATTATTATATTATAGTATTAAAATATATTTATACGACAACTAAAATACATGGGGACATCTTTGGGCTCTATTCCATGTCTTATCTGAGTGACATTTATAATCCAGCTTCTTAGAAGTAAATATCAAAAAGTCAAAATACAGAAGTAATAACCAGAAAAGGGAAAAGTACTGAAACTAACAGAAGCCAAAATGAAGGCGTTGGATAACACAAGCATTAGGAAACAACAATCAGCTTTTAAAAAATAATAAGTGGTCACAATCTCATTGACGTTGATCCTTGTAAATACATTTGCCAGCAGAAAATGTTCATCATGTGATTTAATTAACATTTTGTAAGAAAATACCCAATACAAATATAAGTTCTACAACTTTTCTTTGAAGATTCAAGTCCTATTTTCAAGATGTTCCTCAAGGGATATATTTTCCTGGGGAGAATGTGAAAAGAAAAAAAGAAGAAGAAAAAGAAAGAAAGTTATTTCATGCATATAAGGAAGATCTGAAAGCCCTGAAAATAATGGCGGAAATTTTGTGGGAATTTTGCCCAAGAAATCCTTTAGAACACTTAAATGTTTTAGACAACTTGAACAAAGGCATGAATTCTATGTGCAAAAGGGTTCCATAAAATTGTGACAAATTGTTTCATTCACAGTTACTCTGCCAGATTTTGTCACACAGTATGAGAGACATTAATAAATATATGTCAGCCTGTCATTCTTTCACAAAATACTCCCTTCGCCCAAATAAATAGGCTTGTTTGAGGCTACAATGGCCATCTTTGTCTAAGAAACACTCAATTTGTAGATACATGCTGTTTGCTTGGAGCACCAATTCACTCAAAACTCTTTATACCTGGGCAAAAACAACAATGATGACTCTTTGGAAATATGAAATATCTCTAGTTCTCTCGGAAGGTGCTGCAGGAAAGTGCACTCATCAGTCACTTGGACTTTCAGCAACTGTCAGAAAATCAAACGTAATCTGTTACAATTATGAAGTTCTAATCAAACAAATCAAGCTCAGTACCAAAGTAATTTTGCCATTCTCAAGTGAGGGTCCATATTCACCCTCTTGCTTTCATTAATTGTAAAAGATGACATTTCTTTATCATTTCTCTAATTTAAAGAAAACTTCCCATGATAATTAAGGCTGGAAATAATTTCACAGCAGGAAAAAAGTATCACTGAAAATATAAAGATTCTACCTTTACTATAATATCTGTGCTGGCCTTGTGATAAAATCTAATGTCTCTACAATCTGTGAGCACATTAATGGTATACGTCTCTGGATAAGTAACACCCAGTCATGGTCTTCTGGTGTACTTAAAGTGAGTTTTCTTACCAGGAAACAGTTGATTTGGTTCCTGGGAGTGAGCAGTTTATTGCCAAAGAACAGTTTACTCGGCATTAAAAAGAGGCATTATTACCCAGTCTTTTCTAGAATTCATTTTTAACAAATGGTTACTTCTTTTTGTTTTACCTTTAATGATGACTTTTGTGGAATTACCCATGGCTTTACATTTAAAACTAAATAAAGCTCATAAAAAAGTAAAAGATCAGAAATCTTAGTAAAGCAGTGGTGAAAGGACGAAGTATTTACAGTCAGGATATCAATTAAATTCTAAATTAATCAATATGTCTCACATAGTACACTACAGAAGGTCACTGATGGAAGTGTTGTGTATCTGGAGATAGATGCTATTAATTTGCTCACAAATGGCCAAAACAAATACTCTTTAGCACAATCAAATCTGTGGTATTATTGCAACCTGCCCTCAACTAATTTTCACTAATGATTCAATGGTAGTTTTTTTTTTTCCTTCTTAGACTGAATATCCTGTTATTCTTTTGAAAAATACTTTCTAAATAGCGTCTCCCACTTGATTGTACCCAGCCAGAGCTGGTTTGGGAATAGGTTTTGCAAAATCAGGGGTTTTACCCAACAATGGCTAATTTGGGTTTTGGTTTTGGCGTCGTAGCCTATAAGAACATGGAGGGTTTTCACTTTCCAAGTTTTCTTAACTGACTGGTGACGCATCCTGAAACAAGAATCCCTGTTTTCCTTTTCAACAATTTCCCCCACTTCTGGCAGGGTGGCCTGTGAAACATATTAAAACATGTTATTTCAACACTACCAAACAATAAGTCAAACTAACCTTTACAACTTGCTTTGTCATAGAACGGGTATGTGTACTGGGATACGGATGTTTATCAACCTGCAGCCTATCTTATTGATCTGAAAAAAAAAAAACCCACAACTTTCCTACACTGCTCCCGTTCTTCTTCCTTGGCTCTGTTCCCTCTTTCTTCTCTACTCCAAGAAACTTGGAAAGCTCAGAGTTTTTACAGTCCTTGTTTCTCACACTCTCTAAGTCTAACTCAGGACTCCAATTTCATCTATTATTTCACAAACTTGGTATATGTATTGTATATGTACTTATATGTACCGTAATTCATTAACTCTATGACTCTTTCCATTGCAAGATGCACTATTACTTTATCTACCACTAAAAAGAATGAAAATGCTGCCAATTTAAAAATCAATGCATGCCAGTAAATGCATGACATATTCCAACTTTTATTCCAAATATTAAAATATGAAAAAAATATTTAGTTTTGATTTCATGAACTCTTGTAATTTAAGGCAAGAAAAGAGAATACCTTTAAATACACAATAAAGAAGGGACAGTCAGGGCTCAAGGAGCTTTCATTTGGGGAGTGAATACAAAAAGAAGCTAGAGAATTATAACAGTGACTATTGCAATACCAGGCAGCCCAGTGAACGGTGACCTAACTCGGTTTTGCAGGGATTATGAAGTACTCTCTAGAAAGACAGCATCTGAGCCAAGGTCTCAAAGATGAATAAGAATAATTAACCATTCAAAGGGACAGGCAGATGAGGAAAGAAGAGGTAGATATTCAGGTAAAGAAAATACGAGTAGGCAGCAAGAGAAAGTTTAGCATTGTGTTCTGGCAAATGCAAAGGGTTCTATAAGACTGTAGGACAGGAAGAAGTGACGTGATCTAGGACTAGCATTTGAATGGCCTGGCCTACTGTGTAGAGGAGATAAAAATTGATTCTGAGGAAATTGGTGAATTAGTGAAGGGCTTAAGCGTAAAATCACAAGATCAGTTTAGCCCTTTATTTTAATTCATCTGACCTTTATTTTGTAAGAATCTAATGAATTGTGAATAATAATAATTTGGACCTTCTCCAAATTATTGTGCATAGTGCATGGCTTCCAGGCATGCAATATGATTGTAATGGAGACTCAGTTTTTTGTCTTTTCCTTCTGGAAATGTCTATCCATCCATTTCGATAAATTTTCTTTAGTACTTTATCATTTTATTCCTCTAGTATTTCTTTCTGAAATTTCCATGAGTCAGGTATTTGGCTCCTTAGATTGATCTTTTATGATTCATATATTATTCAAATTTTCCATCTCCTCATCTTATGGCTCTACTTCTGGGAGCATTCCTAGAAATTATCTTCCAACCCTACCACTCATTTTTATGGGAATAACACATCATATATTTAGTTTCTAAGAACTTTGTTGCTTTTTTTAACAGCAATCTGTTATTGTTTATGGATTTAATAGCTTTTCAAATCTCTCCAAAATATTAATAAAGTTTTAGCATCTGTGTGATCTCTGTATTACCTTGTTTACTTTGGTCCCTCCCTTAACTTTCTAATGATCCAAAGTTGTTCATTCATATTTAAGAGAAGTTTAAAACCTGAATGGAAGCTCGGTGCAGATGATCAGGGAGATTTTGTAGGGAGTTGGTCACCCAGTAGGGCTTCTCAACCACTAGTCCAGGAGTCTTTCTTCTGTGTGATTCAGCTTTTCCAGAGAAGTAACTTTCTAATCTCTCATCTTGGGGGCAGCTTCCTGGTTGTGTTATGTGCATAAGAAGGAATAAGGGATGGGGAAATCAAACTGTTCTAGAGTTTCAGACATTTATTAGTTCCTTCATGTTGAGCCTTTTGAGTCTCCCCTTCACTCATCCTCCACCACACCTGATGTCTGAGTCACCAGCCACTCTCATAAATAAAGCTTTGGTCTCCTGTGGGGGGTGTTGTTGGCATCAGGGTTCTGTTCATGGTGGGCTTTGAGGAGTTGGAAGGCCCTTGTTGTTAGTGTTTCATTCTTTGGGAAGAAGATCAACTTATATAACCTTAGCATCTACTCCCTGGTCCAGCCCCATCCACCATTTCAGCTATTGCTGTGAGCTAAGCCTTTCTGGGGTTCTGCAAGGTGAACTACGTCTACTATAGTTATTGTATTACTCACATATATATGAGGTCTGGATTCATCAGCCCTAATAAATCAGTGTCTACACTTACATCCACTTTCTATCATTTGATGATTTGTTCAGTTTGCCTGCTGAAGCCTTCTTCTGTTCTCTGTATCCTCTGGGTCTATAGCCTTTTATCCATTTAATAGAAATTTAGTGGGGGCTTGGGAGAGAGGAAGGGTAAACGCAAACATGTGAGTTCAATCTGCTTTCTTTAACTGAATACTTGATTTGCAATTTAGATTTGCAATGTTTTAGTTCAAATAATTCCTTAGGCTCATATATGGAATAAACACATTTTCTGAACCGTAAATTAATAAGCATGATGTGAACATTATGAGAGACATAAAGACAGAACATTTGAAGTCAGAGCCATCCTGAAAAATTAGAAACATACAAAGTTCCTAGCTAACATCTACTCTCTGCTTTCTTCTATTTTTATACTATTAATAGCTTTAAATTTTTCAATCATAAGCCAAAATGGAATAATAATATATCAGGAAAACTTGAACTGAGGCAACGGTCACCCCCAATCCCAACTTTCTTAGGCTGTTGACCCAGATTACTTTCACTAATACTCAAGGAATTTATACATACAATTTTAGATTTAGACAAACTTAATCTAGATAAGAGCCAACTTTTCCATTCTTAGCTCAGAAAAACATATCTTTTTACTTTTTCATATTTTCCCTAGCACAATCGAACTGACAACTAAGGTTTTAAAACCTTTTTCCTTGTAACCTTCTCAACAAATACACTCTAAATGGGACAAAACGTGGAAAGAGTCTCAAACACTCAATACTTTCAAATATATGCATCTGTATCCTCCTCAAGGAGGGAATAGGTTTTATCTAAATTGTCTTGATAAACCTTTGGGATGAGTAAGAACCTGAGGGCATGAAAAGGCTTGAGGGGTGAAAGAATTTATCAGCATGTCACCAACAAGAATGTAAAAGTTTTCAAAGACAAAAGAGAGCAAACAAAAAGGATTTCTAAATGCTTTGCATATGAAAAGAATAGGAATTTGAGTCTGTGAAAAGAGTATGGCTCTGCAAAGGAACAACGAATAAGATTTAATAATAGGGATATGTAATTTAAATATATACATGTGTATATGTCAAAATATATATTTTAATATGTGTTAAAATACATATTAAAATATATAATTTATATTTAATTACTATGTGTATGTCAAAATGAATGTATATATGCTATAATAAATCCCAGTCATTTCCACACACCCACAGAAAAGATGGCTGCAAGCACAAAGGTCTTGATTTAGGTGGGTTTCACATGGGGGAGAGTGAACTGACCAAGGAAGGATGTTGAGTTTGACATGGTGCAAAACAGAGAAGGCAGACAAGGAACAGCAAAGTGAACTGTGAACTCAGAAAAAAAAAAAAAAAAAAAGTAGCAGAAACAAGAGCTCCAAGCCAGCAGTGGCCAGGAAAACTATAAATCTTCTCCGCTGGAGAATCCATAGAGACAGGCAGGAACTCAAGCTTCCCATTCTAAGTTCTTAAGACATCAGCTGACATCTGGGTTAGTTTTATGCAATGTCTCTGAGCCTTAAAAAAACGTAAGCAAAACCTGTAGCTTGATAAAGGAGGCTGAATCTTCTACTGTATCTGCTTTTGATGAGGACCAAACAGGTATTTATTTAACCTGAGTAAGGACACAATAGAATGCCTCGGAAAATTTCCTTGGCTGACAGTGTTCTAGGGTAAGTAGGGCAACTTCTGTGGGCAGAGAGAAGCAGTATTGTAGAAGGAATTTAAGTGCTGGATGGGAGACTGGACTGGACACCCTTGGGGTTAGAACTCTGATAGTCTGGGGTTCTAGCAGCCCTGAAGGCTCAGACCTTTTCAATTTTCCCAAGTGTAATTAAAATTAAACTGATATGTGTAATGCCTCAAAGCTCTCTTAGCAAAGTTCAGCAACATCACATGGTAGTCCTTATTCTTGTCCAAGCCAGTGGTAGGGGAAAAGAGGTCCTGCAAAAACTATTCCAGTATTTCCTGTTGGATAAACTCTCTGTCGTTCTCTAAAAACACCAAAAGAAGAAGTGAACAGAGTCAGTAGTGGAAAAGCTTCCAAAACCCCAAAACCAGGAGTGGGTAGGCCAGGTTGGAAGATCAGGGGCCGCCTCTTACGCAGAGGTCTCCTCCCGGCTGGGACCCAGTTTTCCTTTCTGTGAAAATGGTTATCGTGCTAAATTATTATTTGTATTTATAATGCATTCTCATAAGCACCCTTTGGAGATTTGCATTTTAATTCGAGATGTGATCTTTCTTTTAGGGAGAAATCAGTAAAAAGGGTCTGCACTAACCTGTCATTTTCCACTTCTATTTTGAAGCTAACTCTCTGTATGGGAGTTAACTTCTCCCAAAAAAAGCATTTGGAAAATTCCTGGTTAGGCCACTTGCTTGTTTTGTGAATGACGTTTGTGGTCAGCTATAACATATATAGCATGTCTCCTTCTTATTGCTGCCTTTTTCATGCATGTTTTTCTTATTTTGGCATTTTCATGGAAGTGATTAAGTATTATTTGGTTTTAAGCTAGTATAGAAATTGTGAAGATGTAGAAAATAGTCTGTAGCTGAAATCCAGCATACACGTAGCCACACAGTCATAAACACATACATACGCATGCAACATTCCCAGAATATGTGCAGATAGCTTTTGTTTGATTCAGCTTGCTTTTCTTTCCTTTCTTCCTTTTTTCTTCCTTCCTTCCTTCCTTCCTTCCTTCCTTCCTTCCTTCCTTCCTTCCTTCCTTCCTTCCTTCCTTCCTTCCTTCCTTCCTTCCTTCTTTTTTCTTCTGAGAGTGTAGAGGGAGGGAAATGAAAGTAAATATGATTTTCATTTCATTTTAGGCTCACTTTCTAATAGAGGCATCATCGTTTGGATGCCCAAGCCTCCTGCTTCTATCCAGAGTTAAATGTTGTAGAAATGTTTCACGTTTTATTCAGAATGACTGAAATACTTTTGCAGGGTGTCACCTTGCAAGCCATCATTAAAGTTTGCAGTTTCAATAGCAAATTGTATTTCTACAGTAACTTTTAAAGGGATATTCTTTCCCCACCTCTCCCCATTCGCCCTGCTTCCCCCAAAAAACATTAAGCTGAAGAGAGAGTACATCTTAGTATTTAGACCAAAAATTCCTGACACAGATTAGTAGTTAATATGTTCCAAAAAGTATCCCCAACATGCAGAATGTTTTTTATTCTATTAAATCAGTTTTATGTACTGTTTATGATCAAATCTAACTTTAAGAGAAACTCTTTTTTGTTATTGGAAAATCAACTTCTAGTGATACAGAGAGTGGGCTGTATGAAGATAAAATTGGGACTCATGTCAGAATAAAATTTTTATGAGGAATTCTACAGCTATTACAAGAGTTAAAAAAATGTAGTCAGTTTTTCATATCTGCCTGCAGATTTAATGGGAAAAAAATCTATACTATTTAATTACTTTCTAATAGGTTTAGTTGGAACATCTGATTTCATTGCTATATAACCCAGTAGTTGGGTCTGCATAATATTTATGTTATTACTAAAAGTAGATTACATATGTGAATATATTTTAAAAATACTTCATTTATATATGTTGTTATAATAATAATAATGATTAAAGGCATATTCAGAAATTTTGTTTACCTAACCAAATTATTTAGTTGCTAGGAGACAAATATGAATCATCTAACGTCATTATTATTAAACAGGTCATAATCCACTTTCAATTTCACAGTGCCAGTTGCTTTGGAATGTGTATTTATTCAGACACCGTAGAGATGTTGTATACTCAATGCAAATAACAACATCTTTCTCTGCCCGGTCTTTCATTTGTCATTTGAAGAATTCTTAATAAACATGAATCTGGCTAACTAAGCACATTGAGGCCTCCCTAAAAAAATAAGATGATCTCTAACTGAGACTTTGTTAAATTATTTGCAATGTAAAGTTATTTATGACTTACATAAATCAATCGAAAGCAAAGACTTATATGTTTGATTCTCCTTTTCATGACAGAAATGTATAATAATAGTTCTTCCAACAATGGATGTCTTTTGCATAACATTCCTGTTATGATTGATTTTATCTCTTTTATCATGCTATGCAAGACAGGTATTTTTGATATGAAGCATACCACACTTAGAGATTAGTCATTTGCCACAAGACACAAAATAGTGGCTATACCAGTCTTAGCCACCAGGTTAACTATACCCCAGCCCAGTTTACCCTCTGTAAGACTGAAAAGGTATCTCTTCTACTGAAGAATCTCAAACATAAGCTTTCCTTGCGATGAATAAGTTATCCTATGATTTTGTGTCCTCATTAGCATTATGTTCTTTTGAATACATACCTTCTATTATATTTTAAGAAGATCCATTCAGATAAATAACAAGCATCTTTACTTACATTTTTAGTTAACAATACTTTTATTGCTTTAAAAAAGTCTTTGAAATTTTTTTGTTCAGACTTACATGATAGTTCGACTTGGAGACTATTCAGTAATAGTGAATCATGCAAACTTCTTCAAAAAGATTATTTCAGCCCCAAATGTTTCCTACTCTAAAGAGTAAGTTTTCCACCTGATTCACGTCAGGTTTTACTTTTTTGTGTGAATAGCGCTTCCTTGTGACCCTATCTCTATTCCCTCACATTGTTTTCCTTGCTCGGATTGAAGGCCATACCCCTTCCTCTGAGCTTTGCTCAGGACTGCCATAACCGGTGAGCATTCCTCCACTAAGAAGAACCAGATGGCCATGAAGACACGTTAATGTTCCTCTTACATGTCCCCTGGGCAATCCTTCCTCACAAGGGACAAACTGTGCTGATTTATTGCTACTCTGAGACATAAACTAATCCATATAACAAAAGCTTGTCCTATCTTGATGGTAGGCATAACCCAGAAAGATCTTACCTTTATGTAGCAAGAAATCAACTTGTTTCGACAACAAATTGTTCAGAGAACTCCCTGAATTGTCCCATATATTATATATAGTATCAAAATAATTTTCTGATCCAATTACAATATTTTAAGCAAAGTAGAAATAAAAGACCCTATGACATTATCATGCTCAGAGATACTTGGAGATTAAAAAGAGTGTGCATCTAGCAAAATAATAATAATAATAATAAAACATAGCTAAATTCATAGCAACTGTGCTTAATAGAGACATTATGGATAATTTAAAAAACTCTAATTATCTATAGCCATCTTCCTCCTTCATCAAATGATTAAGAGGTCATTCAGAGTAGCTGAAAGGTAACTAGGCAAGGCAGTAGGAGTTAGAAGAACTGGTTTGAATCTTGGCACCTTCACTAACAACCTACATGCACTTGAAGGAATTCCGTGACTTCTCCAAGACCAAATTTTATCATTTTTAAAATAGAGACAATTATTCTGGTCTAACTTGAAAGATGTATATGAGGATCAAATGAGAATATACCTAAAGTTTATTAAAATATAAAGTTACATGCAAAAAAAATGAATAATCAACATCATCATCAAGGTTAAACTCATTGCCAAGTTCCATCCCACTTCTTTTCTGCCCTTTGGCAGAAGTGCCACTAACGCCTGAGCAACTGAATAGTAAGGAAGAGAAGTGAAACTCTTCACCCCCAAAATATCAGCAGTACCTTCACAATGTAGAATTGCTTTTTGTAGCAATATCCTGACAACCAAAGACATCTCTGAAAGAAAATCTACTCGAAGCTTCGTAGATTAATTTACTTACTTTATGAAGCCAAGAAAAAAAAAAACAACTTTGTAATCGCTCATCAGATAAACACATGACAGCAATACAGGCCCCTTTCTGGGGGTCAGAAGCCAGACTTTGTACCTATTTGCTCTCCTCACCCCTGTGGTGTGAAGCAGATAGGAAAGATGAGGTCATTTTGCAAATTATCTGACTCCAGACTGAAATCAGTAAACCCAGAGAAAAAGCACTTGAGTGCATAGGGGCCTCAGGAGGGGGCCAGACCTGAGCCTTCTGATAAGGCCTAATGTCGAGTGGAGAGTTGTTAATATGATTCAATCCTTGATCCCAGAAGGTGCTCCTCCAGCTCGCATGTGCACACACGTCTGGGTCCCTCTGGGGAAGAATTAAGGAAACAAAGCCACTCTCTCAGTCAAAGGGTACTTTGATATACAGAGTCTGAATCCTGAATTTCTAAATACTGAAAGAATATTGGTTCTTCTATGAAATAGCTCCATGTGGGAAGCCCTCTGAGCTATATCATGGAAACCCTAGAGAATGAAGCTGTGTGGTTTGTTTATCAACAGTACCCAACTGGTAACCAAGCAGTAACTAGTACATGGAAAATATTGAACGAATGAATGAACAAACTCCATAGAACACCTAATGGTAGCAGTGATCCTTTTTTTTATTATTATTATGGACATTTTCAAATGGAAACAAAAATAAAGAGAATTGTATATTTAACCCATATACTCATTACTTGTTTTAACAATCTTGTTCTGTCTATTTCCCATCAATTTGAGGGATGAAGTCGGTTATTTTAAAGACAATCCAAGACTTCACATCATTTCATCCATAAATACTTCATTTTGCATCTCTAAAATATAAGGACAATGCATGTACACACTTGACAATATTAACAGTAATTTCTTAATATCTTCTAAAATCCTAATTTCTGTCTCAAAAATATATTTTTTGTTTGTGAGAACCAGAATCCAAAGAAGACTCACAAAATTGCTTTTTTTTTTTTTTTTGTCTTTTAAGTCTTCATAAATCTATAGCAGTCTTTTCCTACCCCACTACATTTTGTTAACACCATTGACTTGTTGGAGAAAGCAGGTCATTTGTCCTGTAGAATGACATGCCTGGTGATGTCATTTAATTTGATCCTCTATCCGTGTATTGCCCCTAAACTGTTAAATATATCTAGAGGATTGATTAGAGTCAGTCTACTTCAATTTCATTTTAATGGGTCTGTATTGGTGCAGTAACCAACGACATGCAACTATTTTCTCAAACTTGGGACAAGGGGAACAGTAGAAGAAGCTAGAGAAATAATACCCTTATTAAAGAAGAAATGTCACACACGCAAAGATAAACATTTCCAGTTTGGAAGAGTAGGAGAGAAGGAAAAGTTATATCATGTTTGAAGACTACAATGATTTGTCGATAGTTACAGTCAATTAAACATATTGCTTAAGGGAACCTTAGAAACCAGTTAGTGATAGGTGCTGTGGAAAAAAATGTAAATCAGAGACAAGGGAATAGGGTAGTAGGGCAACAGTTTGAAATTGAATGGTTTTGTTAGCTTTATAGAGCTGCTGTAACACTACAGAAATCTAGGTGGCTTAAAACAAGAGAAATTTATTCTCTGCAGTTCTGGAGGTTAGAAATTTGAAACCAAGGAGGTATCAGGGTCCTGCTCCTTCTGAAGCCACTAGGGAAGAATCTGTTTCCTATTTCAATCCTAGCTTATGTTAATAACCTCAATCCTTGGTATACCTTGGCTCACATCATTCCAACTGTCCCCATCTTCACATTGCCTTCTTTCCTGTGTTTCTGTGTCCAAATTTTCCTTTTCTTATTAGGACAGCAGTTGTTGGATTTAAAGCCCATCCTGATCCAGTGTGACCTCAACTTAATTATATCTGCAAAACCCCTATTTCTAAATAAGACCACATTTACAAGTTCCAGGTAGACATCAATTTTTGGAAGATGCTACTCAACCCAGCACAATGGTCAAAAATACTCTCCATGAGAAGATGATGTTTGGGGAATATCTAAAGTAGTTAGGGAACTAACTAGTCATGAATCTGGAAAAAGACGGTCCTTGCAAAGAATAGCAAGTATGAAGGTGTGAGATGTGAACGAGCCTGGTATATGAAGTGAGTGAGGGGATGATCAGCAGTAGCAGCAGTTACAAAGGTTGTGGGGGTGGAAGGCAGATCAATAAAGCCTTGGAGGTCCTTCCTAAAAACGCTGGCTTTGACTCTGAGAGAGATAGTTATTCAATTGTTCTAAACGAAAGTATGATATTATTGGACGTTTTTCATGAGAATCACTGGCTGCTATGTTGACAATAATACACTGTGGGAGGTATAAGAGCAAAAGTAGTTAAAGGTTATTTCAATAATCCTTTTGAGAAATGATGATAGTAGTAGCGGCAGAGGTGGTGAGAAGCTATCATATAATAAGAACAACACACAAAAACATTCCAATTTTTTCCATCAGAACTTATCTACTATATTATCAAGTGTTTTGTCACCTGTTAGTGTTCATCCCCAGACAATGGAAGCAAGCACCAAAAGTCGAACAATTTTTTTATGAGAAAAATCTTAAAATGAGAAGAATCTGTTTCCTTTTTCCTGTAATTAACAATGATAGCTACCACAGGGCCTGCTATTTGCCAGGAATTGTTATTTTACATTCATTAGTGTATCATTTAATCTTCAAAATAAACCTGCACTACAAGCATTCTTTTCCATTTAACACAAAGAAATTGAAGAATCAAAGAAGTTTAGCAATTTATCCTGTCATATGAGTCGTTAAGGACAGAGCCAAGATTCTAATTTTCATATGCTTAATATTAACCCATGTGATTGTCATTATACTGCAGTGTGAATTAGGAAAACAAAAGTCGTTATTCTATTTAAGTATCTAATCACTGTGGTCCAGATCTTTAAATACCATGCTCCAGAGAGACTTCATTTGATATTTTTCATTTACAGGTAGTTGATTAATCGATTTAACTGATTGTTATTGACCAGGAATATTGTGAAAAGAGACTCTAAGTAGTCAACAAATGAGGAAAGAGGCTAGGACATACCTTGTAACCAGGGGTGTACTAGAGGCGCACCAATGCTCATAAGAGTGACTTGTGCATCTCTACATTCAGGAACATCCTATGACACTTTGAAATAAGTCATGGTGGGCGTAGTTACCCCATGGAAATCAGCAAACATGATAAATAAGAACTTTTTTATTCAAAGACCTGATTTACCAACCTATACTATTGCCTCAAACTCACAACAAAATCTAAAGGCGTGAGTGTGTGTGGGTATCAAAGGTGGGGGAGAGAGAGAAACAGAAAGTGTTATTAAATCACTAGGTGTAGTTAATGTCTAACATTAATTTAAAAATTGCCTCAATATAAACCAAAATAACAAAAAGTGCCTACTTTAGAGATAAACACAATTAATGTTTAGGATCACACACTTTCTGATTGGCTTCAGCAAAATGACTATAGGACTTAAGCATTTTAAGCAGCAACTGCAGATTTCTAGACTGGTTTTCCCTCAGTCCAAAGCCACACCTAGCCTCGCATTTGCAAGTAATGTTCTTTTAGCAAATACACTGTGTGAACTTGGTCCTTCTGGAGAAGACTGAAACAACAGCAGTCTGGACAGAGGCCTGTTGTATGGTTTTCAGGAGCTTTCACTCTTCTATCAACAGAAGCAAGTGATAAGATTTCTCCCCTGGAGGAATGTTCTTTCACCAAGGAGAGATTGAGGGAGAGAATCAGTGCAAATATTAACCAAAATAAGTATGATTTCCTTGCCATGGGAAAAAAGTCAGGTAGAAATTGTTTTAGAATTATTGGTCATTTTGGATCATCCCCATAACTTGTATCTTCCACCAGTACTTCTTCTGAAAAACAGCAGCTTATACCAACCAAAACACATGTGCATGCGCACGCGCACACACACGCACACACACACGCACACACACCTGCTTCCACCTCTGCTTCTACCCAATCTCTCTTAAAACCTTTCTCACAGAAACACTCCTCTTCAGTGGCTCTTCATTGCTGTGCTCAGCTATAGTGTGTAACTTCTAATTTTCTCTTTTCCCTCTTAATGACCATTGTCCAGACCAGGTCATTGTCCAGAGCCAGAACCAGGCTTAGGGGCAGGACAGAACTTTCTCTTTATGGTCAAACTCTAGACACCGGGTACCGCCTGGAAAGGGGGCCGAGGTCATGAGCAAAGCCAGAAAAATGAATTGCAAGGAGGCCATTGGTCCAGGTAGCTGAGGTGCAACGCCCACGGAGGACTGGGACAGAGAAGAACGAGAGGCCTGGAGAGGCACAGAGCAGTCACAGGAACGAGCAAGCAGAACATGATCAGCGTGCGTTCTAAGGTTGCACTGGGGAGTCAGTGTCACTTACAGCCTTTTCATTTCTTTATAAATTCCAGCAAGAGTCAATGTTGCATAGGGGTTAAGTCACAGACCCTGAAATCAGACAGCTTGGGTGTAAGCCTGGCTTTGCCATGGACTAGCTCTGAGGCTTTAATCAATTTCCTCAGTTTCTTTATCTGTAAGATGGAGATAATAATAGGTTTTAACTCACGGTCTTGTTATGAAGATTAAATAAATTAACATCTGTAAAGCACTTAGAAGAGAATCTACCTAAAAGAACAGAAAAGTAAAACAATATGCACCTGTGGACTGCCCCCACCATGAAGCCTTAGGAGAAAAAAAATTACCAGCATGATCAGAGCTCTCTTTTATTTATCTCTCCCTTTTCTCTCAAAGAAAACTGACACCTTGAATTTCTGACTTATCATTCCTATACATCTTTATATTCACTTACATGAATAGTTAATTGTATCTCTAAGTAATGAGTACTTTTGTCATATTTTAAACCACAAATAAATGGCATCGTGCTTTATATTTTCATCTGACACTTGTTCTGTTTACTCAATTCACCTTTATTAATACAAGCAGTTCTGGGTCATACCTCCCTGTCATTCCTATTACTGGTAGAGTGTCCCTAGGGGATGCAGACGCCACAATTATTCATCTACTCTTTTGTTAATGGACACTTAAGTAGCTTCTACTTTTTGCTATTCTAAAACATTCTTAGACATATTTCTTGGTAGAAGAGTTGGAGATCTATACGCGACCCAGTACAGGATCCCCTTCTACACTCTATGGTCAAAGAGAAAGGTCTAATCTACTTTCCACATATGAGCCTTCAGATACCTGGAAAGGGCTCCGCTATTCACAGATCTCCCTTCTCCACCTCACCTCACCTCACCTCACTTGCTCAGGGCATCTCTTGCCCTGGATCCAAATGCCCAGCTGAGTCAGGCCACGCTGGCAGACCCCCCAGTGGTTCTTGGTCTCGGGAAAGTTCCCTCGCTGACCAAGAGGCCCGCCTCTGGACACCTTTCCTTTGCTAGTATCTTCTGCACGAAGGGCTGTCTGCAACAATGTTCTTTTCCAAGTGTGGACAGACCAATACAGGACAGAGTGAACCCTAAGAGTTTTCACTAATGGCCATAATTATGGCGGGGCCATGACTGTGTGAGCCATATGTTCTAGGTCATTCAGGAAAGTTGAGTAATACTTCTAGTTCTGTCCCTAACTCTGTAAACAAAAGTAAGCCCAGGTTTCTGTGCTTACATTTCTTAACCTTTAGAAAAAGGAATACTTGTCCTAACCTGTTTGACAATAATGTTGTGAGGACAAGTATCAGATTGCTACAAAAGACTCAGATAAAATCCTCAGATAAAAACTTCTAAGAAGAATTTAACTGTACACCCATAATGCGATGGAATTTAATCTTGTTTTATGTCATGGGGTCCTTTGATAATCCAAAGAAATTTATGGTGCACCTCCTCAGAAAATGTATATAAGCGTGATTACACCCATCTACATAAATTTCAAAATAATTGGAGTTAAATTACCCTGGAGTCCAGACATGTTTTCTCCCCATTCTCTAATTAAGAAGTGATTTTGAGCCTGAGCATTAAATGAATACAGCAAATAGTATTTCTTCTTCATTCACAAGTGTCTGTTTCAGTTTAGAAATTTTTTTGAAGTGTCTGTGGATGGTGAAGCTCCTTTCTCAGCAGTAGCAACAGATCTTCAAAGTCAAAAAGGTTGGTCTTTAGAGACCATATTCTCATTTTCTGCTTTCCCTTTCCTTTAATCTCCCCATTTCATCAGAAATTCACTCATCTCTCTCCGACAGGATGGAAATTGATCCATTAAAGCAATCCTCACTAATATGATAGAAAATCAGGGTCCGGCACTGTCCCACAGGAGGGCTTAGCCTTTGGATGGTTCATTACAGCCCGATCAGCATAGTTATCTGAACACCCGATTTACTAATGATGGAGCTCCTGATACTAGGGGTGGAAATAATTTGGGACAATAATGTTTTTTTGTTTTGGGGGTTTTCTTGCACATTTTTAAAATAATTTATAGTATTTATATAATCTCAAACTTTTAAAGTCCTCTCATGAATATGACTTTTTTCACTTCCTAACAAAAACCTAAATGGGAGGGGGAGACAGGGATCGTCTATTTTAGAGATAGGGAAATTGAGTCATTGGGAAATTAAGGGGCTTGCCCTAAATCTTGCAGTCAGTAAGAGACGGAGCCAGGGCTTTAACCTGTATCAGATCCTAAATCTCATTTTTCTTTGCTGTTTCATAAATGCAATCATGTATATGATATGTAGTTTCAATTTTAAAATGGTCTCTTTGAAGCCACAATGTAGTATGGCTTCAGGAATAGTAGAGGGTCATCCCAGGAGTCGGAAGTCCTACAAGCTTCTCTTTTTCTGAGTAACTTTAAGCTGAGTGCAAGTTGGAGTTAGCAGTCACCTCCACCTGCTCAAAAATAAGAAAAATAAAATCTATCCCTGCTCTTACCAATGCCTGGGATCCATTTAGCAATGACACAAGTGCCCTTCATTCCACAGTAAGGGACAGGATGGGAAATGCAAATATCTGGGTATAGGTCAGTGCAAATGGATGATATAAGATATTTCTCTGAAAATAAGCCTTGACAGTAGAGGAGGCAGGGAGAGAAGTCGCCAGTGGTGCTTGCCACCTTCCTCGTAACCTTGCATTTCTCCCTCTCCGCAGTTCTCATCTCTCAGAACAAAACGAGTGTTCTCTCTACTGCAGGAGAAACACAATGTTTCTCAAAGTGTGACCCCCAAGACTACCGCATCAGACTCTACAGGAAGTGCTGGTTATACACAGATTCTCAGGCACTTCACACTCCTCTGCACTAACCCACTCACACACCTTTCCAGTTCTGGTCTCTGGGGCTGGGCCCAGGAATTTGCCCTTGTAGCAAGCTCCCAGGATGTCTGTTGTGAACTTTAAAGTTTGAGAACTATTGCTCTAGAGGCTGAATTAGATCAAGAGAACAATGATGAATAGTCACTTTTGAAAGACCTTGAGGAAAACACCTCAGGGAAAGCTTTTTTATGAAATTTTTTTACAACTCTTTCCTTATCTTAAAATAATTTGGTGCATTTTTTTTTAAATGTGCAAGTCTGTGGATTTATCATTTCACTTAGATGTATAAATGTGATCTATATTTATATCTGCATACAGGCTATTTTAATTTCTTTTCCCTTTTTGCATAGCTCTCACCCGCTTTCTCTCCTGTCTTCTCTGATCTCCATCAAGTCTCCGGTAATCTATATTGCAATCCAGTCTCCAGTATCTTTATAATCAGGCATACACACATACAAACACATAAACTCGAACCTATATGGATAGATGTTGCTTTTCATATTACTAAAATAGAAACTTATTTTACGTTTTTTCTGTATCTTGCTTTTGTCACTCAACAATACCTAATAAAAATCCTTTTACATTATAAGGTTTAACTACAATTGGTTCTTTTAAATGATTCAGTATGATTTCACAGTGCCGATGAATCATAATTTATTCAATCATTCTATTGACAAACGTTGTTTGTTCCCATGTTTCTGCTATAGACAATGCAGCAATCAACATCTTTGTATTTTATATATATGTTTATTTCTAGGGAATAGATTCTTATACATAGTATAGAGAACTATATAAGTGTTTGCTACAATAATAATTAATATTAGTATTTTGCGGATTAAAGTATATGTATTTTGATTTTTAATAACTCTTTCTAATTTGCTTTCCCTTAATTCTTAGGTACTCTTTTTCTCCTTTACAACTTCTCCTTATAAAAATTCATGTGGGTAAGAACATGTATTTGATTATATAAATTTATCATTTTGAATTTTTAAGTATCCTTCACTTTACAACATTCCAACTTTTCAAGTACCATTTGAGTTTCACTAATATTTCACATCACAAGCAAATAGCAAGTATTGAATTATGAGGTGCTATACAGGTGTAACTAAGAAAACAAACAAAAGCAACCTACAAAATAAAACAAAAACAGTTTGCCTTCAATGAGGCTACCCTCCAAATATTTTAGATGCTAACTAGCTAGACAGACAGACAGATAGGAAAAAGCCTCCGATGTTTGTCCTGCCTTGCCAACAGCAAATCTGATAGGGCCAGTTTTTCTGCATATACAAAAATGCAGGACCAGTCAAGGGCAAAGAACATTTTCTGGGAACAATAGCTATTCTCTTCATTTTTCTTTTTTTTAATGACCCTGAGGAGGGAAAAAAAAAAAAAGAAAGAAAGAAAGAAAAAAGATGTGACCTTGCTAAATCCACAGACTTCAATCAGTCCTTGTTTGATCTGAACATCTGGAAGTGTCCAGCAAAGCTTCAAGGTATACAGTTTACCTATGGCTAAGTCCAAAGTGCCATTTACAGTTCATGGGAAATGGCAGGATTCAAAATGAGATGTATAAAGGAGACAAGAGCTGTAGAGAAATGGGGTAGAAGAAGGGCTAGAAAAGAGAGAGAGAAAGCATTAGATCTGTGAGCTGAAGGAGGAAAAACCAGCTTAATTATGGAAGAAAAGACACACACATAGGATAGCTGCCACAGGCAGAGTTGCTGTGGAAGCACATTCCAGGAAAATCTTAAGAGATTACTTTAATAATAAACCATGCATTCTTCAGCAAGCCATCACGGGATTAACTACCCCTTTCCTAGGCTGGGAATGCAGTCGTCAGTTTAATTTTTTTCCTTCTCCCTCACAGGCAGGTTTTGGGCAAGAAGAGTCCAGGAAGGATCATAGTTTTTCAAACACTGCATTGAATTTTTTTCACCTTAATTTTCTTCACCTTAATTTTCTAAACATTAATTTCAGTAGTCATAAGAAAATACCATGGTCTAGGCAGGGTTAAAGTCTGGGTGGGTTTGGGTGATTCTCCAGTGGCGAGGATGTTCATTTTAGACCTACGGGAAAGTGAACAACTTCGATAGAACAGGAGACTATGTTCCACCAGGGATAAGAAGTGTTAAATTGATTTCCTTTTTTTTTCCTCATGTGAGCAAACACTGAATTACTGCCAGAAGCAATATCAGTGCCTTAGAGATATAAAAATACACTTCAAATAGACTTCTCCACTGTCAACTCTTAAGATTTCTGTGTAGAATGACAGAGCTGTCCTTTTTTAAGCTGTATGTATGAGCCCACTGCTCATAAATGAACTGTTTTCATCAAAGACTTCTCTTGAAACTACAACTCACTGCAGATGAAATCATTTTCTTCCTCAAATTTCTTAGACAAATCCCTTCCATTTGGTGGGGTAGAGCAAACATAAGTTGACCTTTCTCAGTAAGAGAAATAAGTTTAGGTGGTCACTTGAGTTGAGAAAGTATTACAATTTGGGGGACAACAGAGACCCGGGTTTTTTTGTTTTCGTGTTTGTTTATGAATTGTCAAAGCCTCTCTTTGCCTGAAATCAGCTGTCATTTCTCCAGCTACTCAGCCTTTGGAAATGAACCCATCCCTCTGGACTCTGGATCGCAGAAGTAAAACACTATGTTTTAAGATGCACCAGAATTAAAGCTCTCTACATAAATGTTATAAATATCATCCTAAGACTAAAGTTTATATACCTCTTGTCATTCACACAAAGTCATTTTTTTTTAGTAATAACGAATTACCTCAGAGGAATATTGAAAGCTGTCAGCACTACCCTCTCCACCCACAGATCCCCAGGTGTGAGAGGATGAGACAGGTGACAGAAATAGAAGAGTCTAGGAGAGGAGATGTTCTAATTGTCACCTGGCTGTACTGCTCTACACCCCTGGCTCCCTGGCTCTTCCAAGCCTGACCTACTTGTGAGCAAGGGCTGCCTGCCACTCACATTGAGCTGCCTCAAATTACACAGTGGCTTTGCAGCGGGGCTAAGCTTGGACCACAAAATGCATCCTTGTTGTCTCATGAGCCCGATTTGAACCCCCAGTTTCCAGAGGTAAAATGCAAATCCACAGTATGTTGCTTACTCAATAGAATCCGTAACCCCGTTCCCATCCGACTCACGATTTGGCATTTTCACATTTAGTACACACTGTCTCTGACTTAAAAGAAAGGGAGGAGACAATAGACATACTTTTCACAAAAATAATTTCATAACCTTTTTAAAAAACAGCAGAACTTCTGAAGGTGTCCTACAATTAATCATGATTATAAAATATGAAGAAAATTAATTCCTACCTTGTTAAGGAAGGTTTCTAAAATATGCTATGGAGTGCCTTTCGACTGCTGAGAACTATGTCAATATTTTCAATATTTTAGTTCTCATATTTCACATTTTTCATAGAAGTATAGGAAACGCTATGGAAATTAGTGCAGATAAAGTCATGTTATGTGTCTACACATGGAAATACACAGTGTGAGTGAAGCCAGTATATAATCTTTGTTTATATCAGGTATATAGCTTATTTAGATAGGTTATATAGACGTGAACATTTTTGTTTATATAGATTTCACAGAGTTTTGTTTTCGTGTCTGTATATATAGGGCTATATTTCTTACATACAGTATGTTTTACACATACACACACAGATTTCCCACCAATTTAAGTGCACTCACATCTGTAAATGAAAGACACACAAATTCCTTTAAAAGAGGCAATCACACGTTCAGCTGTAGAAACAGCAGATCCAGGAAAGTCAGAAGTAAAGGCAGCCCTTTGTTCAAAGAGCCCCAACGGGTTAGGATGACTTCGTGCGCCATATCGCTCCAAGTGGCAATCCAGAAAGGAATTTGTGAGATGAAGGTCCGGGTCCCACCCCTTTCCTGCAGAGTTCCCCTTTCTTGTCCTTACTTGCCCCCTCCCCCGTCCCCCGGCCCCAGCCCCAGTGAGTCTGGGGTTTTGACTGCGCCCTTCCTTTTCCTCCTCCGCTTCGCCGGGCTCCCTGCGATCGCCCCCCGCTGGCGGGGCTCGCGAGCCGAGGGCAGCCGGGTCCTCTGCGCGGCTGCAGCTCGAGTTAATAAACAGTTAAGTTTGGAAGACTCAGCAGACACGTTGAGGGGGAGTTACCGAGCCCAGGCAGCAAAAACATCCCGGCGCATTCCTGGGGAGTCCTCAGCTGCCAGCATCTGATTGGAACCATATCTCGCCGGCAGTGGCCGCGCGGCTGAAGCTCCCGGGCCGGCAGCTATTTAAGCGCGGCCGCCGTGTCGGCTGCGCGCAGCCTGGAGGCTCGGGCGCGGGCAGGTCATGCTCGCTTCGCAGAGGCGCTAGCCAGCCTGTGAGTAGCTTTCAAACCCTTCTTCCCTTTGGCTCCGTTTTTTGCGACCTCCCTTCCCTCCTTTGCTTTACTCTCCCCCACCCCCCCACCCCACCCCGCACACACACCTTGGGGCGCAGACGTGGGACTCTTGGGGAATCTTGGAATTGAGACGGTGTACTTGGGTGTGCCAGCGGTTGTGTGGCCTGACGTCCGAGGAATGCTTCCGTGGAATGCTCTTACCTTTGGGATCGGACTCCAGATGTCCAGCTTGTGACATTTCATAAGCGCCTCTCTTTGTGTGTGTGTGTGTGTGTGTATGTGTGTGTGTGTGTGCGCGCGCGTGTGCGCGCGTGTGTGTGCGTGCGTGCGTGTGTGTGTGTGTACACACTTGTTTAGAAGCTCTGCAGGCAGCCCTGGTAGGATTCTGGTGTGGTTGCTGACCGCCTCATTAACTCCTCCAAGGGTGTTTATTTTTGCCGTGTGACAAAGGCTAGGGACCTGATATGTGTCCCCAGAAGGTTTTTCCTGGTGACTGACAACCTATGGCATTAAAACATGAACTTTGTCTTACATAGGCATTAAGAAAGTATCTGCTCAAGAGACTGAACAAACTTGTTTTAAATCCCCAGAAGCCCAGAGCCCTTAAATGGTGTTTCCTTGCTTGCTGTAAGCTGGCTGGAAAGATTAAGTAGGAATTCAAGAAAAGGGGAAAAATGAATGGGTTAAAACCATGGAGCCCCAGTCAACATAGCGGTTTTCATAGCATAGAGCTGACTCTGTTATTTGTTTCTGCCATCCTTTCCTCTTAATTCTTAGCCTGGAATTTAGGTCCACAGTTGGTTTCAGCAGGGAGCTGTTTGAGTCCAAAGGGAAATTTAACTGGATTAAAAACACTTAAAGAATCTGGATATTATCTCCACCCCAGCCGCCGCTCCCGCCCCCACTACCTTTTCCTCTTTCTTTTTAGTTTGTGTTTGGAAGGAAGAGAGGCACTCTGTAAAATGAGCAGAGCAGAAATAAGCTTCCAGACACATGGAAAGACTTAAAGATTATGGAGGGGCGACTTCATGAATAGTAAATGTTGTTATTGCACTATAAAGTGACTTAATGAAAAAATTTCTGGCCCTAATCAGGCAAAGCAGAGGAATGGGGGAGAAGGAGGTAAGACAGAGTAACTCAAACAGAAGGTATGGCTGAGGGAAGAAAGCAGCTACAAAAATGCCTTTGAACATCTGATAAGGCTCTTGGAATGGTTTTGGTGGGATATGTAACTGACCTTCTCACAGGCTTGAGGTTGGCTCCCCACACAGAAGCATCTACTGGCTCTTGAAGAGGGAGGAACTAGCTGGGAATGGGGGAGCATTGCCACTACCAAATGACTTGTCTCCGTGTCTGTGACATCGCCATGCTTGCTTCTTACACCAGCAGCCAGATCTTGATTAGGCTGCTCTTCTCTGGGCCTGATGCCTGCCCACCCCAGGTCCTGACTCTCTCTCAGTGAAGGGAGATAAGCCTCAATGACCCTGTAAGAAAGTTTCTTGTCTTCAGAATTCAGAATATTTGTTTTTTTTTAATTTTTTAATTTTTATTTTTATTTATTTTTATTTTTTTAGGCGAGGCAACCCTTGGCTGACCTCACAGATTGCAAGAACCTTGTTGCCTTACAATTCCTTACTTTATTTTTTGCACCTACAGTACCTGATCTTCCTAGGCAGTCTTCCATCCAAGTACTAACCAGGCTTGACCCTGCCTAGCTTCCGAGATCAGACGGGATCGGGCTTGTTCAGGGTGACATGGCCATAGACCAGAATTCGAGAATATTTGGAATTGAGCTCTCCTTAATCTTTGGCGAAAGACCTTTTTGGTGGAGCTCTGAGTATGTGACAGTAAACAACAAATACTATACAATGCAAGATGGAGTGTGCAATATGGACGGTCTAGAGAAAGCACAAAGGAGACCATGTGGTCTTTTCCAACCTATATTTCTGAGACAGATTACTTCTAAATTCCTAATCAACTTCCTTCTAAGGCAAGACTGGATTGTTTTCCTGTTGTTGGTGAATAAGTTAACTTCTTCCTTTCCATCCTACTTAGTTCTGTCCCTTCTTATCTAAATGACTACCTTAGAAACTAGTTCTTAAGCTATACCTTCTTACATTTTTAATGAATGACCAAAACAAGTAGATGGAAGGGAAATGTCTTTCAACTTTGAACTATGACACATATATAGTTGCTATTCTCATGATCTTGGACGCACTTGATCTTTACCTGAAAATGTAAGAGAGGAAAAGGAGCCACGGTACTTGTTAAAAGCCTCGCCTAATTTGTTAAAGACAGAATCCAGAGTCTGCATTTCTACTCAAGACTTTTTATAGTTTTAGATTCAAGTAAAGTCCAAATTCTTATGCATTGGCTTATTTGTTGCCTTGCTCAAAAAGTTGAATAGATTTCAGTCACCTTGTTTGGGTTGAAGGGAATTGCTTTTAAGACACTCGTTGTCATGAAGGTGGTACAGGGACCTCTGGAAGCTACTGACCAACTTTTTGGGGGTGATTTTATTGGCCTGCTCAGTCAAGTCTTAGATTAAGAAGGCT
>NW_006441995.1:2410550-2411316 GCF_000325575.1 Pteropus alecto | reverse complement strand
TGAGCATCTGGTCTTCCTAGGTGGTCTCCCATCCAAGTACTAACCAGCCCCAACCCTGCTTAGCTTCTGAGATCACCCATCGGGCTTGTTCAGGGTGACCTGGCCATAGACCAGAATTCGAGAATATTTGGAATTGAGCTCTCCTTAATCTTTGGCGAAAGACCTTTTTGGTGGAGCTCTGAGTATGTGACAGTAAACAACAAATACTATACAATGCAAGATGGAGTGTGCAATATGGACGGTCTAGAGAAAGCACAAAGGAGACCATGTGGTCTTTTCCAACCTATATTTCTGAGACAGATTACTTCTAAATTCCTAATCAACTTCCTTCTAAGGCAAGACTGGATTGTTTTCCTGTTGTTGGTGAATAAGTTAACTTCTTCCTTTCCATCCTACTTAGTTCTGTCCCTTCTTATCTAAATGACTACCTTAGAAACTAGTTCTTAAGCTATACCTTCTTACATTTTTAATGAATGACCAAAACAAGTAGATGGAAGGGAAATGTCTTTCAACTTTGAACTATGACACATATATAGTTGCCATTCTCATGATCTTGGACGCACTTGATCTTTACCTGAAAATGTAAGAGAGGAAAGGGAGCCACGGTACTTGTTAAAAGCCTCGCCTAATTTGTTAAAGACAGAATCCAGAGTCTGCATCTCAAGACAAGACTTTTTATAGTTTTAGATTCAAGTAAAGTCCAACTTCTTATGCATTGGCTTATTTGTTGCCTTGCTCAAAAAGTTGAATAGATTTACCTTGTTTG
>NW_006441995.1:2387438-2410503 GCF_000325575.1 Pteropus alecto | reverse complement strand
GAAGCTTTGTGGAGGTGTGGGATCTTGCGGGGTACAGTGAGTTTGGTACAGCTGCTTCATTTCTAATTCTACCCTCATATGTCTGTAAGCCTAAGCTGGCTATCACCAATATTTTTTACTTGTATGGTTCTGAAGACTGCATGTATGTCTCTTCTTCAGTCTGTCCTGGCTTGAGGATTTAATTAATGCTTTCCTTAAATGCAAAGCTAAGATGGTGAAATGCTTGAGAAGGCTGCTGCAGACTTCATAGTCCTCAGAACATGTCTCCCCATGTGGAAAGGTTTGAAAGCAGACTGGTTGGGGAGGTTACAGTAACTACCAAACACATAAGGTTTCCTACCTGCCGAACAGAACCAGAATGAGAGCTATACTGAGAACACGAAGCACCTCAGTAACGGGATGTGGTACTTAAAAATTCTAGTGTTGCTGAGTAATTCTAAAGTTGAAGCTGTGCCATTGAATTGCACAGAGGTAGGCCAGATTCACATTTAGATGAACCAGCTGTAGCATCAGATAGGTGTGTTTAACAGCAACCTAACTCATGGAAACATATCCTAACATTATTAATTGTGTAAATCAGAAGGAAAGCAGGCCATTAAGTCTCCTCTTCTTCAAAAAACATGCTAATTTCTGATGAGGGGAACAAATAACGCTAAGTATGACACAAAGGGCTAGCTAGCCCATGCCAGTTTCTTCCTTCCACCTAGCGCAATCCAATAGTGGTTGGGAGTGTGGGTTCTAGACTCCCATTGCCTCAGTTCGAGTCCCAGCTACCACTGTTGCTTACCAGACCTTGGGCAAATTGTGTAACCTCTCTGTACTTAAGCTTTCTTATCTGGAGAAAATAATTGAGCTTACCCCCAGGTTTGTTGGGAAGACTGTTAATCTAACATGCTTAAAATACTTATTCTGCCTGAGTTAGAAATTTATGTTTTGTTTTGGCTTTGCCCCCTGAACAACTGAATTATGTACCTTCGTGAGAACTGAAGGCAGAATGGAGAATTTCTTTGTAAAATTGGACACCACATGTCTACCTGGAAAATGTTAATCATTCGAGCACTTAATAGTAACAAAGCCAGCATGTCTGCTGTGCTCACGCTAGAACAGACCAGGAGTTGCTCTCTGTTCTCCGTGTGGAAGCCTGCAGCTTGGTTTGGTCAAGTTGACCTCTGGTCTCATTGAAGCCTTCCCCACCCGCTTTCAGACTGCTAAAGAGAGGGGGCAGTTCTTCCCCCTGAAGTCAGCATTACAGCAGAAGGAAGTGGGAAGGGAGGAACCATTCGTACTCAATGTAGTGACTAGGCTAGAAATAAAGTCTTCTGAGTGCATGCGGCCTCATACTATCCTTGCCCACTTAGCTGGGCAGGTTGCCATGGTTATTCCCCTTCCCCAATCCTTCTCCTATCCTGGAAGGAAGCCTGCCGCTCTCGGGTAAGCAAAATCTGAACAAATTGCTTCCTGGTCTGAAAATGGAAGTAACTTTTTTTTTTTTTAATTGAGGTAGAAGCTCCTCTCTTCCAACTTCATCCTTTTCCTCGTCTTCTAAACTTATTTGAACTCTAATAATTGTCTAACTCTTACTAATTCTTACATCATCAAGATAGCAAAACATTAAGGCTTCTGAAATGTCAGGAAGGTAAAAGCTCTTGCCTCAATAGAATCAGCTTACAATTTTTCTCTGCTACCATAACTTGTAACTTAGGACAAGAAACCTTTAATTGCCTTAAACTGGTAAGAGCTCTGAGTGAGGGGGACAGGTTGAGTGAGTGTTCGGGTCTAAGGAAGTTACCAGGAGTCAGGATGTGTGAAGGTTGTCACTTAAATTTTTAGGTAACCACAGAGTAGAGGGAGCAGGTAGCATAGAAAGTAACAGTCCTGAAAAATCTGGATTGGAAACACTGTCCAACCTGGAAGAAATTTGGGTGAGGGATATGTGGTTAAAGGTTTTTTCTATCCTATTTCTCCCTAGCAATGTGATGCAAAATGCTACTTAGGAACAGACTTAGATCTTTATGTGACAGATGAACTGCAGTAAGTTCTCATTTAATAATCAAATTCATTCAGTCTTTCAAGATTGGACATTTAGTGTGGTGTCTGTTTCACAGCTAGAGAGGACTCATTTAAGACAGTCGTTCTGAGTGTGGTGTCCCCAGACTAGCTACATCAGCATTACTTGGGAACTTGTTAAAAATGCAAATTCTTGGTTCCCTTCCCAGAACCACTGAACCAAACTCTAGCAGTAGGGTCCATCCAGCTGCATTTCAGCAAGCGCAACACAGATCTAAGAGTAACTTTCATAATTTGATTGTTTTATAATTCAGTTGTTCAGTGGAAAGCATAACAAACTGAATTCCTACAGTCACGGAAATAATAAAGCAAAGCATTTAAGATGCAGAAAGATAAAAAAATCTCAGGCCTTGACATTTGTTCTACAAGTATTGCTTTCTTGATCTTAGGAAAACTGATATATTCCTTAGTTTTATATTACCACCTTGCTTCCAAATTCTTTCCCCTCCTTTGGGATTTTTAAAGAGCATAATTAATCTCCATTTATTAGGAGACTGTCCCAGTCTTTTTTTTTTTACTTCTTTTAAAAAAAGATTCCAGTAAACTAGATCATTACCCTTGAACCAGATGGTTTTCTCTAACCTATAAAACTTTTTATTTTGTTTTTCATGCCATGCCCAGAATGCAGATGAAGCCCTCTCCATAATGGTAAATTAATCTGCTGCACTTAGGTTTTATAGAGCTTTATGGTTTATGAAGTAATGCTCCATTCTCCCATTTGACTTTCACTTTAAATAACTTAAGGTAGAAAAGATATCTGCATTTCTTAAGTCAAGTAGGATCAGTAGATATCAGCTTGTCCAAGATCATATCATTAAGTGATAGAGCCAGAATTCGAGCATGAATCTTTATGTTTTGTTTCTTGGTGTTTATCGGAATATTTAGCAAGTACTTATTATGTGAAGTATTTGCTAGGTTGGCAACGGAAGAACTACCAGTGAGTAGAAATCTAGAAGAAAGTCTATATCATGTGATGCAAAGAATGTAGAATCTAGACCTGCCATTCCTTAGACTTGCTACTCAACCTTTCTGGCCCCTTACTTGCCTCACTCACCTTGCAAAACAGTCCTAAGAATGACTGATGTTAATCGGAGACTGGTGCTTAGCAGACATCACACTTTAGATGGAAAAATACAAGGATGCCATCCAGAAGCAGAGAATTGGAATTCCGGCTTTGAGGAGGCAATGTAGGTTAGAGATTAGAAGCTTGGGCTCGAAGTTCAAATGGCTGTGTTTACAACTCAGCTTCGCCATTTAAGACTAGAGATATAACATCTGAGTTTCATTTTATCCTTCAGTAAAATGAGTGTCCTCAAAATGAAAATTCAAGAGGAAGCCATTAAAAATACTTCCTCAGTGCTGCTGCTTCAGAAATGTACCTGTTCTAAAACTACAATTCTCCGTGTAATAGCTAAGTCGATGTAAACAAATGGTCTTATTCTCATTGTTTGTGAGCTTTAGGCAAGCTAAAATCTAGAGGTGAACACATTCAGGCTGAAAATTAAGACTATCTTTCCTATAGACCTTGAAACTATTCAATGCAAGGGACAAACAGGAGAATGTTGCAATGCTTTCTAAATCAGCACGGGCTTAAGATACCACTTAAATCTCATCTGGGCAGGACAGTTGAGTCTTCCTGAGATCTAGAGTTAATCCAAACCCAAATAACTGAAAAGTAAAGAATAACATCACTAAATGTATACATATTGGATGCAGCTACCCTCATCGTTCTAAACATTTCACCCAAAAGACCTCACTTTTTATATTTTAAGTGTCCTGTTAGGGGGCCAAGATCTATTCTAATGTTCTGTAATATGTAATACAGATGCTAATGTACTTTTTGCTATCATTTAGTGCAGTAGAAATAAGCCAAATGTGTTTGAACTTTTGTCAGAGGTCTAGTATAGTCATATGAAGAATGTTGCACCATATTGGCTTTGGGGCACAATGTTAATTAAGACAGGAAATGTATAATCACCCCCCAGATTAGAAGATCAGAAGTCAGAATGTTACATAGTAGGTGCTCAAACACCTGTCCTTTAAAGCAAAGTCTCAACTGTGCATTAATTATATCAGCTTGGGGTGGGAGGAGTTAGTTTTTGGTTTTGATTTTTTTTTTTAACCTTTGCTTCTAATGTCAGACATCTTAAAAGCAATCCCACTTTTGAAGTAGAAAACAAATATGTAACCAAATATGTAACCATTGCATTCATAGCTTTTTGGTAACAAGGAGATTTAATATTGATTTTTGCCTGAATCAAGGTTCAGCTGTAGCTGAAGCTTTTCAGAAACATACATATACTTGAGTCAAAACAGTAATCTTACTCAATGTCCAAGCTGTCTTCTGAAGGGTATCTTGATGCATAGATACTTGCTTAACTGCTGATAACTTGTTCTTTGGGATTTCTGATTTATCCCCTAATCTAAAGTTCTCAATAACTAAAAGTTTGTTATAATTAAAAGTCAGATGAAAATGTTTATCTAACACCTGATAGTGAACACATAGACATCAACAATTTCTGCTTATGAGAAATTTCGAGAAAATGAAAACTACTCAACTAGCAGGTGGTTGTATTATAATTAAGTAGTACAGAGTAGGGTCCAGAGAGAAAAAAGGACACCAGTGTAATAATGGATTTGGCCTTCAAAGGAATGGTGGAAGTCAGAATAGAAGACAAATGCATTCTAAGCAGAAGCACATAAACAAATCACTCAGGTGTACATCCAAAGAATACTGACTGGCCAGTTTGGCCAAGAGAAAGTACAGGTGTCAGAAAGGTAAGAGGTGATATTACTTGAAAAGGAGAGATGAATTGCAATGAGCCATAGATGTCAGGTCGAGAACTTAGAGCTTTATTTGCTAAGTAGTAGATCTCTTTGTTAAATCAGGAAAACAAAATGCCGACTTGGGTTAATTAACCTGGTTGCATTGGCAGGATGACTGTGAGTGGAGTTTGCTTAGCCGTTGAGAAAAAAAAAACCTGTATTTCATGAAAAATCAGCAGAGAAGGTAGAGAAAAGATTTGCTTAACTGAATAGTAAGGAACAAATGGAAAGTATGTATTACCCCTAATGTTTTAAGTGCACTGCTCTTCACCAGACTAATGGGGCCTAGAAAAGTAATGAAAAGATGATTCCCTGACCTCAGAACTTCATTGAATTGGGGGAAAAATTACATATGAATCAAAGGACAACAAAAGGTCATGGCAAGTGTAGGAAATGGTAGGACTGGTAAGAGGTCAGGGAAGACTTCCCTAAGCCAATACACCTTGAGTGGACTTTGAACGACAGGTAGGAATTCAAGTATGTGAAGGCAATAAGTATTACAGGATTACAGGTTAAGGAGCAACATGAGAAAGCATGGTGTGTGTGTGTGTGTGTGTGTGTGTGTGTGTCCGTCCACAGTAAATGGAAGAGATCAGCTTACCTAGGGATTTGAATCTCAGATTGAAGTGAATCTCTGAACTTAATACTGATACCTGGTTAATACAAAATGAGGAAAGCCATAAGATCTGATAAGGCCTTACTATAAGAATTCAGCCATGAAAGTAGGTCAATTACAACTAGAGTCTCTCACAACTTAGATTCTCTCATTGGAGTGTTTTAAGGAGATGAAAGAAGAATTTATCCCACAAAGAGTTTCTTTACATCAGGTATCCTTAATATATTCAAAGATACTTATGCTATGTGTGTAGAAAATATCAAAATAACACTGCGATATGAGTTAGCTAATTATGAGGGACAAGACATGTGATACAAGGTAATATAGCTTGTTTAAAAGCAGGAACTTAAGGTGGTGATGAGGCAAGATTACAGAGGAATGCTAGAACTAAGAAAAAAATTTTCCTGAGGAGGAAGGACAGGTTTGAAAATAAAGGCAATTATAGAAAATAAAAGGTCAAAGTTTGCCAGTTTCAATAGACATGTGAACAGTCTAAGATAAAATCTTAGCTTCATGTCAAGCTACAGATCATACTGTTGTGGGTCTCGTAGATATATCTATATGCAAAATAAATTATATATGGAGATACAAATGTTCAGCTTTCTATACAAAAACTCTGATAGAAACAGTGGATGCAACTGTGTTCTGTGTTAAGATTTGGACTCCTAACACCTCATGCAGAGAACACTTGCTGAGGGCTTACTATTTGGGAGGATAATAAAATCCATTTACTTGCTGAAGGCTCACATTAACCAAGTTCTACCTGCTATTTCCCTGCTAAAGCTCTCATAAGTAGGTAATGCTTCTCCAACAACTAAAGCCATAGCAGGGTGGGGCTTGGGGTACCGGTTACATTTCCATAAATTGCTTCATTTAAATCTGTGATTTAGTAGTTTGGGCTGATTTGAAAGTGACACTATTGTACTCTTAGAAAATCGGCAATGAAAAGTGCCAAAGAACACATTTGGTTCTAGAATATAGAAGTTCATGTCATCTCCGAGATGCTTGCACTTCTGAAGTGTCAAAACTGAATGCCAAATGAGCATAGTGTTTTTTTTGTGGTGTTTGTGAAAACAGCATTGATTCAAAACTATGGATTTTGAGGTAACTTTGCAGGAAACATCATTGGTACCCTTTCATAATCTAGTGTATCATGAGATTTTTCTCTGTCACTCTATCACACGGACACTCTTCCAGCATGGTTATAGGAGACTCCCAAATACTAACTAAATATCCCTCATCTAATGAATGTTTTAAATAAATGTCATAATTTTAAAACTGTCTGTTGAAGAGGGTAATTAAGCCCTTAAGGCAAAATTTGCAGCTTTCCATGGTTGATATTAATAAGAAAGCAATTTATATAAAATTCCTTGAAGTAATTTTCTTCTTATTAGACACCATTAATGGCAATGAAACTTTCTACTCTAATCAGAAACATTTTCTCTAAAGCACTTAGTTTTAACTACTACTTGCTTGTTCAGTCTCCCTTGCCTATACGGTAAGCTCCTGAGAGCAAAGACCATGTCTATTTTGTCACTGTATACACAGCATAATACAGTGTTTGGCACACAGTAGGTATTCAATAAACAATAACCAGATGGCCAAGTAAATGAGTGACTCGAGCTACTCTCATTTGCAATATTAATTGTAATTTGTTATAGAGTGAGCAAAATGGGAAACTAGTTTATCTTATCATCTGTTGGTTTAAGTAAAACAGTTCTGAGTCCTTTTTTTTTTTTTTTAAACTTTAAGGTTATTTATAATGAGTAATATCCATATGTTCCCCTAGTTTATATCTGCTCAGGGCCTGAAAAAGCAGCCAAGCTGTTACTGAAATTCTCCAGATGATGTGGTCTTTTCAAGTCCTTGGTTTAACTTCTACCAATGGAGTATTCATCATAGTTCATACATCTGTCTGTCCCAGTGGTGTAGTCACCTGGCTAATAATAATAGTGGTAAATGATTTTCAACCTGATATTTTATCCAAGGACAACTTCTTATTCTCTTCTGTTTCTACTTTTAAAAGTGTCCACTGAACTGCCTACTAAAGAACTAATAAAAACTGAGAAAATAGATTAAACCTTTGGCTCAACACTGGGAAATTAAAGTTATCATTTTGACAACACAATTTCTGTCCATATCAAAGAAACCTGGTTTGTTTGTTTGTTTTAATTTGCATGTGAAGCTGTATTGTGGGTAAAGATGAGATGTCCATTAGACTCTTTAGAATGCTTAATTAGGTTGTCAACTCATTACTGTCTGCACAGATCCCAAAGGGTCCAAGAATGCCAGTCTAGAAATCAACCATAGACCATACCATGACCAGCTTTCAAAATTCTAGCATGAGAGTTTTTCCAAATCCTAGTTATCATTTAATTCAAAACTTAACTGTTCATTTTTTAATATATCAACAGCTTTTCTCAACAAACTTGAGTAGGTAAGTATGAATTAATGATGTCTAAGAAGATACTACCAAAAGCTGACTGTGGCAACATTCTTTCACATGTTCACTTTGAGATTCTCTTAGCCTTTGAGTTTAATTTCATGTGACTGAACCTAGAATATCTTCATGAGTCTATCTTTAGCCCAAGTTAGAATATAGATTACCTACATATTAAATATTACTGATGAATTAGCATATCCCTAAGGAATTTAATTTTAAACATACAGAAAGGCATATGTCACCCTAAATATCACTATTCTAAATGTATAAGAAGCCAGAAATCTGTCTCTCATCCTGCTTCCACCCTTCTTATCCAGCATTTCCTTGGTTCCGATCTTTCGAGTCTATCAATACTTATATGGAAAAACATATATAAAATGGGAAATTGCTATATATTCTGCTTCAAACAAGGAGCTATAATGACATGACTATTTTAATCAATAACTGCCTTTTACAAAAGATGTTCCTTTAAGTGCTCATATTTCAAAATATCATTTCACTTATATAAGTTTTTATAAAACTGACATAATTGAAATCCTTTTTTTTTAGAATGAAATAGATCTGAGAATGAAGATTGTAAGATGTAATGGCTTTTGACTTTTTTTAAGCCACCTTTAGGACACTTTGTTTATTTGAAGTTTGAGAGTCAGCGAGCATCAGAGCTTGACAAAATAAGATAACCTTGAATCTGACATTTGAGATTGTTAAACCTTAACCTTTCAATTAAAAGGCTTTGTTTCCAAAAGATTAGCCAAGTATCTAAATGAAAGAAACCGGCAGTGTTGAATCATTCAAAGTGGCAAGTCCATGTAACTATCATACTACAAAGCTATGTAACTTGTTGATGCCATGGCACTATACTGGGATTTGTCACCACCTCAACCTCCATATCATTGCTCAAAACCTCAAAGTCTTCCGGGTACCGTCTAGACAAAATATAGTTTTGTAAATTACTCTAATCCAGTTTGACTCACCTTTCAACCTTTTCCCCTGGTATAAACTAGCGCGGGTTCTGTATTCTAGCCAAGCTGACATAAACATCCCTCATGCATTGCTATCGATTCCTCTTTTCCGAATGTATTTTCTGGCTAATGCATATTCCACCTATGTGAAGAACTAGCTTAATTTTCTCTTTTTGCATGTATTGCTCTAAAACAGAGACGTTAAGCGCTTACGTATTAGACCTGTGTGACTTTCAGAGGTCTGGTTAACTGTACTTGAGCTTCTACTCCTGTCAAACAGGGATGATATTTTTCCCATAGGATTAAATGAGAGTCTTAGCAGCACACCTGGTCTATAATAAATATTCGATAAATTTAACTTTTAACAATGTGGTAGTCTTTCTATGTTTTTAAAAAAACCTGTTTAAGCCATTCCCAACCCTGTCTCCCCAATCTGCTTTGCTCTCTTTTTCCAGAGCATTTATCACCTTCTGAAAGACTATACTCCGTGTATGTGTTTTTGCTGCTAGAGTGTAAACCCTGTAAGTAAATAGATCTCCATTTTTCCCACTGGCATATCACAAGCTCTAGATGAGTGCCTGGCAAATGGTAGGGATATAGATTTATTACATGAATTAACTTGCTAGATCACTGGCATTCAAGAGCAAACTTTGTTTCTAGTCTCTAAATTGTAATGGCTTTGGGCAGAGATCAATCGCCAAACCCCTTACGCTCCAAACAACAACAAAAAAAGCTATCAGTATTTGAAGTCTTTTAAAATTTTCTAATAGCATGGCTTTAGAGCAAAATCTATGGTAGCCAATGACTTACCATTTGTGTAGTCAAATGTGAGATAGATGACATACTCTTAAGTGTTAGAAGGGATGGTATGTTTGTCCCTCAAGGGAATTTCTTAGATGGAGATGTAAATGTAGAGTAGAATTTAAGATAGGGAACCTCAACACTGGAGAGAGTGACCCTGAGAAAGACACTTTATTCACATCCTACTTCTGATAATTAGCCCTAAATAAAAAAGGAGAACTTTGCTTACTTTAGATAGAGACTAAGAAAAGTTGTTAGTGCTGCTTCTCTCACTAGTTTGCTTGGTGCAACTAATTATCTACATGCTTCTGTAGTTTGTGAAAAGTACTTTGCTAGCTAATAAAACATTGCAACTATAAACATATTCTGGATTTCAAATTTTGCTGCACTAGAAGGCTTCTGTAGGGTGTAGATCTTGATCATTACTTTTCTGAGGATTTGTCTTAACTTCCTTGTCTGCAATATTGAGTCTTTTTAATAAAGTTTGGATTAGGAACTTAATAGTGGCTTTCAAAGAAGACTTGTTTTTGCACAGAACTGTAGAGTTCAGCTAAGGAAATAAATGATCGAATTGCATTCTCTGATGCTAAAAATGCCCACATAAGAAGACTAGAAAAGCAAACACTACTACTGAGTGAATCTGTACCAACTCAAATCGCTTTTATTTAATGACCATGATAAGTATCATAAAGAAAGGTTGCAAATGGAGTCTCTATCTAATCACTTATACTCATCCCATGTTTTCCTTAAGTGTTTACGTGTCAGTTACTTAGCAGGCACAGAATTGTACAACAGGTCATTAATAGTTCAGAGAATAGAGGGGATTGCTGTAAAAGCTAATGAAACATCTCTTGCTTAAATATTACACTTTTTTCTGAACCAAAGAAACTTGCTTTACAGTCACTGATGTTGTCATTCCTGTGTAGTCTGACCAGCTTTTTTTGTAGTTCAGTATAAATATGAATACCTCATAATGGGTCAGGAAGTCTCAGAGGAAGCCCGGCAAAGGGGCATACAATAGACCTAAGTGGTACCTCCGTAATTCGTTATCTTAAAAAAGTAATAGAACCCTAAAGGGATGGTGTGTATTCACTAGGCCTGGGAGAAGGAAAAACTCTCATCCATTTACTTATTCTGGAAAGTCTCCCCTTGGTAAAGTGGATTTTTGACCAACCTCTTGCCCTAAAGCCAGGCCTTAACCATTAAGGAAGACTTGTAACTTTTGAGTGCTAAGCAGGTTCATAAGTAATAATTTAACACAAAGGACAAATACTTGACATAATTTCTAGCCAAAGCTCTGAGAAATAATTTTAAAAACCAGAATGTAATTCATAGGTTTTTAGCACAAATATTAGAAAATACAGCACTTTTACCATTAACTTAAATCAAACTCATTTAACATGAAGGAGTGGAGGGTTAACCAGCATTAGAGTCACTATAAAACTGTCTGCGGCTGGCCATGATTTTGAATAACATAGGTTTAAAAGACACAGACATAGATCCAATAAACAAGTCTTGATAATCTAGAAAACCAGAAAAACTAGATTGTCCTAGCATATAAATTTATCATTTCAAATAAGTTAAGCCTTTTGGGAAGCAGCAATTCCTCTGGCACCATATGAGCTGATGATTTGTTTAGTTAATGCATTTATTGCCTTTTAAAATATCCAAATTGACTTGTTTATCAGGCTAGCAATACAACATTTATAAGAAACAGCATATTGCATGGGATAAAGTTAAAACATTAATTCCTTCTTTCATTTTGTAGAATAATATCTAGATCAAAAGTTTAGGGAAGAAAATTGCATTTTTCTAGGCTCCTCAAAGTCAATGGTTAATGCCATCTCTGGAGCTTATCTTTAAAAAAAATTATGATGTTGTAGGCGTAAAAAATAAAAATAAAAAATAAGGGATTGTAAGCTGACAAGGTCCTTGCAATCTGTGAGGTCAACCAAGAGTTGCCTCGCTAAATAAATAAATAGATAAATAAATAAATAAATGGCAAAAAAAAAAAAAAAGGATGAGGGGATGAAATATCCAAGACGTGAGCCTTTTAAAATGTCTAATGATGTAACCAGGACAATTTTCATAGATATCCTGTTTTTATTCAACTGATACAAATATGACTTTCTCCCCTCCCTTAGCCCTGGAATGATGACTTGAGAAAGCAATCCAGTGGGATATATATGTTAGAAAATCTTTAAAGTGGCTCTTCGAATCCCAGAATAAACTTGTTGAAATCTGTACAGATTAAGGTGATAACTTGAGCTCTTTACTTATGTTCTTTGATTATTACAACCAAGAAAGAAGACCAGTGAGCTGCATCTTCATTTCCTAAGAACTCATAACTTAGTTCTCTGAGATGCTACCATCCATTTTAACCTTATTTGTAGAAGTCACTTAAATGACTTACCAAAAGGGAGTATAGAAATTGACTTCCTGAAAGCTTCTGTAGATTAGTCATAATGATTTGGGGGATCACATGGGAGTGGCATTTTCCTGAAAGCTCTACTAGATAAAAGGTTCCTTGAATTACGCTTCCAAACTTGCCAATAGCGCTTCATGATCCTTAAGGTTGATGTCTAGACGTGTTTGTAGAAGGGAGGATTGATTAATGCTGATGACTTACATGATTCCAACAGGTATAATTTTGATTACGTCAACTTGGTTTATATATAGATTTCACGAAACAAAATCTGTCTTACTTAGGCTTTATAAGCAGAAGTTTGATATTAAGTGGTAGTTCTTTTTCTTTTATTGCAATTGAACTTCTTGTGCCCATTGATCTCTGCAGTGAATGAACTGTACACAGATATTCCAATATATTAGGACACTTTATTATTCGATAATTGATTCAATTGTGTAGCAATTAAAATCTCAAATTTGTTTCACTTAGCAAGAGTTAATGTGCTGCTGTTTAGAATTTTTCCATCCCTCGGTTTAAAAATGCATTTATTTATTCCCACACATTTATTTGGTCCAATACTATTACCCAAAAGATGAGAGAATAATGACAGTGTGAACTTTAGCTCAAGAATACGTGTGCATTTCTTTCACTTTGTCCATTCCTTACTCACTCTGCAGCAACTCAGAGCATTCATGTACCGGTACACGCAATTTTAAAACAGGTAGGCTAGCTATTTCAGGACACTTTTTAGATCCTATATCCTAAATTTTTAAGACTCAAGTAATGGTAATATATCACCTCAAAAAGTAGGAAAACAAGTTGGCAGATTCATCTTTCTCTCTTATATACCAGAACCTGAAATTACCTAGGGATTTCTTATCTGTTCACCTACTTGATTTGGCCAGCAACCAAGAAGTAAGCAATGAGCTTATATTCTTATTTATTCTAGAAGAGCTCCCCTGGCCTTTTAGATAACATTCCGGAAACTTCCTAACCTTCAGCATACTAAAACACTGGTATTGGAAGGGTAGGGCTGGTTATCAGGTTGCTGGTTCTCTATAAGCCTGATATTCAACAAATAAATAGAAAGTCCCTTTTTATTTCTAAATGACTCCTTTTTATTTTATCTTATTTGAGAGCAACCAAATCTCCTTTAAGGGAAATCATCTAAATCATGAGGAACCATTGTTAAAGTGGTAATTGATATATCAAGCACAAAAGATAGTAATAAACAGTAGTAATTTAAAAAATATATATTCTTAACCCATGGGGGTTAGTAGAGCCAAGTATCATCTTCTTAGATGAAATCTAAATGCCCTGTTGGCTGTGGATATCTTGCCCGACTAGAAGAGATCATATCAGATGTAGAAATATGAGTCAATGGCAATTTTCTCATGGAGTTTAATGCCAACTCCAAGTGTAGAATGAACACTAAAACAAAGTAGGTATATGCTACTGCAAAGGCCACCTAGAATCCAGAGACGACATATTACAATCAAATAACTTAAACTGATCTGTGTAGAGTCAACATAACTATAAGAATTTTTTTTATGGTTTTGTTCTACATACAAAAATGTAACAAAAAAGAAGTTCCACCTGTCTCTATACAATTACTATATACACCTTGGTTTGACTATTCTGTGCCAATGTTACAAGGCAGCTGGATTCTTCTTCCTTGATACTCTTTGAAACACAGCATGTATCTGAAACGTGAGTCACAGAAAGGTACAGAAACACTCAAGCAATGGCTTGGAGAATTATATAAATGCAGGGCTCTGCCTGAAAGGGAAACCACATTGGGATTTAATATAATTCCATCAGGCTATTGAAGAAGAAACCAAATATCAAGTACTGCTTTTCGTACTGGTTTTTGGAAGAGGAAAAGTTAAGATTACCTGCCTGCTTTGAAGTGTCCTGATATGGTCATATCATAAAATAATTCTACTAGTATATATGGCTCTTTGTTTATGACTCAATGTTTGCACAGCAGATGCTTCTAAATACCGTGCTTTAAAAAACAAACCAACACAAAATAAAATTCTTCTAATGTCCACATAGACCTTCAAGACGACTATTGTAATGGCACTTGAGTAGAAAGTGGAACATGTTTAACAGTTAAGATTTATGTGTATAAGCATCACAGGAAATCACAGAAGGATTCAAGTGAATAAACTGTTGTGTCTTAAAGTCCATGAGTTAGATATACTGCACATCCATGTGGATTTAATTCAGGATTATTTCTTATGGGAATGAGAAAGCACAACTTGATTTGTGTTCTAAGAAACAAATTCCTAAGACTCATTTATAGGGTTTATTTAAAAAACATCTATAAGATTTATTTAAAAACCATCTTGGAACTATGAAGAGGATTTAGTTTTGGTAGTAGTATCTAATTAGGAAGGATAGATGTGAAAACAGTGAAATATTTGCTGGTCAATTTGGGTTAGTATACATAGATATGAGGGGGATTGTTGAAAAAGGTATGGATCGTGTTAGCATTTGGCCTAAGAATCAAATGGTCCAATGAGCTCTTTTTCCTCACCCTGACTTATTAGCTTTTTGGTGAACTTTTCCTGCAAGAATCAAGCGTAATGTCTATTGTACATTTCAATGCCAAATTCAAAGTAAAAATCATGTGTTTACTGTGTTTTGGTAGCAGTACCATAATGCTCCTCCTCAAATCACTGCCCCAAAGACTTTACAATAGAAAATTTCTAGAGGCTACATGTCAGTTGTAGTATTTTTTTTCTGTTTAATTTAAAACCCTAAAATTGTCGATGTAAATTGCTCATTCGTTCACACACTCTCTTTCCTTGGATTTAAAATGGGGGGAAAGCAGAATGAAGTATAGTACGCTATTTTACCATCGAATTGTACAAAATAGAGCTCTTCTAAATTCACATTTTAAAATTGGCTTATTCCAGCCACTCATTCCAATTATCTGTGAACCCTATAGCTTTTTAAAATCTTTTGACATGCTCTTTTGGTATACTTCCTGGTTACTATCACTTCATAACTAGAAATACTAACCCTTATGAGGGCCCCCTTCAGTCCTTGTCACTGCAGCATTGTGTCCCCAGCCTATGACAGCAACACAGTATAGGCTACAGTGCTGCCACTGAAACAGGACAGGTTTAATCTACTGAAGCAAGTCCTCTGGTAACTGAAACAGGTGCTGCCATCACTGGTCCTGCAGGAGTGTCTCAGGGTAAGGGGAAAGAAATGTTCAGCGGAGTTCCGTCATGTCCCTACAGGGTTTCTCGTCACGCAGCTCTTTCAGTGTGCTCATGCATACCACCCACCAGCCACTGTACAGAGGCTGCCCCAATGTGCTAAAGTATCTTCTTGGATGGGTTAGAAGGGAACTCTGACATTTGAACCCAGATTTTCAGTCTAGACTTCTTGACTTCTACCCATTCCTCATCCATAAGGAGTTATCCTCAAACCCCAACCCTGTGTTGGGCCACTTCAGTCCATTGGCTATTTCCCAGAAATGCCCTGGCTTGCTATACAGACTTACTCACCGAGTTACCAGCTACCTTCAAGTCTAAAGGCTGAGGTATATGGGGAAGGGTAGCTTTTTCCAAGCCCTACTCTCCCCCCCCCCCCCCCCCCCCCCACCCCCCCCCCCAAACACAAATTGAGTGTTTACGTGAAACTGTTTAAACTAGCTTAGTTTTAGTGCTCCACCCCTCCCCGCCAAAAGCCACATTATTCTTTCTCCCAAAGCAGTGGACTCCTCAGCCTTTTCTCAGAATTAAAGGAAATCACTCATGGCTCCTTCCACAGGTAACTTGATATCTCTCTAATAGAAAGAAGAGCAGCTAATGAAGATATACTTAATAGGATGACCTTGGGTTCAAGGATGCAGTCATTGCCTTGCCAATCTCTCTTCCCCATATGACTCCTGAGGACAAGTACAAAAGGGACAATAGCAGATAAGGAAGCAACAGTCACATCATTAGGAGGATCAGAGTCCAATAACCCCCAAATGCAGAGTTCTGGTGAATCTGGTTTGAAACATAACGTACACTAGACCAGAAACCCCCATTTTCTTTTTTGTGTCAAGTTATGCCCACTTTATTGTCCTTCTCAGCTCCCTTGAGCTGTACAGAACACACGTGCCATAGCCTGATGGTCCCTGGTGTCAGGGGAACTATATCGGCACACAGCTTAAATGATCCAGTGCCAGCAATGTAAAGCAATGATGGAAACATGATTTTTGAATCCTCAAAGCTTCAGTCTCACTTCCTTCCATTTGTAGAAGTGAGTTAAAAGAAAAAGTTGGATTTCAGTTTCCTGTTCTGTTCCGTCTAAGCTGGAGGAGATCATACTTAAGAACTGGGGTGGAATGATTGAGTGGGATGTTAAGTTGAGATAGGTATACTCTCTAATGTCAGTTAATCCAACCCCAAGCCTCCTGTGTCTACTTTCACAAAAATTCCACATGGTCAAAAGACCTCAGGGGTATTCCAACACTACTTTCTTTCATAGCGTCTGAATAAGTATAAGGAGAATTTCTAGACTCAATCCCCTATGCATGTTTTTGTTCGTACAAGCGTATTAACACGTGCTTCACTTTGACAAGAGGCTAGAGCAAACTCTCATTATGAATCTGCATTTTCTAATGTTTCAGCCCTAGTAGAGTTAAATGTTCAAACTAATAGTCATTGTACTGAAACACCTGAATAATATGATTATAAAGTTGATCATCAACCTAATACTTCAGTTCAACTGGTCAACAATTTTTAAACATTTCTAGTGAATTGATTGCATTGCCCAGTCTAGAGAATGGACTGGATTGCATTAAACTCATTTTAAAAGTTTAAACTCTCCTAAACTCTCATTATTATGACTATCCTTTAGCCCTAGTATGAGATATTCCTAATGGAAACTTGTTTTAAAAACAGAATGGGTGGGGGTGAGTATAAAATTATGAAGGTCATAATGACTCAAAAATACTGAAAGTTGCCAACTCAAGAACTCAAACTTCCTATCATGCTCAAAAAAAAAATAATAATAATAAAATAAAAAGAGCCCTACAAGGCTAAGCACTGAATAGTAGAGAATGTACTGAAATAAATTTGAATTCTTTGATCTGCGAGTTGCGTCTCAAACCAAGCCAAATATTTTCTTCCCTGCAGCCAAATCAACATTAATGAGCCAGTTTGACCAAGTAGAACTCCAGCTACCTAGGCAAAAAAGAATCCAGCAACAGTGTATAATTAGACCACATAAAATCTCTTTTTCTGTGGTTCAGAAAACATCTGTGAAATTCCATGTTCAAACTATTCTACTAAACTGTCTTTTTATTCTTATTGATATAGCCACTAAATGGAAGGTATTTTTGGTTCTGTCTGTCTGTATATCGTGGGCTTTGTACAGCCTTTTAAAACTATAGTTTGAAAAAATACACACATATAATCTCTAGGAATAGAACAGTAGAGTCTCATGTTAGAATTTAGATTTTTCCTGGTATCAACTCTATCCCCAATCAGCTATTTAACAATTAGAATTTTTCTTTCTTACCCTCAGTTTCCTAACCTTTATAATGAGGGGGTGTGACCCGATTATTTCCTAGATTTCTTCCAGCTCAGTAGTTTAACTCACTTGTTATTTCTTTAAGGGGACAAAGGATTGTGGAAGTAGACCATTGGACCTCAAACTTGTCAGCACATTAGAATTTGAGAATCTTTAAAATATATTGATGCTCGTGTCTCTTCCTCCAGAGTTTCTGATTTATTCGATTTGAGTGTGGCATGGAGATCAACATTTTAAGAGCTCTCAGTAAGAGTTCCCCAAATGATATGAGTTAGAGCTTCTAAACTGCCAGTGATACTGATATAGGCTTAGATTTGACTCAAGATCCATTAAAATAGGTCTCTCTGGGTAACTTTTGTTCCAAGAGTCCTGCTTCCATCATAACCTACCTTCTGTGGGCTCAGAAGCTAGAGTTGAATAGAAGGTGACTACATTGACAAACCCGCTCACTCTTTTTTTTTTTTTACCTAGGCCTTACTGATTAAAGCACTATATCCCTCCATGTTTCTACTTATTAGCTCTTTATTTATTGGTCAGTTGTTCTAAAACTGTTTAAACACTTGCTATGGAAAAGCAATGTTGGATGCAGCATAAGGCTACACAACAAATTGTGTCCATGAAGCCTAGCTTTGATTTAATCACAACGACCATTTGCTGAGTACTTTCTATATACTATGCACTGAGGTCTCTATATAAGTACTTACTGAGTTCTCATAACTCTGCAAACTACATTCCCATTTTACAGATGAAGAAATAAATATTAGATAAGTTGCCTCAGCCACAGACCTAAAAAATGGTGAGAGTGTGTAAGATTTCCCAAGCCTGAACTCCTAGCTGCTGTGCTATCTCACCTCTACCCAATATTAACTGTGTGGGGAACTCTTAACTCTGGTTCTAAAGACAGGGAAAAGTTTTTCGGTTCAAGGCTTTATGTGCACTCTAAGTCCTGTGGTGTCCTTTCTGAGGATTAAAAGTCATGAGATACATGCTCTCTCTAAATGCCTAACTTGTGTATGCCTCCTTGACTCGGACATGTTTTGTTATTGAGGCCCCTTACAGCAGTGTCAGCATTTACAAGAGAATCTTCTAGATTCCTTTTCAGTGTGCATTAACCAGTCTCATTTCCCCCAATTAAACAGGCCCTAAAAATCTTATTGTCCGCTCAACTTGGCCTTTGCAGAGTAGAGTAAGCCTTCCTATAAGCATAGAAATCCAAGTGATTAAGGGAGAAAGGCTTTCCATCAAGTATCAGAAACAGCCTAACCTCACTGCACCCTTTCTGGTAACTTTTCTTATTCTCAAAAGTCTACTTTGAAGATCATTGCGAAGGCTGTTTGCTGCCCTCTTGGACCCTGAGATCTGCCTTAGAGGTTAATATTTCACATGTCCTAATTCAGTATTTCAGCTGAGATGGGCATAAAGTTCCAAAGGACAAGGGGACACATTCTATGACCAGTACTGGTCACTCTAGTTAAAGATGCTTGTGTTGCTTGCTTCTTGACTCTCCTTAACTCCCTTTCTTGTGTCTATTTTATGTGGCTCTTTCTGAAAAGTTAACTGATATGTTAAAGTCAATAGGATTATGACTTTGAAAGCAGCTTGTAAAATACAGGTTAAAATCTGTGGAATAAAAAAAAAAGGTAACAGCATATATAGTAGAAAAGGGAACACAGATCATGTTCAGTTTTGAGCCCAGTGACTTATTAGTGATTAATCTTGTTACTGAGTCCATTTTATTATTTATAAAATAGAGACACATTCTATATCATAGAACTATCAAGATAAATGTTTTAAGTGCTTGGTAGGTTAGGTGTTTGTCTCATTCCCCTTACCATTAAAAACAGATTCTCTGCCATTTTTGGAAGCTATCGTTAAATAAGCTACCATTAAATAAGTCCTTAACTCAAGTTATTCCTTTAACCAGCATTTTGAGACTGACCAGGCAATTTCCTCTCTGCACTGTATAATCAGGGTTAGAAGGTAGACTGGGAGGGAGGTTGCAAACTTGTGTCATGATATGGTTTTAAACTCTGGAATTATTAATTAGCATCATTGCTGATACCGATACATTGCTACTGATGAAAAAGATAAGCAAGAATAAGAAGGCACCGGCCAAGTTTGTCCCTACACAAATTTGTCCCTATGCTGAGCATTCCAGGGTTTTAAATATGAGTTGTCTTATATGAATCACTTTAAGGGATAAACAAACTACAGCAGGTGTTTTTTTGTTTGTTCATTTGTTTGTTTTTTTAGTGTAAAGAACATAGTCATCCAAAGATGACTCACTCGATTTTCTGGTATACATTCCTCAGAGCCTTCTCAGAAAAGATGTTGCAAGCTCCAAAATCTCTCCTAGTCATAAGATTCTTGTGCCATGGAAAGGGGAAGTCCCCACATTTTCTCAGGGAGGTTTGTATTAAGTCTAAAATCCAGGTTAGATATCTTCACTCAAATGAAAGCAAATTTTATTGACTTAGCAAAGTTTCATTTACAACTTTCTTTTCTACATTAGGCCTTAAGGAGTCAAGAATATACAATAATTTTAGATCTTCATCTGTTTCCAGATGCATCTTCTTATTTCTCTTTCAAGCTTCTAATGAAGAAAATAGCCCATCCCTAAGAACTAGAACCAGCGAGCTTTAGCTGGGGAGCTGTTCATGTAATCCTTTGTATAGTTTTTGAGCTCTAATTTGTAATCCCTACCTTATGATAACACTCGTTTTGTGTGTTTCCTGATTAATTTTGTGCTCCTTTGTTAGAAGAGTCCCTGGGACTAAACCCAATGAATGAGAAGACTCTATACTTCCTAGTTGTCTTATACCCACTATTCCCCCTTATAAAAGATCTTTTACCTTACAAGAGCTTTAAAACAAACCGCATAGCCTAATAAAATCTAGACAACTTTATAGCAATGCCTCGGTTTGAGAAAGTAACCAAAGGAAAAATGAGGGCATCTTTTAGCCCTCAGATCCCTTTTCCAAGCCCAAATCCTTTTCGAAAATCCAATTCATTATACAACCTGTGAAGGTTTCACGAGTCTATTGACAATTCTGTAACATTGGTGGAAGGATTACACATTTGGATTTTAAATGTTGGACTTAATTTGATTATTCTCTACAGAGGGACCTAAGTCTAGAAGCAAGTCTAATTACCACTTGTCAATGGTAACTTGGGCATTTGGGAAGTCTGAAATGGGGGATTTGTTCTTTAAACCTTGGGAGAAAGGTGAATGTTTATCACTCTGGTGTATGTGTAACTAAACGTTAAGAAGCCTTTAACATTTCTTTATAAAGGTGTTTATCTTTGAGTCTTAGGCCCTATGGGCAAAGTTTACTTTCCAATCATTTTAGAAAGCATAGATACATTTTATTTTTTTTTTTATATAAACTTTTCATATTAGAGTATTTTTAGATTTACAGAAAAATTGTGAAGATAGAACAGAATTCTCATATATTCCACACACTCAATTTCCCTCACTGTTAACATCTTACATTAGTATGGTACACTTGTCACAACTAATGAACCAATATTGATATATTCATATTAACTAAAGTCCATACTTTATTCAGATCTTTAGTTTTCATTTAAGGTCCTCTTTGTTGTTCCAGCATCTCATCCAAGACAACACATCTCATTTAGTTTTCATGATCCTTAGGCTCCTCAGGGCTGTGACAGTTTTTTAGACTTTCCTTGTTTTTAGTGACTTTGACAGTTTTGAGTAGTACTGGTCAGAGATTTTATAGACTGCCCTTCAATTTGGGTTTTTCTATTGTTTTTCTCATGGTTAGGCAGACGTTATGTGTTTTGAAAGGAAGACCACAGAGGTAAAGCACCATTCTCATCACAAACTGTCAATGGACCCTACTATTAACACGACTTATTGGCATTGACTTTTAACCTTGATCACCTGGTTGAGGTAGTGTTTGTAGGTTTCTCCATACTGTCATCTTTGGAAAGAAGTCACACTTCTTCTGTCTACATTCCACACTTAAAAGGCAGGGAGTTAAAGGAGCATAGATGCATTTTAAATTGTATGGCCTACAATGGAGACCGACCGTTGGTTACTGCAACCCAATATACACGTACCTTTTCTTCAGGGAATTTAGACCAAAATCCTTTTTCTTCCTATTTTATTTCTTCTTTGCCCTTTGTAACTACTCATACCCAAACAGTGAAAGCATATAGTCAAAGGGGACCAGATACTTGTAAAACAATTCAAATGCTGTGGAAAGAGAAGCTTTTGCTATAAAACCAAAGTAGCACACCTCACTTCAGATTCCTTCCATCTTGACCCAGCCTGCCAACACTGGATGTGATATCTGGTCTTGAGTTCTGACATTATGTCTTACATCATTTTTATTACTAAACCACACACTGCCACTCTCTCTTTCAAGCCCCTTAAAGTGCTTCATGGCATGTCTCAAATTCCTTTAAAATATTCTCACTTTAGAATAAAATTTGCCTCTAAAATGAGTGAAATTGCTTCTTATAATTTCTGAATAATATCCTGCAGAAAAGTACAATATTTGGCTTCAAAGATGGTCAATAAACTCTTATACTCAGGTTACTTTTCAACCAGAACTGGAGAAGAAGAGAGGAAAGCTTTAGGGAGAAGTCTTATCTATCTATTGTCTTCAGGGACAAAGAAGGAGCTGAGATAGGCAGGATATGAGGAATAAGGGAATTTGGAAAATTCGAAAAGGTAAAAAGTCAAAAAACAAAAAATGCTCTAAAAGAAATGAAGAAAGCAAAGTAATTGGATTTGGTCAAGAGACCCATTATTTTCTGAAACTAGAGTTGAGATAAACAGTCCTTCGAGGAGGAGGGAATATGAAAGGCACAAGGTAGGAGACCATCTATTTTAGATGTTTAATCAGGAAAAGGTCATGAGATGATGAACAAAAGACCTCAAGGTCACAAGAAGTGTTTTCCTTATTTTTAAGATGAGATTTAAGCAACTTAAAAAGGAAATGGCCCACTGGGGAGAAAGTGAGGATTCAGAAAGATGAATGTCAGTGTATCTCTTCAAATCATAGTCTCGGTCTAAGACTTAGTCTCACCTCCTGATGTTGGATGATATCCTATTGAGTTGGAATAAATTCTCTGAAATTAAAAAAAAAAAATGATTATTGACTTCCAGAAATTGGAAGAGTGTGGATATGACTAGGAGATTTATTATGTCACCAGGAAACATATCTTGAGAACCACTGGGACCAAACAAGGCACAAAAAACAGAGGTGTATTTGTTTCCTGGGGCTGCCATAACAAATATCTGTGGCTTAAAACCACAGATATTTATTCTCTCACAGTCCTGGAGGCCAAAGCCCAAAATCAAGATGTCAGCAGGGTTTTTCATTCTGGAGGCCCTAAGGGAGAACCCATTCTGTGCCTTTCTTAGCTCC
>NW_006441995.1:2349773-2387409 GCF_000325575.1 Pteropus alecto | reverse complement strand
TCCTGATTTTTAGATACATCAATCCAATCTCACCTGTCTTCATGTGTCTCTATGTCTCAAATATCTCTCGCCTTTCTTTTACAAGGACATCTGTTATGGGATCTAGGGACCTCCCTAGGTCCAGGATGATCCTAACTCAAGATCCTTAATTACAATAGCAAATATCCTTTTCCCAAATAGGGCCACATTCAAAGGTTCAGGGGTTAGAACTGGACATATCTTTTGGGGGCAACTATACTGCACCTCTGTAGCTAGTATGAGGTTTCTCAGATGAGATCCCATCAGTATGACATTTAAGGAACTTGAGCTTGGGGCCAGATAGCTTGGAGACCCAGGTTCTACCACTTTGCAGCTCTGTAGCTTAAAACCTCTGTCCCTTGGCTTTCCCTCTGGAAAAGTGACATAATACTGTATCATAACACTCATAAGGTTACTGTAAATTTTTTAGAGTTAATACAAGTAAAAGGCTAAGAGTGCTTGGCTCCCAAAGAACTCTTGAGTAAATAGAGCTTTGAGTCCTCTGCTATGTAAGTCATTCACCTGTAAAGAAACCTGTCTGGCTACCTACTAGTCAGGTGTCTTTGAGCAAAATTAACTAATATCTCTCCAAATGAAATAATTCAGATAACATTAATTATACATATATTTATATATGTGTATTTAAAGACTATTAAGACTATTTAAAGACTTATGGAGGGAGAGGTTAAATACTGACCTTCAGGAAAACATGTTGACATTTATGAAGTAAGTAAGTACAGTTTAAACTCACTGAGCAAAAACTTGAGACTTACTTTTATCCTTTAAGTATCTAACAATTAGCACATACTCCCGTGTGGTGGACTTGGTCCTTGAATTAAAAAGGTCAAATAAATTGGTGCTATAGACACAGAAATAAGAGGGCTTTTTGGGGTAGGAGAAGTATGCTAGCCCATGAGTGGTCTTAAAAGGATTCCAGAACTATGAATGGCTTTTCTTTTTACCTCTAGTCTTCAGTCCATGTAGAAAGTAAAACTTTTTCTAGCTCCGTCTGAGCTGGGTAGATACTTTGACTCCTGAGAGGTGAAAGAACCTTTTAAAACATTAGTTCACTTCTGTGTGCTTACAGTGACTCTGCGTTTTTCTGTTTTACCTACTGTGATACATGGAAGAGCTTAATAGAGCATGTACCACAACTGTTTTGAGGATAGGAAGGCTAAATAATAGCATAAAAGTATTTACACTCAATGAATTGCACAATAGACACCTCACAGATTCATTCTTTCCCCACGTTGTGTTAATCTCAAAAATAGACATCTTTTAAAGTATAGTGCTTAGATAGCCCTGCAGATCATGTGCAGATTCTTAACATTTTAAAAAAATATTTGTTCATATGAATAAGATAAAATTCATAACTTTATTCTTGGCACTACCTTTATAGTTAAAGGATTTTTGGAAGAACCAGAATGTATAATGAATGCCCAGTTTCATGTGTCAGTTTCAATTTTCTCAGCCCCGGCATTCAATTTGTTTTTGTTTTGCTATGAAACCTTATTGTTCTATGTGTGGTACATTTTGATCCCCATCTTTAATACTAGATTTTTATGCCAAAGGTCCAACACAGACTACTTAGCTAAATAATTGTCAAATGTTACCAGATACCAATTGACTAAAGAAAAAAATCTGGTAAATATTCTCTTTCCATCTTGGAAACTACAAAGGAAACAGCCCTACCCACTCTCCTGCTTTCAGAGTTCAGTCCAGTAGAGGAGAAAGAACAAAATGAGTTTGAAGAACTACACTCGTGAATCCCTAGCTGTAGACCCATTATGTCATAAAGTCTGGGTTTGCTGTGTTATGATCTAATTACGCCTCTGAACTCTGCCTACAGGTGTCTGTAGTAGGTTATGTTCATTTGAGATTTCTCCATCGGGGATTGCCTGGTATCACTGAGTGTCTGCTGGCACTGGCGTTTGCTGTCTGCCTTCTTGCCATGTCTAACGAAGTGGAAACAAGTACAGCTAATGGTCAGCCTGACCAACAGGCTGCACCAAAAGCACCATCGAAGAAGGAAAAAAGGAAAGGTATGGAGAAATCCTCTTGAGGCCAATGATGGGGGCTAGTGGTGGTTACCCTTGAAGAAATATGAAGTTCAGGGTAAAGTAAGAGCTGGCCTTGGCCTTGCTTCAACCTCAGTCTAGTCTCTCAAGTTCTCCTAAACAGGAAAGTTGGACTTTGGCGGAGGATGTTGGTTTACTCCTTATATAATGAGACATGTCTCTGAATCCTGTGATTGCACCAATGCAGGTCCTGCTGGGAAGCTTTCATAGCATCTTGTTCAGTTGATAAATGCAACTATCGAGTATTATATGGTTATCTTTCAGTGACCTATTTACCACTTTGCTTTACTGAAGGAGCTGTTTTTTAAAAATCAAGATCTTTATTTTATTAGACCCTCTTCTTGACCTGCAGTATCACAAGAAAAATGCGAGTTCTTAATCATTAATAGTTTAAGAATATCCTGTGACTTGCTTGCCTTTCACTTCTACACCTTAGATATGGGAACGAGACTGCACAGGCCTTTTCAGAGAAGCAAAAGAGGTTATAAAGATGGGATAATTATCTTAATGATTTTCAAAGAAACTTACTCATAATTTCTTTCTGCCTTATTGACAGTTCGAAATATTAGTAAATTGTGTGGTGCCTTATTTTTTCATTAAAAGACAAAAATATTATCCTCCTTATATTCTTGTAAAAAATATTTTTTTAAAAAACTATGTTGACTATCCCCAAATCCCACCTCACATATTTCTATAACTTTCCCATAATTCAGTCAGTTTTGTACCTTTAAAAGTTTATTTTCTCTCCACCCTAATATCATACACAGTATTACAGAGCATGATTTTACTCAAAGGAAATAAGAATAAGGATAGAAGATTCCATATTTAATCAGTTGCAGTATAATCAAGGGCAATTTGGTTATACGTGGGGCAATTTGGTTATACGTGGGGCTGATATTTAAATACATTTGTAAACTTTATCCTATATTTTTTTTCTTTTCACAGGCTCAGAAAAGACAGATGAGTATCTTTTGGCCAGATTTAAGGGAGATGGTGTAAAATACAAGGCCAAACTAATTGGCATTGATGACGTGCCAGATGCAAGAGGGGATAAAATGAGCCAAGACTCCATGATGAAACTAAAGGTAAAAGGGGAAAACATCCTTTGTCTCTGTCTTAAACAAATGTCCGACAGTTGGTATTATATTAGAAGTTTGTATCTACATATATTTCAATTATTTGAAAGAAAAACTTTTAATTAATCCAGTGGTGTCTCATTTTAGGTGAAGCCATGAGTTTGTTTGCATATTTTGAATGCTGGTCTAGAGACCTAATTTAATCGAGTATAGCAGGGATTTAAATGCCTTTACCTTTGGGAAGATCAAATTTTAAACCTGGAAACGTTCAGGTTAAAGTCAGGATCCTACTTGGAACCTGGTGGTCTTTAGGGTTAGCCTTTTGCTTTTTGAATTTTTGAATTCTAGTACTGTTGCTATGTGAAACTAATTAAATACATAATGCTTGTTACATAAGACACAGTCTAGAAGGAACAGCTTTTAAAATTCTCTAGTCCAGTCTTCTTAGCTTTACCAATAACCACTCGGAGGCCAAGAGAAGTAGAATGGCTTGTCCAAGTTCTCAGAGCTAACGAGTGATGTCCTGACTCAATGTCTTCTAGTCCATCCTGCCGTCTCTTCTGAAAAGTGCCTAATCCTTTCACAGATGGTAAACCAAGCTGAACAAAACTAGCTGTCTTTTAAAATTTTAGTATCAGAAGCATCATAGGGTACTTTTAACGAGGTCTTTCTTGTTTTCTCACCCTCAGGGAATGGCGGCAGCTGGTCGGTCTCAGGGACAACACAAACAAAGGATCTGGGTCAACATTTCCCTTTCTGGGATAAAAATAATTGATGAGAAAACTGGGGTGAGAATTTTCTTTTATTGACACTTTTTTGATCACCTGAATCTGACAAACGATTAATGTCTTAAATTTCAGCTCCCCTTTTTCCTTTTCAAAATTCTGTCAGGAAAAAAAATAGCATGTTTTACTTCTCCAGAAGTAAAAGGCAGAAAACAGATAGCGTAGGAGGTAAGGAGTCAATATAGTTTAGTTTGAAATTTCTTTCCTCTAATAGATGTGAACCTCAGGTCTATAAACACAAGTATACTATAAATATCACTTGGATAGTTTTTTGGACCACAGGTACACAGAACTAGATTAATCTTAACCTCTGGTTTGTGATGCTATCATTGGTCTACGCATAGGTCTCATTTTAATATACTGATCACATGTGAACTTATTGGCCTGTAACACATCTTCCTTTTTTTTCCTCTCTCTTTTCCCTTCCTCCTCACTCCACAGATGTACCTTTGCTCATTTTTTGTGATTGCTCTTGTTTTTCTATCATATACATTGAACAGTCTTGTTTGTTTGTTTTTGAGCCTTATCAAAAAGCTATCATACTTCGAGTCTTCCGGGATTTTTTTCCTCTATTCTCCATAACATACAATCCATCGACTTAAAATGTTTTGCATTTTCATTTTCATTGCTGTAAAATACTCTATTGTATCAAGGGACTGTAGGGAGATCTCCAGTTACTATTCATCCCTTCCTAGAGATACGTACTATCTGACATGCAAAATCCACTAGCCAAACTTCATGCCCTGAAACCCTGGTACATACTCACTCACCATGCTGGTCCTCATGCACTGCTGTTTCTATTCTCCCTCATCTCTCAAGTCTTATTTTCCCAAACCCATCTACGAATGGTGGCAGGTTTCCCTCACAAGCATTCTCTCATCTCCAACACTTCTAAGATGCCCAATATAAACTTTGGTGGCCTTAGGCATTTGGAAACAAAAGCCAAGACACATTCCGATCACCTACACATATCCATGAAAAGTTGAATCCTATTATTTACTTGAAAGGACCAAGAGAAAGTGGGGCAGGGAATAGAGAGGAAGACACCACTAATCAATCACCTGCCACGTGTAACTCCTGGAAATGACATGGCTATCTATGTGAGGTTGAGGAATACTTGATGACAGCATTTAATAACCTCCAGAACGTACTGGGGGTAATTGTTCCAATAATATTTAGGTAATTGTTCTCTGGCCACTCTGAGCCATTATCAGAGGATCCCTGTGAATACTCCTCTAGCTTGGTGATGCTGTTCATGTGAGTATGTCTTTGAGTTGGGAAAGTAGGTCTACTTGAATGGCTTAGGGATTATATGTCCCATCTTCACTTTGGAAATTCTTGATCTCCTAATCTTCAGTCTTTCCTTGCGATGTGGCATCACATCTTTGGGATGAAGAGAATCGAATATTAGTATTTCAAGAAATAATTTTTTCCCACTTTTATTTTCTCCTCTTTGTTTCCTAGCAAGGATAAATGTAGCTCTAGCCTTCAACCAGAGGTGAAAATTTTTTTCTTCCAAATATTTCAGCATTTCATCTACGCCTAAGTATCTGATGCTTAGTTGTGCTAGACTACAAATAGATTCTAGTTTTCCCAGTAAATCATTTTTATGTTTTTTGTTTTTTGTTTTTCAGGTAATAGAGCACGAACATCCAGTAAATAAGATTTCTTTCATTGCCCGCGATGTGACAGACAACCGAGCATTTGGTTATGTGTGTGGAGCAGAAGGCCAGCATCAGTTTTTTGCCATAAAAACTGGGCAACAGGTAATCTATAAGCCTTGAGGTATACCTGTAGGGGAACCTGTGCTCAGTGGAGCATAGGAGTGTCTGTCACTCAACTAGAGAGCTTTCTAAAAATAACTGGAAGTAGGAGGAAGACTAAACAGAGATTCAAAGGGTGACTATTTTTTTTGGTCTAAGGAATCTTAAAAATATCATTGATTCCCATGGAGCGTGTGGCACAAAGATTGTTAGAATGGGCTCTCTTATAAGTTTAATGCTGATTTTAGAACAATAATGAATTATTTCAAGAAATCCTTAATGGACTCAGAAAATTATCATAGTGCTTCTTGTAGTCTAAGTACTTATTAACCCTGCTGTTTTTTATGTATCTAGGGGTGGGATGGGGAGGGGGATGATTCCTCGTAATCCAGGGGAAGGTACTAAATAAATTTAAGAGAAAGGAAGAAAATAGTACTAATCAGAATTGATGAGGGTGGAGAGGACAAAGGGAAGAAAATAATAAGATTAAATACTGATAAAAGATGCTTTCTCTTGCTTCAGGCTGAGCCATTAGTCATTGATCTTAAAGACCTTTTTCAAGTTATTTATAACGTAAAGAAAAAGGAAGAAGAAAAAAAAAAGGCAAGTACTATCTAATACAGTTTCTATGAAACTTAAGACAGTATTCAGGACAAATTTGCATATTATGTAAACATATGGTCTGTCTGGAGAGTTAGCTTCTTTGTGGCTCTCCAAAGTGTAGAAAGTAATGTATTGTCCTTCCCAATCAGGCAATGGGTGGACATTATCATTAGACACTTCCCATTTTCAGTCCTTGACTCCTGTATTTTCTCCCTATAAGCTTCACATCGATTCCAAGGACTGTACAGGACTACCCAGTTTAAGTCCAGTAACTCTATTCAAATCCAGTATTAATATGTAAAGGGGAAGAGAATGTAGGGCAGAAATAATGTGCAAGTGTCTCTCTTGCTTATGCCTGTGAACCCATAGGTATATTTGCTCTTTATTTAACTGCTTTTAACTATAATTAAAGATCATTGAATTTATGTCTTTCTTTTCAGATGGAAGAAGCGAACAATGCAGTAGAGGTAAAATTGGATCTTCTCTTCTTGTGAATTATGCGTGCGAGGTGCATGAGCTCTTGTTTGTTACCTGCCCAGCATGCTCCTCTCCCAGCTTATTATTCTGAATTCATGACCCCTCCGGTCATAGGAGACACACAGCTTAATGATCAGTGCCTAAATCATAACTGCTTAGCAACCAAAACACTAGGAAATTTAATTCTGTACAGAAAACTCACCAACTAAACCCTTAAATATTTGCCATCTTTTCAGAATGGAAATGAGCCCCTAATGACTCTTGATGACCGAGCTAACAAACTGAAATTGGTATGTATATGGTTTTTTATGATTTTTACTTACCTGAACACAGGTTCTACTTCCTATAGATGTTGCAAATACCAAATTTGTATGAAAATCCAATTGTAACAACTATTTCCCTAAACATTAGTATAATATTTATGTCAACATACAAAGTAATCTTTTTAGTAAACACATCTGAATCTAATCTGAAAACTTTTTAAAGAGTGTGGACCAGATGGATTTGTTTGGGTACCTGTCTACACCTCCTGACCTAAATAGCCTAATATCAAATCTGTATTAGTGCAATGAAAATCCAATTGTGACAACTATTTTTAGGAAACAATTACGACAATATACAAAATAATCTTTTTTAGTAGACACATCTGAATCTAATCCAAATACTTTTTTAAGGCTGTTGACCAGACGGATTTGTTTGGGGCCATGTCTACACCTCCTGACCTAAATAGTCCAACAGTAAGTGTCTGTTTTTAAATTTGCAATGTAATGGAAATGACATCTATAACACAGATTGGCAGTTTAACCAGAAATCTTGAGCTTCTCATTGAAACTTAGAAGGTGATGGCTGATTTTTCTGCATAAAGTGTAAATGACTACTAGAACAAATTTGCATCATAAGAACAAATTTGCATCACCATGGGAACCCGTCAGCACTAATTCAGACATATTAATATTGCTTAGAGGTTAAATCTGAGCAATAGGTCAGGCAATGTAGTCTTTCTTGGTATTATTTAGGATCAGAAAGAGGAGCCAAATTATAATTCTTGGCATAAGCCTACTAAAGGAATTGTGTTAGATTAATTAATTGTAAAGACTCCTGGCCTTTCCATTCGTTTTCTATTTTTTTTTTTTTTTTATGCCTACAGCACCTGGTCTTCCTAGGTGGTCTCCCATCCATGTACTAACCAGGCCCAACCCTGTTTTAGCTTCCGAGATCAGACATCAGGCTTATTCAGGGTGGCATGGCTGTAGACCATGGACCATGGCTGCACTGGGGCACGAACCCAGAACCTTCTGCATATAAAGCGGACATCCTAACCGCTACACTATGGAACCACGTCCCGTTGTCTATTCTTTCTATTGTGATTTATCATAAGCTTGGTGTGAAGTAAGGCTTAAGTAAGAGGCTCAGTTATGTTTAACCAAAGCTTGTCCTTGTTAAAAAAAAAAAAAAAAATTCTCATTTTTTACAAGATATTGTAATGTATAAAGTCTTCTTAATATTTATTGATTTGTAACTACTCTGTGAGAATAGAGCAATATTTGTCTTTACAGATAAGGAAATGGTGATTCAGAAAAAACCTCATTTACCCGAGAAAGAAGTTCAGATTCAACACTTAAGTCCAAGTCTCACACCTTCCAAATCAGGCCTTAAGTGAAATTACCCATGCACTTTCGAATGGCTTCTTACAACTTCTATTATTTTTTACCAGTTGCTTGAGTACCCGCTATTTGCCCTGCACAGCAGTGAGTGAGCTGCACAGTGTCAATGGCAACATAGAGTTTACTATCCAGCATAAAGACCAACATTAAAACTAATCATAAAGCCTCTTAGTGAATGTTAGTTATAGGATATTTATCTAATTTTGAAGTTCAGATAATGCCTCCAAGTAAAGGAGTTTCTGAACTTGAACATAAAAGACGAGAAGGCAATAACTCCACAGAAAGGTCATCAGTCTAGAATAATGAGGAGACTGTCTAGGAGTCTCTTATATCAGGGAATTATCAAGCAATCCTACATGACCAAGGTGATCATAGTAATTAAAGCCTCAGCAGATCAAGGACCAGGTAAGTCTTACTGACCCCAGAGTATTGCAGAAAATGCCAGGCCTATGAAATTTTATATCAAATGCCCAGGCCCAGTAAGATGGGGAGGAACAGGGACTGCCCACACACATCTCAGCCCCCAACCCTGTGAGATTCACAATGCATAACAGAATTTTAGAGGCCCCCAAAAGCCCACAATAGAGAAGTCTACTTAATGTTCTTTTTTAATGTCCTAACTCACTTGTCTATGCAACCCTTCATACTACACTTCATTTGGTGCCGTTCTAAGGATAAACTTTTTGAAATATTGGATTAGATAATTCTGAAGGGTCCATCCTAGCTCTGAGGTCCTTTTGATTCCTAAGCAACTTCGCACCCTCCTCCATTAATACCCCCTTCCCAAAGAAAATTGATATCTGAATGATATACTTTCTAAGTATAACTGACAAACAAGGATATTGAAAGAGATAAAAGCACTCAAGCTATGAAGTAGAGTTCCAGTGGGAATGAGAAGGAAATACTGACTGCTTAATCTGCTTCTGTTGGCTTTTAGAAAGTTCTAAAACAGGAAACAAAAAACAACAACATGAGTAATCCTGAGTCTCATTGATATTAGACTTCATGCATTCTACTTTCGTTTATAAAAATAAATTGCAAATTTTTGTTTAAATTAACAATAAATTAAAGGAATAAATACTATCAAAGTAGATGGTATTTGATAAGTAAGAAAATGCTGACAGCACTGATTATGTGCTGTCAGACTTTACCAACATATTCTTACATATCAACTCATATCTGTAGGTCAGAAAATAGATCTATTTCTACTTGACAAAACAAGCATGTTTAAAAATATTCAAATGTTACAACAATTGCAATGAAAGAGGTGACGAGAGGAAGAAATCTAAATTACCTAGACTTTTTGTTTGTTGTTCCCTGCCACATCTGCCTCTCTCCTGACATATATACAGAATACTTTTATGCATTTCAAATAAAGCTCATGATGCAAACTAAGCAACATTATTTTGAATGTAATTTTTATTCAAAACCACTTGAACAGCATTTTTCCATACCAATCTCAAAAAAAAAAAAGAGAGAGAGAGAGTAGAAAAGAAGAAAAGATATGCTCTAACTTTAAAATTTTGACCATTCAAAAGCACAGTTATTATAAAAACATAACGTCTGTTCCCCCATCAAGGAAGTTAAATCTGGTGCAGAGATGAGATCAAGACACAAAGCACAGTGTCATGTATACGTAAGATGCCTTAGGTGGTCACAGGTATAGCTGAAATAGAAGGATCAATGGGAAAAGGCTTTGTAAAGAATCTGAGCTTGAGTAGGGTCTTTGAGGTGTATCAGAAAATAGAGAATAGTTAAGCTAAAAATAAACTGGGTCCTATTGTGGGTCATTTTGAAAGTCTGGCTAATGAAGTTTATTTTAATATAGGGAGTAGATGGAAGCCATCAAAAGCTTTGAGTAGAGAAGTCCAGTATTTGGCAGGTTGGAATGGTTAGGTGCGATTAGCTACCAGGACAAGAGCTAGGCTATTTAAAACCTTATCTCTGTACAAACACCTTTGGGTGTCTTCATGCCCCTCTTACTGGAGCTCCTTAAGAGCAGGGACTGTATTTCACTTTCGTGTTTCCAGTGCTTGTCTCTCAGGTCCTCCAATGATGGCTGAGCAGATGCAGTATTGACGGTCCAACAAAGAATTCATGAAGCTCTGACCCAGGGGGTGGATGAGGAGTCTTGAATCTTTCAGTTGTAGTCTATGAACTAGACTCTTAATCAAACCTAACCTGAGGAGACCCTTATACATTTTACTTATAGGATGACTATTCAGAAGTCTAACATTGTGGCTCCTGTTTGGTGTCCTAAGAACTTCTTCTGAAGTATTTGAAAAGGAGAACTCTGCCAGATGTGAATACCCAACTGTCCTAACCAGAGGTGGCTCGTCATAAATAAATAAATATTGAAATCACAAGCTTTTGTAATACATTTTGTCCTACCTTTTGATTGTTTAAGATCCCTACATGAATAGATCTTCCAATCCATTTCTTTGATTTAAAAAAAAATTTTTTTTAATTATAAGCTCTTTCTTCTGACAAGTTCTTCTGATTATTAAGAGAAAAGCTGGTTTTTAAAAATTGTGTTTTCTACCTAACAGTAAAGGAAACCAAAAGATAGAATAGTAATTAGGTCTGATTTGGGACTTAAACTTTCTAAAAATTTGTTTTTTTCGGCCCCCTTTTTACATTTGAGAATTTTATATTCCCTTAAGGTTGTTTTTGTCTAAGTGATCAAAATATTTAGTAATCTGTTCAGGGTAATACTAGAATTCCCATTTTCATTTCAGCTAGGTAGTTTTTATTATTTACATTCTTCTGTGGCTACCATAGTTAAATAACAGATCAAAGTCAGTCAGGAGGAAGATCTGTCAGTGAGACAGCTCTATCCCAGGGTGACTCCTAATTAGTTATGCCATTCACCTGAATAAAGACATGTCAGATTGATCAAATTTGCTGCTTTTATGCTGAAAAGGATGTCTTATCTAACAGATGAGAATATAAATAATTAACATACCAGAAAATGATAGAGGGTAGAATTTGTAGAGTTATGCATTTGATATGTCTTTCAAATTAACTCTTAAATCCACATCTCCACCTTGTACATAAATTAAAGATTAGATTAGATGATACGTAAAATAAATTAAAGATTAGTTGAATTCATCCACTAAATAGGTGAGAAACACTATCACAACATAGGCAACTCTAAGCTATATTATTTAAAAATGCACAAATACAAAAGGTTGATGTAATATGTTATGTTAGGTTATATCACTATTTTGAGTATCACTTTCTTAGAAAGACATAGACAAAAGAATGTGTCCAGAGGAGAGAATAGGATGATGAGGATGAGAGATCCAACTTGGCTAGCATCTTCAAAAAGATTCTTAAATATTTAAAAAGGCATACCTGACAGGCTGCGATGTGAGGGGGAAATCTTTGTGTCCCCCTAAAGGAAAGTCCAATTATAGGGAAATATATTTGACCTTAAACTTCATTATAGCCAGAACTATAAAATATGAATGTATTAGCCAATAAATTTGCTAATTTAGAAATATGATGTTATGTGACTCTGGGTGTACAATAGAAGGAAGTGTGCATCAGGTAGGAAGCTGGGTTGGGCTTCTGAAGTCATTTCATACTTTCAAGCTCAGGATACTTAGATAATCACTTGAAGTGACTCACAGCCAATTCCCTTTAAGACTTTTAAGGGCATGTATTGAAACAATGATGATCATGAACTCAACCAGTCGGTAAGGGTGAGCAGAGACATGAATAAAGTAAACAACAGTAAGTTTTTACTTAATGAGGGGCCAGTGAAGTTGAGACTTAACTAAAAGGTCATGGGGTGGGGGATAGGCCGGAGGTCCTACTCTACAATTAGTAAATGCACCCGTGGAGGTAACAGGAGGAGATAATGGTCAACCAGTTTGTCAAGATAAAAATCTAATGGGGATTTTGATAATCCTGGTCATTTTATGTAGCTTTCTCATTTGAAGTCACAACATGGACTAACACTTTCTTTTTTTTTTTTTTTCTTTCCAAATGTGTTAGGAAAGCAAAGATATCCTGTTAGTGGATCTAAACTCTGAAATCAACACCAATCAGAATTCTTTAAGAGAAAATTCATTCTTAACAAACGGCATCACCTCCTCCTCTCTTCCTCGACCAAAGCCTCAGGCATCTTTCTTGCCAGAAAATGCCTTTTCTGCCAATCTCAATTTCTTTCCCACCCCTAATCCTGATCCTTTTCGTGATGATCCTTTTGCACAGCAAGACCAATCGACACCCTCTTCATTTGATTCTCGCAAATCTCCAGACCAGAAGAAAGAGAATTTGAGTGGCTTGTCCACTCCACTGAGTAATGGGCCCCTGAATGGGGATGTTGATTACTTTGGTCAGCAATTTGACCAAATCTCTAATCGGACTGGCAAACAGGAAGCTCAGGCAGACCCGTGGCCCCTTTCAAGTCCGCAAACACAGCCAGCAGTGAGAACTCAGAATGGGGTATCTGAAAGAGAACAGAACGGCTTCCATATCAAATCTTCCCCGAACCCTTTTGTCGGAAGCCCTCCCAAAGGACTATCCGTACCGAATGGCGTAAAACAGGACTTGGAAAGCTCTGTCCAGTCCTCACCACATGACTCCATAGCCATTATCCCACCTCCACAAAGTACCAAACCAGGAAGAGGCAGAAGGACTGCTAAGGTGAATTGTCTTCTCCACATATCCGTTGGCAGAATGCATGTTCGGTATCAAAGGGTGGTATGATGCAAGCTCTTTTTCCTGCTGCTATTGTAGTTTCCTGTGTGGCTGTAACATAGAAGGTGGGATAAGGTACATTATTCTCCAGGAATACCGTCTTCTGATTGCCACCCTTTTAAAGCTTCTCACTCAGCAATGTTTGTCGCTCCCTGCTTTCCGTTTGCATGTCCTGTCATTTATTATTAACTAAACACAAGTTTTTTTCATTTTTAATGCTGCTATGCTTCTGTACCTCTGGTAAGTTTGAAGGTCACATTCTGGGGATGGGAGGGCAAGGGTTCTTGTGATTCCTTTTGTATTTTCCCCACACTAACACACTCCCTACACATACCTGTCATATTGCATTAATATCCAAGGTGGTGGTATAAAATTCTCGAGTTGTCTCCTCTATTCAAAGCTGACTGGATAATGCATTGTCTTAAAAAAAAAACACACTTATTTACTATTATCACTTCATTCAAAAGCAATTTAAAATGTGGTTTCTGCAAGCATTTTTTTAAATCTCATTGGAATAGGTAGGCTGCCCTAATGATTAGACTATTGTATCATCTTTATGCAGACTGATTCAAATCCACTAGAATTAAAAAAAAAAAAAAAATTAAGCTACTTATTTATAGTTGTCCTTTCTTTTCCAGTCTCAAGCTTCCATCTGATAAGGAGACCAGACAGATACAAATGCGCATATAAGTAAATTAGATTTCACTTTTGAGAGCCCTATATTACATCAGTCACTAAGACCCAATATTCCTTGCATTTCAGAGATCCTTTGTTTGTTTGTTTGTTTGTTTGGTTGGTTGGTTGGTTGGTTGGTTGGTTGGTTTTTTGTAGTAGTTTATCAGTAATAGAAACAGGTTTTTGTTGTTGTTGTTGTTGTTTTTTTTGGTGATTCCCAAATTTGAGGAACAGAGCAGGAGACAGAATAAAGCTGTATTTCTCTGTTACTGAGTAGCTTTTATCTCCCTCTCTGCCCTGCCAGTCTCCAGCAAATGACCTACTTACGTCGGACATCTTTGCTCCTCCCGACTCAGAACCCCCAGGCCAGCCGTCACCTACAGGACAATCTGCAACCCCACCAACAAACCCTCTGGATCTCTTCAAAACAAGTGCCTCTGCCCCTGTGGGATCCCTTGCAGGTCTAGGTAAGTCCCTAGAGACTGAGTTAGCTTTGGCTCTGTTAACCTTCATTCATAAGACCATAATGCATAGGAGGAAGGCACTTCATATCCATAAAGGTTTCAGGGGAATATGATTTGAGCATCCTAGGGAGCCTTTCTTCCACTTTTACTTCTGTACGCCTCACCCCCATTTGGTACTCTTGACTTGTAATTGAAATTTGGCTCCGTGAGTTGCCGTGTCGGAAGAAGTTCGTTTTCAATATTGCACTTACCATCTATGGCCATGACATCCTGAACGTGCCTGATCTTGTCTGATTTCGGAAGCTAAGCAGGGTCGGGCCTGGTTAGTACTTGGATGGGAGACCACCTAGGAATACCAGGTATTGTAGGCATTAAAAATATATATATTTATTGCACTTACCTAAAACAATGGATAATGGCCTACTAAAGACAATTATAGGGATTCTGAAGCTCAGACCAGCTTCATTGGAGAAACAGGGTTGAGATGAGAGAGACTTATCTATCGTCTCTATAGGAAAAGTAGCAGCATGTATGTCTTTCTTGTAAGGTGCCATTGCTAGATCAAAGCCCTATCTCCTATTAAATGGATAACCCTCTTGGGAGGGATATATACCCCAAGAGGGATATGTTAAGTCTGAAGCAAGTGTAAGTCATGGAATGGAAGTTCTAGGTCTGAGTCTAGCTCTGGTCCTAGGCATATGGTGGGTGTGGGACAGACATGTATCCTGATCATCTCCACATACTCAAGCCTTAGTAGCTCCTTGCTCATGTTTTGGCTAACCGAGTGTCTTAATTGAGTTAGAAGATAGGAACTAGAAACCTGAAGTTGAAAAGAGCAGAGATAAGGGAAGAGGTGGGATTTCATCGGATACCTAGGATATGCTGTGCTGTCATTCATAACTGTGCCCTTAACGGTGTCATGGGAGCCATAGAGCCACTCTATGGCAGGACAGTGGAGAAGGCCACCTGGCTGAGGGCTGACCTTGTTACTCTTCACCCACATCCTTCAGTTCTTTTCTGCCTCCGTGATACAGTCTTCAGAAACCCCCACAATAGTCTTTGCTGTCCTGCTGGGGATTCTCTTTGTGTTTCTGCCTCTTGGCACTGTCACAAGTACCAAATAGACTCTGTCTTGGGAGAGAGTCGAAGGGAGCTCTCGTCCTCATTTTGTAAAATTTGATCAGAGATCTTGGCTTTCTCCGCCTTTGCAGAGTAATCACCCAGACCTTGTTTTTGTTTTTGTTTTTCTCTGCTGTTTTCCTGCAAAAGGACATAAATGTGGTTCTTTCATATTAAATCCTTTTAATCATATCTGGAGTATGGAGGTAAAAGTTACCCAACTGCTGAATGATCGAAATCCACTTGGGTGTGAGAAGCCAGCGTGTTCCAGGTCTCTGTTTGCATTTATGCCATCAAGCACTCACATCTCTTGGGTGCTTCTCTCTTTCCACATAGCTCTTTTCCTGTACCTTCAAGTGGAGCTGGTTGGTGCTTTTCCTTGCAGAAAGGTAGAGAGCTTGCAGGCAGTGCCTGTGACTAGATCACATCACAGAGTTCTGTAGTCTAATATGCCCTGAAGAATATTTACAGCCAATATTTAACAAGTCAGCCTGAAAATACAGCTGGACCCTATAACTGTTAATTTATTCAGACGAAGTGAAGCTTTTTGGCTAGGTGCCTCTGTTGAGGCCTTGGGGTATACAACTGCAGAATACTGATGATTCTTCCAAGTTTGGACATGGGACTCAAACTGAGCTCTACAGTATAGCCCCTGTCCACTAGCAGGGATCCTCAGCCAAACCCTGGAAGGTTGTAGGTCTGGCTTCCGCTGGACCCAGCTGGGGACTGTCTCCTTTGGAGAACTGGGGGTGGGGAGAGGGTATTGTAGAAAGCTGAGCCTCCAGCTTTGACTAACCACCCTGTGTTTTAATCTAGCATCAGAAGGTAATAAAATTAACTTTTTTTTTTTTTTAAACTACACTTTTTTCTTACTTCTTGCCTCTACTTTCTCCACGGGGGGCCTTAAATATCATGGAAACACAATGCATGGAATCTGGCTGAGGGGAAGGAAGGCTGGCATAAGTATATACAGTGAAAGCCTTTAATTCCTGGCAAATATAATATTTTTCTCTTTTACCACCACTCCCACTAAAACCATCTATGACTAAAGCCACACATTTTCTGAAGGGAAGGCAAATTGTCCAACATGAAACATTAAAAATTCTACCCAATTTGCACATCTAATTGGCATAAATTATTAGTGAGTTACTCTAGGTTTGGTTAATAAAATTTAAATAAATTTCTTTTAATATGCTAGAAATAACATCATTCAAACTCACTTTCAGGAGCCCATATTATAGAATCTAAGAGAACTGTCAATTAGTTGTGAAAAGAATATGTATATGCTTTAGTGTAAATGAAGTCTAATCTCTGTAACTATACAAAATAAATGTTTGAACAGCATTCTATTTTTTTAAAAATAGTCCTGTTCCTTGATGCCAAGGAATCAGAACAGGAGGCTAGCATAGAGTGCTGGGTTCGGAGCCAGTATGTCTGAGTTTTAGTCTCTACTGTCACAAATTGCAACTTTCCCAATTTTAGTAATTAATATTCTTATACCCAGTTTCTTCACCTCCAAAATAAGCATGTTAATTTAGTAAGATGACCTTTTCTGAAACCTACCACTCTCCATGAGCACAGCATATGTGTTCATGGCCAGATGGCTAGCATTCATCATGATAGAGTTGAATCAAGTAACACCAATCTCCAATACTAAGAAAATTCGAGGTAGACTATCTTGCTATTTCAGCCCCTGAATACCATTTTCAAAATATTTCTCACTCTGAAAACAAAAACATTCCTAATCCAAGTTTGAAGGCCTTAGTTTGGTTAGAAAACTTTCAGAATGAAAGAATGCTATGCTCCAAAGGTCAAAGCAAGTAGGTTTTGAGAGCAGAAGTTGTTCCTGAATAGGTATGAAGCTGAATTTAGGTTTTCTGTTAGTAGCGACAGTTTAACTGGGCCATTAATACACTTGGGGAGAGGCAGGAGGGAAAGTGCCCACATATTAGAACAAGATGTAGGGAATGAGCTTCTCAAGAAGACGGGGGTCAAACATTGGGGAGATTTGGATTTTAGGGGTTTCACTAATTCCTAATCAACATGGCAAGGGTGCAGGAGACGTAGTCGTTTCACCGGAGATCAGACACCCGGACATAGGCCATTAGTTACTGTGGAAGGTTATTGGGCTTCATAGTGTCTTCTCTCCCTCTCTTCGTCTTTTGAGTACTCTGTTCTAACTTCTGGCAAAGTTTAGTGAGTGACACATGGCAGGAAGCACTTTTATTTGAAACAGCTCTCCCAAGATAGCCAGCCTTTCCTCCATTTTTATATATAAAAATCTAAAACTATCTTGCATCAACCAAATTTTATCATCCTTTTATATAGCCGTGTCAACCTTGGCAGCATTTAAAAGCAAGAGAACTTTGAAATGGTTTCTTCAGGATGAAAGCATGTTGAGGCCTAAGGCGCATTCGTGATAGCTGGTTTCCATAAGACCCAGATAGGAGCCCACTGCCAAATGAAAGGATCAAATCAATGAAGCAGAGTACCGTATGGGTTATCTTAGTTAACTACTTCATAATCAACATGGTTTGTATGTGTAAATGTATTCACTCAACAGATAAGTTTGTGCTATTGACAGGTTCTGTTCTATTTGAAATACATCAGTGTAGGTAGGGTAAGGGCTCATGTTTTCATGACGAGGTGCTTATGGGCCATATTATTCTTCTAAGAAGGAAAAAGGTGCAGTAGAAAGAAAGGGCTTCAAAATGTAATCTGCATTTGAATGCTAGCTATACTGTATTAGCTAGTTAATCTTTAGGTGATTTAATCTCTCAGAAACTTTATTTCCTTGTCAATCTCGAGGATTGATGAAGACGTTCGCCATGTAGATGCTTTAGCTTTGTAAATGCTCCCCAGGAGAGATGTGTTTTCTGCAACTCAAGACTCCTCTTCAGGTTTGTCTCCTGATATGTCCTTTCTCCCGTTTCCTTCAGGTGGTGTACCAATCACACCTCCTCAGGCTGGACCATGGAACCCAACATCTTTAGTGTTCAGTCAGCCCACTTCAGTGGTGCCAGGAGCTGTGCTGGGTGGTCAGCCTTCAGGATTCGGTCAGCCAGTCGTTTTTACCACAAACCCAGCCGTCCCAGGTTGGAACCAGCCTTCACCTTTTGCAGCCTCAACTTCCCCTCCAGCTTCTGTTGTTTGGGGCCCATCAGCATCTGTGTCACCCAATACTTGGTCATCAACAAGCCCTTTGGGTAATCCTTTTCAGAGCAATATTTTTCCAGCTCCCACTGTGTCTGCCCAGCCCGCTTCTATGCTCTCCTCTCTCCTGGTCACTCCTCCTCAACCACCTCCCAGAACTGGCCCTCCAAAGGACATCTCCACCGATGCTTTCGTTGCCTTGGACCCACTTGGGGATAAAGAAGTCAAGGAAGTGAAAGAAATGTTTAAGGACTTACAACTACGGCAGCCACCTGTGGTGCCTGCGAGGAAGGGAGACCAGACTTTCTCTGGGACTTCAAGTGTCTTATCCAGTTATTTCAACAGCAAAGTTGGCATTCCTCAAGAGAATGCAGACCATGATGACTTTGATGTTAATCAACTGTTGAAAAAGATCAATGGTAAGCTACTCACTTCTCTATCTACTATGCCAACAAGTATTTCTACTGTCATATGGGCCCAGAGTCCCTCAGAAGAACTCTCTGCCACCCACCAATAGCCTGACTCTTGCCTTTTTGGGGTAGTTGGGATAGATGGTAATCAGTGGTTATGGAAACAATCATTTATTTACTTTATGGAGCTATTTATCTTAGTTAGCTGTTTCTAAGGGCTGGCCCAATGCTGCCCTCTTGTGATGATTCTTAAAAGGGCTGATGAGCTATTAAAATTCAATGGGGCATGGTGCCTTGAGGGCTATATAATAAAGCCTCAAACACACTCCACAGCCTAAAGTGAGGAAATTCTGATCTCTTCTACTTCAGGTAAAAATATGCATGGCTTTCTTTTCTGAGAAGTCTTGAATTTGCTTGTAATAATTGGGAGTCCAGGTATTTGGTGGTGATTTTTGTTCCGTTGATGTAAATTTCAAAAGTATGGATCTTACTTTCTAAAATAAACCTGACTGGAGACTTCTGCCTGTATTTGGGGAAAGTTTATATGCTGACTACTCGGGTTTTTCGCCTTTTAGAACCACCAAAGCCAGCTTCCAGACACGGTGCCCTGCCAGTTACCAAATCTTCTGACAATGCATTTGAGAACCCTTTCTCTAAAAATTCTTTCAGTTCATCACAAGTTTCTGTAAGTATTGACTGCTAGAAGCTGTTGCTCCAAAGTATATGCCACATAAAGCTACCACCTCCTGAATTAATCTTGCTTGTATGTATAATAACTCTTTGACGGTAAAGGACGTTTGAATAAGATTTATCATTGAGAACCATCACATTGTGAACATCAGCTCAAACTGGGGAAAGATTATTTTTTGCAGGGGTTACTATCCTGAGCTGGAGAAATGAATATCACATAGAAGAAGCCCTTTGTATCCCACTTAACCTAGCTCATGAAAGCATTTGGGGAGAAAATTAAGCCGAAATACTATCTTAAAAATTTTTCCAAAGATTTAAGTTCCTGATTGCCTGCCCATGATACTTCAACTTACAAAAATACTACTACCCGTTTTGGGAAGACAAACATAATTTACCCGAACCTTGGTTTTGTTGTAAATAATAAATATACATCACCAGTTACAAGCAGGCATACATAAATTATTGTAGACCTGTTTGTGACCAAAATGATTTTTAAAGGAATTTAAGAAGTGTTAATTATAGGTATTTTCCTATAACCGTAATTATACTCATTGACTGGTTGGTTTTATCTCCACAGATGGCTTCTCAGCCTGCATCTCCTGATGTATACAGGGATCCTTTTGGAAGTCCTTTTGCCTAACTTCTGTAAGTAGAAGATCCTATTAAGCTTGGGTATGGTGAGAAAGGGTAGGACAGGGGTGGGGGTAAAATTTTAATTTTAGAATTGAGAAGAGGTTACATCTTTGTAATTTAGAAGCAATACACATGGAAATCTATACTTAGCTAATTTGATAATGTCTAGTCTGGGCACTCAAGAATAGAATTCTTATATATATCAAAAACAGTAATATGCCAATAGGGATATGCATTTCTATCACATCCTGTGTTTTTTGATATTTCAGTTCTGTATGGAAGTACAACACAGCATAACACAGCATAATAGTTTTTCTTTCATATTTAAGTGATTGCAAAGCATCCGAGTAATTACTTGGTTTGCTATCTAAAAACCTTCTGAAGCCACCAAACAGGTCAACTAAACAGATGATGACCACAATGCTTCTGCCTCCCAAATCAGTATTTATTTCTTTGGGAGGGCCTTCAAAATTAGTCTGAAATAGTCTGATGACATTAAATCCAAAAATGGTGACAGCTGCAGATATCTCCTTCAAAGACAGTGTAAGTGTAGACGATGAGTCTGCAGGTTGATTCTTCTCACAGTGGATTTTATCCTAGGTAAATTATTAGCGTAACTCCCTTCGACAGAGACCCTTTCTTTCTCAGCAATGAGTGGAAGTAACTTTGATCTTTAAAGATTGAAGTTAGTGGAAGAAAGGAGGCTTATCTGCATTTTAGAGGATGTAGGGCATAGCTGGAGGGGAGAATCACAGAAAGACTGAAAAGAACCCAAACCCATTGTTTTAGTCTCACCCCATCCAAGTGAACTATGTCTTGATTCATCTAGAATTTGCTTTAAATAGATAAATATCTTAAATCTACATCAACAATAAGATTGAGTTTAATTGCAATCTATTTCTCTGCCTCAATCCATTTCTGCAATTCCAGTGTATCCCAAAGTGCTTTTCCATAAAATCTGCTTCAGAGAACTGGGTGAGATTATCGAAAAGGCAAATTCCAGCCGCCTCCCGCCCTAAAATATCCCCCTCTGGTGTTGAGGAGAAAAGCTTGATTTTAATAAGCATCCAGGTGACTTCTAATGCTAACAAAGCAGTGTAGTATATTGCAGGGGTAGAAGCTTAGCATAGACTCATTCTCGCCCTCCTCTCCAGGGGAGGCATTGAACAAATAGAAAGGAATGAATTATATTAGGAGTCTGAGAGAATTGTTTGCACTAAGTTGAATTGACTAGAGTTCTCTTTGGAGGTCCTTTATTCTTTAGGTCATGAAGGAAAGATAATTTTGGTCAACCTGCTAAACTTACAGATTGGGATGAGAGCTATCATGGGAGAAAATAGCTAATATTATTGATCATTTGTGTTAATCACTTTATTACAGGTTCTGCATTTATTATCTCATTTAATCCTCTTGCTTTAGTCCTAAGAGATACTATCACTGACATTTTAAATGACTTGTCATTTAATACATTGATATTTGACCTTAAAATTCTAACCACGGGATTTTTTTCTTCCTTCTCCACACTTCCCTAGGAACTTAGCATGCTGACACTCCAGAGAAACAACAAGGTTGGCCTTAACAATCAAAGACAAAACTAATAGCCAGACAAGTCTCGACCTCTGCCCTTGTTCCAGCTTTGACATATTATCTGTTGCCTTATTTCTTGCTGCCTCTTCCACTTGTAAAATGCCTTTTACTTTCTGTTTAGGTTAAAGCTAAACTGAATCTATAGCTTTAAATAAATTAAGAACCTAAACACTCTAGCATAAATGAAATAGTTGCCCTACTTGAGCCAATGCCTGTTGTGTCCCTAGAATCTTCTAGAACGTTTTACCATGTACCCTCTGGTTGGGAGACGCAGCTACCACAACCCCTCAGATCATACTGTTTTGAATAAATTTCAAAATCCTTACTGTTCAAGGTCGTTTGGGGGTTCTATTTTAGAGCACAAAACCTAAAAATTGTAGTGGAACAAGGCACCTTCTTAAATCTTACTTCGGACCATCACTTGTAGAGAATTTTTAAAGTAAAATTGAAGCAAATCCAACTTCTCCTTAGGCATTGTGGAATCTGACACACCTAAGAACTTTTTTAAAGATATAACTTCTCTTTTTGAAGATCGTTTTTCTCTCAAGGGCAGGATTGTCCTCTTTCCAATCTTCTGCTAGTTTTGCAGATGACAAAAAAGCATTATTTATCTCTCCTCTCCTTTCCCCTATGATTCTCTTTTTGATCACTTTTGCTCCCGGGTTCATATAATATCACCTCCCTTTTACAAGAAATGAAGTTTTGTGGGGCAAAATATCTAATGATTCACAGATCTAAACCTTCCCTGCCTTCTCAGTAATCATTAATCCCAGGAACTGGAATTGCAAATGGGCACAACCTTTATCCTTTCTGTGGAATAAGAGGCCATCCTCTCTAGCTAAATTTCCAGAAGAGCAGTTAATGCTGAAGAAAAACTGAACTTAGCTCAGCAATGAAGGACTGTATTCTGAAGAGCAACAGGTCACAAAGTTAAATGTGATTGTGCCAAACATATTAGGTGCTTATTGGGGGTCATGCTAGACCTTTATCAAGTAACTGGAAAACTCTGTTGAAGCTGCAATCTCATAGTTAGTTGGAAGATGGATAGAAAAAAAAAAAAGCTGTAGAACAATTATTTGCTCTTATCATTAAAAATCTAATGTCTGCATTGTTTTTCTCCTCATAATCTTGGAAACTTTACCAGTTCATTTTCAGTCCTGTTGTTAGCACAGTTCTGAAGGATTTGTTCCTGCCAAAATGAGTTTTGTTTGTTTATTTTGGGTTTTTAATGTTGTCTCTTGACCCCTAATGCTCAGGTTCTTGTGGGTGTTAATCAACCACATACAATGTAACCTTTAGGTAGAAGGAGAGGGTGACTGCTCAGGATCTAAATAAGATGGTGGCCTCAATGAACCTCTGTTGATTAGCTGCAAATAGTCCAAGCTAAAGTCCTGTGGTTTTATGTTTAATGGTAATAGCTGATCACGTTTGGCATAATTTCCCATCTGGCTTCCTACTCAGTCGTTACAAACACAGACTTGAATTAGTATTTTATATGTCCAAATACCTAAATGTGATAAACTGGAGGTAATTATTTCTAGGTAGTTGAATTTTTGAAAGTAGAAAAATTTTTGAAAGTGATGATCAGCCACATAATTTTTTTATACATACTTTGTTTTCTTGTGCACTTTTCTGTATGCAAATAAAGCTATAAATTTACTCATTTCAATAAACTGGAATGGCAGAATCTCATGTTACCATCCGTTTGTTCTAATATTGGACCCCTGCTTTGTGTTGATGTGTTATGGTCAAGGTATAAAATACACCTGTCTAAGGTGAGTAAACGTTAGTTATAATACTTTCTGGGATTGTCACAAAGATGAAGAGAAAGTGGAAATCCATCAAGTATGACCATGAGTAAAATACTGCCTGACATCTTTCAATGCCTTATTCTCCGTTCTCAGACCTACTCCTACTTCCTTCCTGGGAGTTTAACGGAAGTACCAGAATAACCTCAACTGATATCGAGTATAAAAATCATTCAATAGTGAACTCTTGGCTCACACTTTTTACCCTGCACCTCCTCTTGTTCTTGTTTGACCTCACTAAGACACAACTATGGACTGACCCAGATCGGTGCAGGCCATTCAGGAGAGCTTCTGCATGAGGTAGGAAGGCCAATGATCAGACTTTAGCACCAGGATACTCACGAACACTATTCCCTGGTATAAAAGTTCAAGCCCCTTATTCTTTTGAAGAAGACTTAGATCTGTAAGGAAATAGCCCCAAGGCAGGCCTTGTTTGAGTATATAAGTTTTGGTGTTAAACTTGACTTCTCTATGAATAAGACAAACTTGTGCAAGGATTGTCACTGATTGATGTTTTCTGTTATGAGATGTTCAGTATTACTGCCTTACCTTTCCCTTTAACTGAAATATTTGGTTCCTTTCTGATAACAATGAGTAGACTATAGAGAAACAGACTCCACACAAAAGCAGCTTCCAGAAAGCCACAGATAGAGAAGGCTGCTGATAAGAACATGTTGCACAAATTATCTGGCTTATTCAGATGCTCTGCAGTTTGTCTAACCCACTGAGTCTGTGTGCCATTTCCATGTGACTCAATCTGTAAGATCTTGCCAGAAGTTAACCATTGCTCATGTGTACAAGGGACATTCATTTCAATGTCGTAGGAGCTACTGTTGACCAAGCAGAAGGCAGCGTTTACTGAAGTGTCCCAGCAAGGTGAAACAGACTTCTTTATCATCTCTTTAGTAGCAGGTGCTACTCACACCTGCATGCTGAAAGTTCAGCTTTTATGGTAACCCTCTTCTACCTGGAAAAGGGTTTTATTTAGGCATCAAATAGATCTAAGCTAAAAGTTGAACTTTAACAGCCAGCATGCCCGCTAATTTCTCACATAAAGGCAATACAAAGAAAGAAGGTTTTGATTTTCTCAAGATAATCTTATGTTTGTAAAGTGTAAAAAAAAAAGCTGTAATCTGCTCCAATTCTTAAGTGAGTAGTTTCTATGGTATTTTATTATAAAACTGTGCATTGTAGTAGGGAGATCTTTTTAGTCAGTGATTACAAACTCTGTCAAAATGTTAACTGTGGTGTCTAGAGAGAGCCAAACAGAACACAATTCTGTGTCTTTCTTGTGCTAAAAGCAGGGAGGGGCAAGCACAAAGGGTATAGCCAAACCAGGAGTTGGACTGACCCTGGAATAAGCTAATGAGTGAGGACTCTGACCCATATTCCCGGAACAAGTTCAATACAAAGCTTTCTGGTGAAAGATAGGAGCTCCCCAAAAGTCCTTAGCAAATATTTAAACTGTTATCGTTGGAGGAGATTGCCAAGTAATAAAAATGCCTAATTCCTCTGGGAAATGTTTTAACTCACTCCCTTCTATTAAAAATAACTAAGACTCATGTTCTAAGTTGATATACCAAACTTTGACACACAAGGCTGCGCACTAGCAGCAGCCTTGTTAACATGTCCTAATTTCAGCAATGCTAAAGGACAAGGGCCAGTCACATGTCATTCACCCAATGGGGGATCGAGCCTCTCATTTTCCCTTGCTTCTCTGGAATTGTATACTTAATTATCAAACCTCTACCATGTGCTGAAATCATATGAGTGCCAGTCTCCAGGGAGATGACAGTATGGGCTACTCAGTGGCAAAGAAGCTGGACTTCTGTGGTGACCAAAGATGAGGTGGTTATAAAGGAAGGAATAAAAAAAAACCTGACTCTGAAACTTTTCATGACAAGTTTTCCTCATGATGTTAGTCATGAAGTTTTCTGTCAATTCTCTTCATTTGGCCGACCTCAATCACTATTATTTTACCGTAATTGTAAGAAAGGGAAATTATTGCCATTCTAAAAGTTACGTGGTGACTTGACTGGGCTAAGGCTGAGATGCAGAGGTTTCTGGGGTGTATCTGAGGCTACCTCTGCCCAGTGCCTACTTATATTGATTGATCATCACAGAACTCTTTGTTTGAGAATGGAGAGGAGTGTTGGAACACAGAAGCTAGTGAAGAGGGAGGAGGAGAATGGTAGGGTCGACATGGCATTTGCCTCCTTGCCTCCCTCAGTGAGAGACTGCTTTAGAGCCCTGATGGTAGAAATGATGGGGCTTAAGGCAGGAGGAGTTGTTTTCTTTCGAGGAACGAACCCAGGCACAGGCTGGCAGTTCATAGCCCATGTGCCTATTAGTAACAAATGGACTACAGTAATAGAAAGGCTCACAGTGTCTAAAATTAGTAGTGGGGATATTTTTCTCACATAAAAAATCCCAATATTAATGGCTGCTGGTTTGGGCTCACCAGCTCAAGGCCTTCAAGGACACAGACTGTTTCTTAACTTTTCACTCCAACTTTTGTAGCCGTCCAGCTTTCTGCGCTCCTCTTTATTGCCAAATAGTCACAATATGTCTGCACAGCTCCAAGTGATGGAGGATAGGGCAAATTTCCCCTGAGTGGAGGAATCTACAGTGAGGAAATGGAAAGGGGACAGTATGTAGCGTGAAAAGGTAAGAATATATAGTGTAAAGACCTGCTGGCATTCCCCAGCCTTTATTCCATAGGTTCCCTGTGGTTTTAGCCATAGAGAATGAACGATTTTGTGTAGAGCAGCCACTTACAGACTCTGTTTTTCCTGTTTCCCCTTCACAGATGTGGGAAACAGTCATCAGCAATCCCTGCAGAAATCTTCCTTTGTTCTACAGGTGTCCTCTGTGGCCAGGCTGCAGGGCTGATCAGCATAGCGCAGTCTCTGAATGTAGTTTGATTTGTCATTTTAATTCTCTCGCTTCCTCCCTATGTTAAAAACATGATATTAATGTTCAAGGAGGGCAGAAAGTGAAAAAGTAGCACATTCGGTATCTTTTCTTTGTACCGAGCATTTCGGTTTTTTGCAGTTTCCCAGTAGACTTCAGCTATGTTTCATTGGCAGGAATTTGGTCACATGGCCACTGCTAGGTGCAAAGGAGGCTGGGAAACCAAGCTTTCAGCTTTACCAACTTCTGTAGTAAAGGTAGGTCAACCTATAGGAAGAAGCATGGCTGGCTAGATAATTTGTGGGGCCTAGGGCAAAATAAAAATCCATTTTTCAAAAATCAGGAGTATCATTAAAGACATTAAGAATATGAACTTATTTCCTTTCTTCTGCAATCTCTCTCATATCATGACACGTTTTATCTGCTATTTACTGTTCTAAGGAAAGAAAAATGAAAGTGTTAGTATGAATTTTACCACTAATCTTTAACTCATAATTGGAATCACTGAAATTACACAATTTGTGTATCATAACTCATACGTGCATACGTATTTCATTCCTACCGGAACAGTAGAAACCCTGCACAAAACTACCTTGACTATTTTTAATTCACTTCCTGACACATGTATATTCTACCAATGTACTCTAGTTTACCAATGAGTAAAAAAGAAAATGGGGGAGAAAAGAAATTATGGGTTGCCCTACCTTTTTTTCTTTCTTTCTACATCATTATTTTCAACGTAAGCAGATGGTTCATGCAGGGAAGTAACACTAGTAAGAAAGCTATGACAGTGTTTCTTGGTCATTTGTATTTCTTTTTTTGTTGTAAGTAAATTCTGGTTAAAATGGACAGTGTGATTTCTAGGGCTGTCACTCAGTCATAGACATAATGACACACTTGACTTATACTCACTTTTGCTTTGACTCACTGAACTCACACATGTCATAGGTCCACCTGAATTTCATGTGCATGGGGCAACATAAACACTATGTGCAAATGGGGTGGCGTGGAAAGAGGGACACAATGCATATTTCCTCTGCTCAGGTCCATGCTTCATTTTCCCATCAGACTTTGCTTTCAAAACAAAAGTTTGAACATAAAATTGAGAATTTCAAGATAACAATAATAGAGCATTAAGCTAAGGATGGGGCCTTTCTGAGTGCTGAGCCCTGTGCACAGTACAGGTCTTATACCCAAGAAGCCAGCCCTAGCAAGAGGGCCTTGGAAATGTGTGACGACTTAGCCAGTGTGACTCTCATGCCCGGATAATAGTTTAACCCAATGTTGGCCCATCTCTAAGTGCAGGTCACAGCAGTCCTTGACTCCATAGTACCCTCATAAAAGAAGCACAGACAGGGAGAGCACAGTCAGCAAAGCCCATGATGAGGTACCTCAACTAGAAAGTAGAAGCTAAAGAATGCAGAGAACTAGTTTCTGTGTGTGTGTGTGTTAGTCCCAGGAAGATTATCAGAGACAATAACAATTGGATGGAGGCAGGGAACTAAAAGCCCACTGCATGATAGGCTTTAATGCTGACATAACCTAATTTGAACTCAAAGGGATGTGCCATTTCAGTTGGAAGGGTATTGAGGGGAGGACTATAAAACTCCTGAGCTCTTGCTTCCTAAAGTGCTTTGTAATTCTCCATTTTAATTCTTGACAAGCACAACACTGCCAGATTTGGAAAACAATAGTGGATTCAGGGATGGTTCACAGAAGTCATTGAATAATAACAGCAAACATCTACCCAACATTTACCACCTATAGACACTATTCTGAATGTGTTAAATGATTTAATTTTCATATCAGCTCTATGAGGTGGACTGTGATTACCATCACCAGTTTATAGGAGAGGACACTGAGGCACAAAAAACTTAAGGAACTGCCCCAAGTCATACAGCTAGTAAGTGGCAAAAGCAAAATCCCAGCCCAGGCTCCAATATCCTTGCACTTAACATCAAATTAACCACTTATCCACTCCATTGCCTCCAAAAACTGGCACCATTCTCTTTATGGTGACATATCTTGTATTCACCAAGATTTTCTTCTCTTCATAGCGCATTTTTTATACTTCATGTAATCAATATGCTTGTCACAAAATGAATGAAAAATATGTTTTCATTTATTTTTAATTAGGCAAGTTAGTCCCCCTTTGGCCTTTTCAGAGCTCATTTTCAGGACTGATTAAGCATCACTTTGAAAATTTGAATTTTCTAGTTGTTTTAAATGCAACACGTCAATGTAACCTCACATTTAGTCCATGCTATTTCAGGCTTTACCTGTCTAAGTGTTTTTAGTGCAAGCCTCAGACTGCTCATAATGAAAGATGGGTTGTGAGTAACATTCTCCCAGTTCCTTCTACATTACAAATAGCAAATCATACTAAATCTGCTTACAGTCAGGTTAGATGTATGTTCCATGGTCAATTAGGAAGGTTATCCATAGAAGCCCATTTTATACCAGGAATACTATTGTATATTTTCATCAAAATCTAACATCTGATGGTATGATGCTCTTAATGAACTGGATCAAAACTATGTAATGATGACACACAGTTTATTTTACACAAGGTTTTAAAATTCTCTCCTCCTCAGTTCTTCAGGGTGTAAAAGACTTATTCATGATGATGACTTTCTCTGCCTTTTACTTTGAGAAACACAAACCCTTGAACTATAGAGATTGAAAAGTAAACAGTTGAACAGAGAGCAGAGAGACGCCTGGGAGCCCCTCCACAATATACACAAAACCCCAAGACAGGGAAAAGCACAAATCAGAAAAAAGAAAAAAAATGAAGGAGATGATGTTAAATCAGAGATAGGATTAAGTTTCTGTAACTCATCTATAATTATGAACCAGCCTTATCTCTACAGAAGGATTAGCAGAACATGTCCAGAGAAGACAAATTTACTTCTTAAAAAATTAAAAAATATGGTTATTCTACACTTGGGTACAAAAAGCAAAAATAACCCTTTCCTTCCTTCCTTCCTTCCTTCCTTCCTTCCTTCCTTCCTTCCTTTCTTCTTTCTTCCTTCTTCCTTTCCACCAATCTGATCTTCTTCATAAGCCTCTAATCTGTTGAGTGTGGGTGCCAACATTTAGTCAGGTCCTGTAACTTCAATCCAGTTATTATACTCCCTCTATAAGTAACTCTCTTTTGGTTATATGCCCAGTATTTTAAATTTCCTTCCTTCTTCTTGTTCTTCTCCATGATAATGTTTAACATTATGGGGATGTGGACATGAAGTGGGGTTTTGAGTAGGTGCTTAGATTCTCAGACAGGTCCTTATGCTGTCCTCTGATTCTTCCAGTCTCTACAGCATATACCTCATCTACTGATGTCACTAACTTGTTGATATCTGGAGCTAAAGCTTTTGAGAAAAGAATGTAGGTTCCATTCCTCTTCATGCATTTGGGAGGCCTATAGGGCCTGGTGGTTCTCCCTGCTATGTAGGCCCATACCTTGGCCCTCAAGAACTAACACTGGACTCCTAAGGTCCAACTGTAAATGCCTTTTCATCCTTGCCCTCAGTTGTAGGCCCACACTGACCTTGATGTAGCAAGCCTTCCAGCAAGGCTGCCAGCTACTCCTCCCTTCTCAAGTCAGAGGGTTTGGGAGGCCTATAGGGCCTGGTGGTTCTCCCTGCTATGTAGGCCCATACCTTGGCCCTCAAGAACTAACACTGGACTCCTAAGGTCCAACTGTAAATGCCTTTTCATCCTTGCCCTCAGTTGTAGGCCCACACTGACCTTGATGTAGCAAGCCTTCCAGCAAGGCTGCCAGCTACTCCTCCTTTCTCAAGTCAGAACTTCTTGATAACCTTTGAGGCACTTGATTGCCAAAGAAACCTAAGAAGCCAAATTTAGTCCCTCCCTCTTTGCCCAATCACATAACACAACCACTTTTTCTGATTTGGCTTCCCCATACTGAGAAAGTCTGAAAGCTGTTCTCTAAGCACTCTATCATCCCCTATTAGTTTGGTTTACTTGTTGTTAACTGATAAATCTGTACATAGTTTAGTCCTCAAATACTAGTTTCTTTTTGTCAAAGTCCCAAGTTTCAGAATGTGAATATGCCTCAACCAAGTGAAATCAACTGATCATCCAGTAACTATGGAATAACTACGAAGTAACCATTACGAATCTGCTTTAACACTTTGTATACTGTCAAAATATTAATACAATAAAAAACAAAGATGACTTCCAGATATACTAACCAGAAAGACAGGGCAGGTGGTAACACATTAACAAAAATAAAGAATATAGAAAGAGCTTCCTTGACGGGGGCAGGCCAACAATTATGTATTTGATTTTAAATATGGCAAGTTCAACTTACCATTGACAAATCAAAGTTCACCTAGAGATTTCTTAGAATTACTCGAAGATTGTTATGCCAAAAAGTTACATCATAAGCTTTGCATTTTTTGAAAATTATCACTTCTAGATAGCTATGCTTTCGAGACAAAAACCCAGAAGATTCTAGTAAAGGATCTACAACAGAGCACTTTTGAGATATCTGGGTCTGAATGGTAGGCTTAATCTTAAGACTGGGTAATAAAAAGAGTTATAGATTGAGAACTGAAGAAGCCAGAAGACAGATCTCTGATAAATAGCAACATTTGTTTGGTGGGCAAGGGAGAGAAGCTAGTAAAAAGTAGATGCTGTATCACAAAAGTCAAAGGATTAGAGAGTTTTAAGCGTAAGAATGGCCAATAGGATCAAGTACCTCTATGGGACAAAGATAAGAACTAAGAATTGTCCATCAAATTTAGCAATAAGGAGATCTTTAATGGAGTAATAAAGTCAAAAGATAGATTTCATTCAATAGGTTGACTATAACTAGGCAGTAAAGTAGCAAAGTAGATACAGACTGCAAAAATTTGGCTAACAAAGGTATTAGCAATAAAAGGGAATCAAAGAATTAGATAGAATTCTTTAAAGATAAAAGATTTTTGTGTTTGTTCACAGGCTGAGAAGGAAGTAGTCGATCAAAATGGAGAAATTGAGGACAGGAGAGAAAAATCAACTAATACAACAGAATCTTGGAAAATCAAGGTCTAAGACTAGAGTACTAGATTTTCCTAAATAAAAGCACATGCAAATATCAATAAAACAGGGATAGATTTATCCATTGATGTAGTTACGAGCATTACAATTTACTCATTGATGTAATTACACATTTGAATCATCTTTGACTTGGCAATTCTGCATGGCCTACATGTCAACCATATAAATTGTCTACACAGCAAGTTCAGGAACCCGTGAAATTAATCCCATTAGACACATCAATCTCTCTGCATATAAATGAGAAAGGGCAACTAAGGATGGTCAGAGCAGATAACTTGTGCTATAGGTAGGACCATTAATGGAAAAAGTAAGACAGCACTGGACAAACTAGCTCTACATCTGTTTTCCCCAACCTACCCCTGTTTTATTTGCATGTGCTAATGTTTGAAAATTGCATATTTATAATTAATGAATACTTATGAAGATCTTTTAAGTCCTATGTTAGCACATTAAAAATATATATCAATGATATATCACATCTCATGTCTTCCTTCTCAAAGCGGTTAGTCTGAATCTCAACCCTGGCCTCACATTTGAGTGATCCAGTAAGCTTTAAAAAATACTGGTGTAAGGTCCCATCTCAGGTTAATTATTAGGATCAGGTGGAGGTAGACAGGTATCAAAGTTTTTTCTCGGGTCTCCAAGTCATTCTATTGTGCAACCAGTGTTTTAAAAGAAGTTGTGATATCCACATTCTCAGTTACTTCCAAAACGTTTTACCCTTTCCACAAGTTCTGGAAAACATGCAAATGTCAGGGTGGAGAAAGCTGGGGAGAATTCTTTATGATGAGTTGGAGCAAATTGTTCCATCTCAGAATCTATCATGCTGACAGGTGTGTTTCTAACATAAGACTATATCTTCTTAGAGGATAATGTAAATATCTTAGGGAGTTTACCTGAATTCTACAAAATAATCCACTCTGCGTATTTTAAAAAGCCAGGTTGTAAGTGCATTGGCACTTTGCCATTCCCACTTACAAATAACCCACACAGCTTTTCACATTGGAACACCTCTGTCTGTGCCTCCCTTTCCAGTCAGTGCGGTTCTTTTACTAATTTTGAGTTTATGCTTCTATGGAAATCATCCACAGACCTTCCCCCCGCCCCCCGCCCCCAAATTACACACTCCTTCATTCACTCTCTCAGAGCCTCCCAAGATGAGAACCATTAGGGATTTTAGTTTGTTTTCTTTTGTTTTAACCCAGCACCGCTGCTAATCTTAGCCAACGAAGCATTCACAGGCTCAATGCACGAATATCCTTGTCAATACTAGAAAAGAGTAGGTAAAGAATTACAAAATGTCCTCTGATTGGACTCCGCACCCAGGAAGGCAATTCAACAAAAATCCTGAGAGACAACAAACAATAATTGTTCCAGTCCTTGGCCCTTTGCTAATAAACGCCTCACCAGACCCGTCTGACCATTCCACTTGGAGCTGCCTAGCTAGAGCAGATGTCTGCCCACTGGAGTTTCGCCTTTGCAATATGCATGTTAGAAATAAGTATCCTGGCAGCTGGGCCCACTCCCAGGTGAGTCGCTCTTCTGTTTGCCTCTGCAATTTCACTGTGGGCTTTGATATTTCAAGGTCTACTTCTTAGCAGCAAAGCAGGTAAAAAGTTTTAACCTACATTGAGATATGCACCCCCAGAATTTAAACTTTGAAAAAGGATAAAAAAAAGCACAAGGTGTGTCTTTGACAGTTTTCCGAGAAAAGCTGCTGCTGTTTTGCTGTTTCCAGGGATTTCCTTTTTTCCTTTTTCCTTTTCTTTTGAGAATAAAATTTATTAAGAATGAATGATTTTATTCTGTTAAAAAAAAAAGTATTAAAATATATTCCACTTTTAGGTCCAGTGGCATTGAAACACTTGTGGAGTGGCTCTTGATGAGTGACTTGGAGGGCTCTGGGATATTACTCATTCTTGGATTACTTTGACTTATCAAAAACAAAATATCTGTTCTGAAAATACATCAAAATGCCACTGTCATTCACTTACATTCAATGGTTAAAGGATTATTCAACATGCTTTCTTCAAAGGTACTGAATTTAAAGCAATGACTTTTTAAAAGTGAATTTTAGAAATTCTAAATAAATTTGTAGTTTCTCATAGAAGTCTTCAAACCCAGGGATTTCTTTTAAACAAGGAATTCAAATGTTAAGGCTGAGATAGTCTTTAAATACCTAGAATTATGAAACAAATCTGGTTTTCACTACAGTGTGATAAACTGGGTTTATCAGTATCTAATGTCTGAGAAGTTTAAAATTAAGGATATTAATCTTTTCCTCACTCTGCTTCAATGTCTAACACTTAACTATTGAATACATCACCCCTTTGCCCCCTGACATCAGGCAAAGGTTAATCATTTTTGCTTCACTTCCTTAACATCCCAAGTCGTACCCAGAGGCACACATTTTGTTCTTAGGTTTAGGGTGGTATTTGTTCCATTCAAGAATAATCACCATAGTGCACACCTCGTAGCCGTGCTTTCAGCAAAAACACTTACTTTCCTTTTGCTCTGACCCTAATTGGAAACAAGAAGACGGTGCAAAGCTGGTCCAGGAAATAATCAACCGGGCAATACCAAACATCTATACTTTACCCAGAATTGCTGGAGAACAGACAGACATGTATAACCTGATACAGCACGATCCAATCCTGTGACAGTATTGAAATATTTTGTACTTTGACAGGATAGTTGAGGGAAAATATCTGCCCAAATACTGTCCCTCTGCTCAGACATAACTGTGACCTACATTCAATTCCCCTTGGATCATTTGACTCTTGGTTTAACCAAATTCTGTTTTGGACTCTGATGTCCATCTGAAGCACACCTTTGCCTGCATCTGCTGCAGTGGAGGTTGACTTTCTGCCTGGGCTCCTTCAGCATGTGGTTTGCTCACAGGGCTGTGTCTTCCAGGAGTGGGCACACAGAGACACTAGACAGAACAGCACCGACTTGGGTCAAGTGCTCCACCAGGCTTTCCTCCATTCCATCTCATCCTCTTCCTACATTATCTAAGACATATTGTTCCATTCGAATAACATTTTCATTTACTGGGCATCGAGTGGGTACAAGGGGATTTCGGGAGCCAGTTCCTGAGAGTTGCTTTAGTCCTCTTGTACTTACCCTGACCCTTTCTTAACTTAAAAAAAAAAAAAAAAAAAATCACTTAAACAGCCTGCATTCCTGGATTGTGACTCCTGCTGATCAAAAATGAGAGGCTATGGGGAAGGCTTTAGCTGCTTTGAAATTTGTACCCCCTGGGTCCTGGCCACTCTCAGCTGTTTCAGGGAGGATAAGAGTCCCTTTGGCTGGCCCCCAGCTCAGAGCAATTACACTGCTGAGTTGGGCTTGGCGTTGTGTGGTCCCACTGCCGTGCCCTCGTGAGTTTGTTAGGGTTGCCCCGCTCCGAAGACTCCCTGCTCTGTCCTTTGATACAGGGTTGGGATCAAAATAGAGTGTTCGAAACAGTCATGAAGTGAGACACATAGTTCCAGCCAAAGAACTAAAGTTCCAAATAATTTTTAAAGAACGAATTTGATCGGAATAGAGCACTAGACATCACAAGTTCAGGTCAAGGTGCCATTATTTACTAACTGACCATGTGAATTTGGGCAAGCCACTCACCTTCTCTGTACCTTTGTTTCTTCATCTGTAAGATGATCATTATGTTCATTTCCTAGTATCACCAACTGGGTGGCTTCAAATAACAGAAATTTATTGCCTCACTGTTCTGGAGGCTGGAAGTCCAAAATCAAAAGGTCGTGTTCCCTCTTAGACTCTGGAAAGGATCTTCCTTAATATCTGGTGGCGGCCAGCAAGCCCTGGCATTCCTTGACTTGCAGCTACATCCTTCCAATCTCTGTCTCTGTCATCACATGGCCATCTTCATGTCATCTTCCCTCTGTGCATGTCTGTCTGGCTCTAAATTTCCTCTTTTTATAATGGTACCACTCATATTCTATTAGAGCCACCCTAATGACTTCATTTTAACTTGATTTTCTCTGTAAATACCCTCTTTCCAAATAAGGTCACATTCTGAGGTATGGAGGTTACATCTTTTTGGGCGGATACAATTCAGCCCTTGACAATTACTTAATAAGGTTTTTGTGAAGGTTAAATTTTATACATGTGATTTACTTAAAAAATCTGTGCCTGCGCCATGTTAAGAGCTCGATAAATGTGGAATATTCTTTAAAATAATAACTGCTATTACTTTCACGTCGATGTGCTTTCTGGTTTAGGAGAAGGGATGGAGTTACAGCTAGCCTTCAAGGAAAATCACATGGCTGCAAACATTTTTTTTTCATCTTAAGCCAACGCTACAGTTAGCTATTACTACCGGTGAACTGTTATAGATTGTCAATGATCGTTTGTTTGCAAACATGAGTGTTCCCAGGAGACGTCATGGAGGAACATCTTCTCACATTTCTTCAGGTAGAATACAAATGTTAAAAACCACTGTTTTTAGAATAATAGCTCATAACATAGATCCTGGAGCCAGGTAACATGAGTTTGATTCCAGGGTCCACAATTCACTAGCTATGTGACCTTAGACAAATATCTCAACTTCTCTAACTCTATTCACTGTAAAATAGGAATAAAAATCTGACCTGCTGAGAGAAATCCCTTAGGCAATTAATGCAATGAGCTTAGGACAGTGACAGGCAAGTGTTAAGTGTGCTATGAGTATAGCTATCATTATTGTTTTCTTTTTAATAATGTAAATGAAATATTTACATGGATCAAAATATTTACATGGATCAAAGTTCATAAAATACAATAAGGTATACATTAAGATGTCTTGATTTCCCACTCATAACTTTTCATGAGATTTACATTATTATATAAAAAGTATTTAGAACACTCCTGGCTTCCCACCTCCCCTTCCCTATAGGTAACCGCCTTTATTAATTTTCTGTGTGTTCTTTAAATAGATTAGAGCATAGAGCCATATATAAACTTACTTTCTCCCTTTCTTTTATAAAGGTATCATATTATGTATACTATCTTGTACTTTGCTTTTTTCTCTTTACAATATATTCTCGAAAACTTTCTGTATCAATATAGAAGAAACTTCCTCACTTACCTCATAACTAATTAATTTCCATTGTGTTGATATACAGCTTAGATAACCCATCTTTTATTAACAAATATTTGGGTTGCTTCCAATATTCTATGCTATAAACAATGTTGCAATGAATATCCTTATACATATATCATTTTGCAAGTGGTTTATTGCACCCGAAGAGTAATTCCCAGAAGTGATATAACTGGGTCAAAAGGTAATCACCTTTGCGATAGTGCTGAAATTGCCCCATGGGCCCATGGGTTTGTATTCTTTTTTACTTTCACTAGCAATGTATGATATTACAAATAAATGGAAGGATATACTTTACTCATGGATTAGAAGGATTATTTGTTGAAATGTCCTTATTATCTAAGTAATATACAGATACAATGCAATCCTTATTTAAATACCAATAGTATTCTTTCAGAATTAGAAGAACTAATCCTATAATTTACATGGAGCCACAAAAGACCCTGAATAGCCGAAGAAATCCTGAGAAAGAAGAAAGTGGGAGGTATCATGCTCCCTGATATGACACTATACTACAAAGCTACAATAATAAAAACAGTATGGTACTGGCATAAAAACAGTTATATAGGTTAATGGAATAGGATAGTGAGCCCAGAAATAAATCTTTGCTTATATGGTCAATTATTCTTCGACGAAAGAGGCAAGGGTATACAATGGGATAAAGACAGTCTCTTCAATAAATGGTGTGGAGAAAACTGGAAAAGTAGGTGTAAGAAGAATGAAACTGGACCAGTCTATTAAACCAGGGGTCCCCAACCCCTAAGTTGAGGACTGGTACCAATCCTTGGCCTTTTAGGAACTGGGCTGCACGGCAGGAGGTGAGCCGTTGAGAAGCGCGCAAAGCT
>NW_006441995.1:2325111-2348595 GCF_000325575.1 Pteropus alecto | reverse complement strand
TTTCTTTCTTTCTTTCTTTCTTTCTTTCTTTCTTTCTTTCTTTCTTTCTTTCTTTCTTTCTTTCTTTCTTTCTTTCTTTCTTTCTTTCTTTTCTTTCTTTCTTCTTTCTTTCTTTCACGAGGTAACACTTGGTTGACCTCACAGATTGCAAGGACCTTGTCAGTTTACAATCCCTTATTTTTTATTTTTTTTATTTTTATGCCTATAGCACCTGGTCTTCCTAGGTAGTCTCCCATCCAAGTACTAACCAGGCCTGACCCTGCTTAGCTTCTAAGATCAGATTGGATCAGGCTTCTTCAGGGTGGCAGTTTTAATTTGCCTTTCTCTTATTGAGTCAGGTTGCACATCTTTTCATATATTTAAAGGCTATATGTATGTTTTTCATTGTGAACTATCCATATCTTTCGTTCATTTTCCTATTGAGTCTCTTATCTTTCTCTTATGAACTTTCATGATCACTATATAAATTAATCCTTTGTCTCTGGTATGAAATTACAAACATTTTTTCCCAGTGCGTCATTCATCTTTTGGCTGTATATGTGATATATTTTTAGTGTAGCTGTAATTCCTATCTTCACTTTTCAAATAGTTAAAGAGTACTAGACTGGGAATGGGAAGTCCTGAGAATGCCTAGGGATGTGCCCTCTGGGGAGAAACTGCCTGCATTTGAATCCTAACTTAGTCACCAAGTACACTCTGCTGGGTAATGTGAGAAGAATTACTTAAGCTCTCTGTAGCTCAGTTCATTATCTTTATAGTGTGATCATACTAGTAATAATTATCTCATAGGGCTGATGTAAAAATTAAGTGAGATAATGAATATAAAGGCTTAGAAGAATTCCTGACATAAACAAAGCACTCATAAATGTTAGCAATTGTTGTTCAATTTATCTTAAATTTATCTTAACAATTTGGAAAAATACCTAAACACCCATTAATTGAAAAGTTGGGCTTAACTGTTAAATTGAAGCTATCCAAAATGTCAGTTTTCCCTCTTTCTTTGGTTATATCTACCTGTGTTTTTAATATTCTTATTCAATACAAGTTAATAGATATTTATCAACTACTATTGGCCAAGTGTGGTCATTTGTTTATTCATCCATTTAATACAGCAATGTGGGCCAGATGTTGCATCAGGAGCTGGTGTAATTCTGAACATGTTACGAGGGTCCTGCCCTCAATGAGCTTGCAGTCTAGAGAGAAATATCAACAGGTAAACGGCAATTGCAACTCGGCCGAGTTCTCTGACTGAAACTCGTGATGCTGGCAGACATGCTTCTAGGAGCCTAACCGGTCCACCGTGCACTGGCTTCCTCTGCTCTAGCCTCGTCAAAGACTTTGCTCCTTTAACTCTGCCCCCTCTCTCCTGGATTATCTATAGCTTCTTTTGTACAGAATCAGTCCCATCAACATATAGACATGTAACATCTCTTTTAAATGTTGGCTTGGTTCTCAGCTTTACTCTAGACACACTCACTCAATCCAACCTCATGGTATGAAATACCACTTATATTCTAACAACTCTCAAATTTATATCTATATTCCACACCTCTTTCCTGAGCCCAATATCTAATTACTTTGTTAACATCTCCTCTTGAAGATCTAACAGATATCCCAAACTCAGTGTGTCCAAAATATACCTGCTGATTTCTCCACCAATCCTCACCCAACCTGTACCACTGTTCACTGAGTTACTCAGATAATACCTTGGGAATCATGCTCGACTCCTCCATTTGTATCATTTCCACATGTAATCCTATAGCAAATCCTGTTGCTTTTACCTTTAAAATATATCTCAAATCTGCCTACTTCTCACTACCTTTACTGTAACTACTCTAACCTAAATGCCTACCATTTCTGGCCTGTATTCATTCTTGTCTACTCTCCAATAGTCAGCTCTCCTTCCAGCAATCAGAGAAATCTTTTGAAAACGTAAGTCTTTGTATCACTCCAGCCCTCATATTCTCTAAGGATTCCCAACAAGCTCAGAATCAAATCCAAACTCTGCACCACAGCCCACAAGGCATGAGCTGCATCCGCCTGTTTCTCTGGGCACCTCTGCCACTCTCCTTTGTGCTCCCTCTGCTCTGTCACCCTTGCTGTGCCTTCAACATGCCACCTCACGGCCTTTACACTTCTTTTTTCCTAGCTTAGAATACTGTACTCTGAATTCATTCAGGTACCTAATCAAATATCACCTCCTGTCTGGTCATTTTTTTCTGTGTAACAAATCACTTCAAGACAGCAGCTGAAAACAATGCCAATCATTTCTTTGGCTCATGAGGGTTGACTGGGCTAAGCCATGGGTCTCCAACATGGATGAAGTCAGATGGTGGGTGGGGCTTAGGTCATCATGATGGCTTCTTCACCCGTATGTCTGTCAGGTAGGCTGGGAGCATCCAAACAGCTGGAAACTGGAACAATTGATTCTACTTGGAAATCTTTTCTCTCTCTCTCTATTGCCGTGTGTGTGTGTGTGTGTGTGTGTGTGTGTGTGTGGACTCAGGGAAGTCAGCCTCATACGTAGTGCTGAAAGGCTCCCAGAACAAGTTCATGATGGCTTCTTCACCCGTATGTCTGTCAGGTAGGCTGGGAGCATCCAAACAGCTGGAAACTGGAACAATTGATTCTACTTGGAAATCTTTTCTCTCTCTCTCTATTGCCGTGTGTGTGTGTGTGTGTGTGTGTGTATGTGTGTGGACTCAGGGAAGTCAGCCTCATACATAGTGCTGAAAGGCTCCCAGAACAAGCGTCTTTAGATAAACCAGCAGAACTTGGATGGCCTTTCTAACCTAGCCTGAGACGTCGTGTGCACTTACTTTAATGGCATTCTGTTCATCAAGGCATTAACAAAGATCCTGTCAGCTTCAAGAAGTAGGCACATAGACCCCATGTTTGATGGGAATAATGTCAAAGAATTTGTGAACACATTTCTAAAGCACCACACCTCCTTTGACAGGGTTCTCTCACTCCCCTTCCCCAGCCCTATGACATTCTCTAACCACTTACCCTGACTTATTTTCCTTCACAACTCAAATGTCTTAACTGAGACTGCATGTTATATTTCCTGGTATACTCATTTATTGTATTTCAACCCACTGGAATGTAGACTTCATGGTGGTAAGGGTGTTGTCTTGTGGCCCCAGGCACTAGAACAATTCATGATACAGAGTAGACCCTCCATAAAGGTTGTTGAATGTTGGCTCTTAACAGACTTGGGGAATCAGGAAAGGTCTTGAGAAAAATTAGAGTGTTGGACACTGCTGTCATATTATGTTTCCATTTCGATGAATTGCATGAACTAAATAAACTGGTTGATCCATGGGTCAAAAATGCAGTGCTAATTAGGTAATATTTCTCCACTCAAAGGAGCTACACTGTCTTATTTATTGACAAAGAGATTTCTTCTTACAGCAGGTGTTTTTCCTGCCTGAGTCTATCGCAAAGTGTCCTGGGGTATGAGCTGCTCCTGAGGTTTTTTTTTTTTTTTTTTTTTTTGTAAAACTAGGAACTATACAACAGGGAGATGGGACAAGGTGTACATCGATGGTCCTTCATTTAATGCATTTCTGGCCCAGAAGTTAGATTCCCTGCTGTATTGATTACATCATTTTGATCTAGGAAGTGACTTTCAAGCTGAGTTTGAAACACTACGAGTAGGTTTAACTTGATAAACCTTGATAAACACATTTCATGTAAGAATCCAAAAAGTGCTTTACAAATACTTCTCCACTCAGTCTAATAGCTCAGGTGGTGAGTGTCATATGTGCCCAGTCCTTGAATTATAAAAGATTATCTGCCTCGTGAGTCAAAAGGGCAAAGGGGCTGTGGAGAGAGTATTGGATTCAGAAGGAGCTAACCAAGATCACTCATCACCATTCTTAATATTTATGTAGTGCAAGTTTTTTGCACAGTCTCTTATTCCCTCCTAATAATTCCCTCTAGTCCTGCCTTTATTTTGCCTCTAGGTATGCAGCGAAGGTAAAACGACCAGGTGTTCACACAATTTTCAGTTTATTTTTGCCTAATTTGACATCGTTTTAGACATAAATTCAAAATATATCCAGGCAAGAATGAGGTTGTCCAATTGGTGTGCTTTACCTAGGGCTGTGACATTATATATATATAATATCCATCTATATATTTTTTTTTCTTTTTCACTCAAATATCCTCGTTATCTCAAAATGTCTAAAAATTGTGAGACTTTTATACCCAGAAATTGTTGAGTAAGCTATGACCTTTTAGATTATTTCTAAGAGGATTTGAGTGATTTGGAGGCAGGGGGAGGCACCATAGGTTACAAGGCAAAATTGCTGTGGATTAGAGACATAAACTCTATAAATTGTCTTGCCACTAACTGTTCAATTTTGGATAGTAATATATTTTTCTGTTTTTAGTTTCCTATCTGCAAAAGAACACTAATAATACCTACAAAATGTATCTCTCAGTGGTATAAAGGTTTAATTAGAAAATGAGCTTTGAAAATTGTCTAATAAAATTAGTAGACAAATATAAAGACTTGCTTAATCGAAAAAATATTTATTGAGTGTTATGGGCTGAATTATGTCAACCCAAAATTCATGTGTTGAAGTCCTAATTCCTAGTACCTCAGAGTGTGACCATATTTGGAGGTAGGGTCTTTAAAATGGTTATTAAGTTAAAATGGGGTTATTAGGGTGGGCTCAAATCCAACATGACCGGTGTTCTCATAAGAAGAGTAAATCTGAACAGACAAGTGCAGCAAAAGACCATGCTATGACACAGGGAGAAGACAGTCACCTACAAGTCAAGGAGAGGGCCCTCAGAAGAAGCTGACCCTTCAGATACCTTGATCTCGGACTTTTAGACTTCAGAACTGTGAGAAAATAAATTTCTGTTGTTCAGACCACACAGTCTGTGATACCTTGTTATAGCAGTCCTAGCAAACGAATAAGTACACTGAGCGTAATATCTACAGGGCTCCCAGGGCAAGGGTGGGATCTGTGAGGACCTTTTTATGGAGTTAGGTTGGATCATTCAGGGAATAACTCTAAATCATGGTCTAGGAGGGCAAAAAAAAAAAATCAAAGGCAAAGATTTGGTGCTCTGTACTAAGTCCAAAGTGTGAGTCAATCTGTAAAAAGAAAAGCAGTCCTTAAGTTAGAAACTAAGAAGGAAGAGAATTAGTGTGCATATAGTTAATCGGGGCTACTATTAATGCAAAGGATGATAGAGAACTGTCTATCAGCAATGCCATTATCATTGACACAGAGTCCTAGTCACTTATGTGTGAGACAGATGAACAGCCATTCTCATTGGCTCCTATTACTGGCCAGGTTCTAGGTTTGCCCGATACAAGAATGTAGCTCACTCTCGAGTATTTGCAGTGGGTTTTACGTCCCATAAATGATCCTCCAGTCTGTACTGTAGCCTATGAAATAGTTGTTTATTGGAGAAAGACAAAGGTGTCGTACCACTGGTCTGTAGGGTGTGGTTTCTAGAACCAAGGAAGTAATCATTTTAGAGGAGATCCTAAAAAAATGATGACATGACCATCTAAGTAAGTGATGAACTCAAAAAAGATTGATAGGAGAAGATAATTTAGTTGAAGACAACAAGAATAATAATGGAGAAACTATAAGATATTGAAAAAATTTATAGAGACATTAATAGGTAAAGCCTAGAGTAATTCCTGAAACCGATGATAGACCAGCTCAGTGACATTTTCAGGTCAATTATGGCTTCATCTTTGGGTAATATTGACATAATGAGCACCCCCTCCCCACACACACACATTTGAATAACACCATTTCAGATTTTATGAATAGCCACTGGATACATTGCCAACCGGCATTTCTTAACATTGTCTGAACATGAGAATCACCTGGGATACCTTTTAAAAACATTGATGCCTAGAGCCTATCCTCAGGAAGCCTAATTTAATTGATTTAGAATAAGGATCACAATTTTACAATCCTTATTTTTAACATCTGAGGATTATGACATGCAATCAGTGTTGAAAACCAGTGCTATAGATCATAGAAGTGAATCTGCCATTGCCCCTTGCTGAGGTCTGTCAGTTCCAGATGTGGCCATAGTTTTATGGAAAAGTCCTAGCGGAGAATTTCTCAGCCATGTGGTTTCAGATATACATGAATACTCAGACTTCCAGGAAAGTAGTTTCTTCAAAGGTTTGATAGCCTGTATAATAAATTTTTTAACCTGTATTTTTAAAAGTTTGATGCTTTTCAGTCCTTCTGATTTTCTGGATGATGTAGGCAAGAGTCAGGCTTACAAAAATGATGTCTCCAATCTTGAAGCCAACCATAATGACAAGCAAGTCTCATATAAATATAATGTGGGTGGTTAACCAGGAGATCTTAACCTAGAGAAATACAGGCCTAGGACTAAGACAAGATGATCAAAAACTTTCTTCTCCTTCTTTCACTTAATTATTCATTTATTTGTTTAGAAAACATTTATTCAGCACCTGCTATGTTCTAGGCATTTGATATATGCAAGCTGAACAATATTTAAAATTTCCTTAGCTCACTGATATTTTTATCTAGAACATGAGCTCCGTTAGTCTGTGGATCCCGGTTTTGTTTTATTTCATTCTGCTGTTTTGCATGCCATAATGTCTCCCATGACTAGCAAATAGTAGACAATTAATACATATTTAATAATCAATAAATGAATGGATACATGAGTGAATAAGTAAATTAATCAAATGAAATATATCATTGCAAAGGAGCTTATGATATAGGCAAAGAACAAGATGCTATAAGAATATGTACACAGAACACTGAATTACGTGGGAGGTTAGAGAAGTTTCTCAAGGAGAAAAAACATATTCAAGTGGTGAGTAGGAAATAACAGGTTTAAAGGCCTGAAGGCATGAGAACAAGTAGCTTATCTTGGAAATTTGAAGTTCATTGTGGTTGGAACTTAAGTGGAGATAAGCGAAGTTGAATTAGGAAGGAGATAGGCCTTGTACAGCTTTCTAGACCATATGTCTTTGTTTCCTATTGCAGCTGTAACAAATTACCACAAATTGGTGGCTTAAAATAACACAAATTTATTATCTTACCGTTCTGTAGGTCAGAAGTCTGAAGTGGGTCTCACTGGGCTAAAGTTAAGGCACCAGCAGGGCTACCTTTCTTTCTGGAGGTTGTAGGGGAGGATTAATTTTCTTTCTTCTCCCAGCTTCTAGAGGCTACGTGCATTTTTTGGCTCATAGCCTCCATTTATCTTCAGAGGCAGCAATAGCCAGTGAAATCTCTCATGCTTTGAATTTCTCCTGACTCTCCTGTCTTCACTTCTCTCTGAACTACTCTTCTGCTTTTACGAGCTCACACGTTTAGGATGAGCCGACCCAGATAATACAGGATAATCTCTTAATCACATCTGCAAATCCCTTTTCATACCAAAAAAATAATAATAATCATAAATTCTGGGGAGTAGGACATGGACATGTTTGGGGGTCATTACTCTGCCTATTACACTGTTAGAATTTGAAATTTAAGAGTGAGGGGAAGCTGCCGAAAGATCTTTAGTAGGGGAATGGTATGGTCAACGTTGCATTAAAAAATAAAAAAATAATATATATATATACATATATATATACATATACATCTGGATGATTTATGGAAAGTGGATTAGAAAGAAACTATTGTCATCAAGAAGAGATGTAATGTTAGTGTAGACCAGAGAAATGTCTAAAAGAGATGAAGGATGGATGGATTTGAGAATCATTTATAAGACTGTAAACAACAGGTTTTAGTAGTTGATTAGAAATGGAAGATGAGCATGAGTGATGCAGGATAAAACAAATAACACCCAAATCACTGGTTAGAGTGACTGCATAAATGAAAGTGCTGTTTACCAAGATAATAAATGCAGGGGAAGGAGCAGCTTTGAGAGAAGAGGAAAAATAATGAATTTGTTTTGGAATACATTGAGTTCAATGAGCCACAAAGACATTCAAATGCAGATGTCCAATTGGGAGTTATACCCAAGAGTTTAAAGTTCAGAAAAGAAGTCTAGACTGCAGACTTATCTCTGGATGTCCTTAGCATACACACAGAATCCAAAGCCCTAGGAAAAGCATAGAGGCGGGTGGGTGGCGGAGGTCGGGGGGTGGGGGATTCGAGGACAGGACCTAGAGGCAAAAACAGCATATCAGAGACTATCAAAGGAGGAGGAACCTGCACAGGAGAGGAGAAAAGGGCAGAGGAGAAAAAAGAAACAAGAGAAATCTAGTGTCATTCAGTCTAAGGGAAGAGAGTGTTTTAAACAGCAAGAGTTGTCAACTGCATTGACCTCTGGGAAGAAGTCAATAAGATAAGGACTGAAAGGAACCAAGTGAGTCACTTGGGAGTGATTGCTGACTTTGGCAAGAGCAGTGTCCTTGAGGCAGTAGGATTGAGCAGTGATTGGGAGGTAATGAACAAGAGACCATGGTGCAAACTACTATTTCAAGAGAGTTGGTTCAAAAGATCAGAGAATTTGGGTAGTAGTTAAAGGAGCATGAAGGGTTAAAAAAGGAGATGAGACTATTTTTATTTTGGAGGGGAGAGAAATATAAATGTTTGTAGTATTCCTTTAAGTGTCATTGCGAAGGGAGGTGGGAATAGCCAAAAGGAAATGTAGAACTCAAAAAGAGTGTTTTATTTGCTTATCCATCTGCTTGTTTATGTTTAATGTCAAAGACTTGAACGCATTATATTACAAATGAAAAGGAGTTGATAATGAGGGAGCATTTTAAATGGAGGAGATATTCAATTGATCAAGGTCTCAAAGAAGAGCTTGAATCTATAGCCTATGGATGGTTGGGTTTTACCTAGTCACTCTTCTAGAGTAAGAGGATGCACTGTAAAAAAGAGAGGTTCCAGGTCAGGAAAGTGGGAGCAGGAAGTTCATAGGATTCTTGTTTGGTGGCTTGTTTGGGTTTTTTTCCTTCCTGACATCGAATGAGATAATAATCCAAGTTGGTGTTGCAACCAGAAGAGATCCAAATGGTGAACCAAGAGAGAAAGAAAAGTTCAAAGCCAAGAAAGCGCTGCTGAGTATTGGGTGTGGGGGAGAAAGGGAAGGCTATAGTGCCAAGATATATGATGTTAAAACCCAGAAAGATGAGGAATAAGTTCTGAAGTGGAATGTGAAGTGGTAAGTCTTCCAGTTTAAAACATTCAGAATGCAGGGGTGGGAAAGCCTGATTTATAATGTGCTTCCTTTAGGAGTGGCTGGGCTGGCTGGCTTAAATTTGCAAGAGAACTAGGCAACTCCAGGCTTTGCCAGACTGTTGGGAGTGGTACAAACTGAAACAAGGTAGCTGCAATGAGTTCACAAACTAGTTGGAAATATAAGGCGAATCAATGTACAACACTTAGCAGGACACCTGGCTACATTTCCTCGTCACCGTCATTATTGTTGTTATTAGGCTGAAAGTTAAATTATAATTCAATACAAGAATTAAACAAAAAGATGTGTTAAAAATACAAAATAGTATGTGATCAAATGTTAATGAGAGATATAGTCAAAAGGTAAGTAGTATGATCTGGAAAGAGGACAAGTAGTAAATAAATTAAATGGGTTTGTGAAGACTTCTTAGAAACTGACGCACATAATGGTCATTATAAGTTGACATGTTCTATTATCTTAGTTATGTCTCAGAGGCAGAACAAAAGAATGGCACTCCATTGCCCATAGACTGCAGAATGAGCCCCTGGAGTGAATGGTCGAAATGTGACCCTTGCCTGAAACAAATGGTAAGCATTCAATGCTTTTCCCTGCTTACATCCCCAGATGGAAACTATTGACAACATCCGCAGGGAAATGACTAATAGTCAGGGAGCCTGCAAGTGAGTTGCAAACTGAGAAGGAAAGCTAAATATGTAAATGGATATGTTTGACCTTGCTGGGAAACCTAAATGTGGCATGATATACTAAATGAGTGTCCATCTTCTGTAGAAGAGACGGCCAACCTTAGAATGTGAGGTGTTACTTTAAGTAACATTCGTGATTGCTTTTATGGCCTCCATCTTAAAACCATGGACTCACGTGGGCTTGGAGGGCTGCAGTGGTGTGGGTGCAATTTTAGCTTATAATCCCTTTTTGGCATTAGACATTCTAACATTTTCAGCTGGTTTTGTGCAGTTTCGCTCAAGGAGTATTGTGGTCTTTGGACAATATAATGGGAAAAAGTGCCTCGACACTGTGGGAGAAAGACAGCAGTGTGAACCCACAGAGATCTGTGAAGATGAGGAGGATGACTGTGGAAAAGACTTTAAATGTGGTACAGGTAATTCTCTCACTCTCACTGATCATTGTGGGTTTCTGTGTGCACTCGTGGGTGAAAAAGAAAGACATATGCTTCTAGACACTCATGTTTCCAAGTGTGAAAGGGGCCTGCAAGTGGACCATCTATATATTCTGTACAAAAAAGTAAAATGTATGTGTGTTCTCTCTCCTCCAGCATTAAATTGCATTTCATAACTTCAGAAAGAGAGAGAAAACTTGGCATGAGACATACGATGTCTTTCCTGATTTTGATTGCAGGCAGGTGCATAAAGAGGCGACTTCTGTGTAATGGCGACAATGACTGCGGAGACTTTACAGACGAAGATGATTGTGAAAGTGATCCCCGCCCCCCTTGCCGCGACAGAGTGGTGGAAGAGTCCGAGCTAGCACGGACAGCAGGCTACGGGTCGGTATTCCACTTGACTGTTCTAGAGGAGAATGAGTGAAAATGATCTCCATCTGTCCCGCCATGCTGGAGTGGTAGAAGGTTCACATTGGTAGGAAGAGTAGCTGTGGGGCTGTATTCTGTTTGAATTATGTTTGAGCTTGAAAGGGAGTAAGTGCTGAAGAAATATCTCAGGATAATTTGGACAAACTGCCCGACCTCAGTGGGTGTCTGTAGAATGGTCTAGACTATCAAGATATTAGTTGATTACTTCTGAGTTCAGTAGAAGATGAAATAACTCATTTATGAACCTCTGGAAGACAATAGCAAGGTTGAAATGACATGTTAGCATTTGAAATTGGTCTGGCAATTCCATTCAAATGTTTGAATTACCAGGAAGACTATCTTCCATTGAAACTTCTCCTGGATCTATACCTGGTTATAAGTTCTCAGGAGGTTCCAGCATTCTGAAGTTGTTCCAAAAGGAATGGGACAAAGGAAGCAATTCCGATGCCAGCTGGTGATGGTGTTGAGACTATGGTTCTCATTTCAGAGCTGAAGTTTCACTCATTTTCCATACAAAACATAGGGGCTCTGGCCAAGAAGACTGGGATGAAAAGTCAGACAGTTTAGGACAGAATAGAGACCATTTGCAGATCTGTGCTCCAAGAGTTGTGAAAATGACACAGGCCGGAGGTGCTGTTCTGTTCTGTTCCCTGTAGTCAGAGGACATTCCACAGATGTCCATAGCATAGTCTCCATTAGTTGTTCTGAACAGTAAGGATGTTTGGGTGGATTTGTTGGTAAATTGTCCCCAACAGAGACATAGTTGTTCCCCCATCCAGTAGTAGATTGACAAAGATTGCATATGGTCCTATTTCACCACCAGAATGCAACATGTCTCTTCATCTTCACCATCCCAGTGCCTGAATCATAGTAGGTGCTTAACAAATACTGATGAGTGAATAAATAGGTGAATTAATTAACTAATAAAGATAAATGCTTTCTAAAATAGTGTCCATTGACATCAGGTGAGACTGAAACTGGAACCCTAGAAAGAAATTCAGGTTTGGGACTCCAGTCCTGGGAACACGGTTAGGGACAGGAAAAAAGATGGGGGTGGTGGTAAGACTAAAGCTGACGGAGAAACTGAGGTCATGGTTCTCAACCAGAGATGATTTCCCTCCCAAAGGGACACCAGGCAACGTCTGAGGACCATTTTGATGGTCGCGACTGTGGGGTATAAAGATGGGCGGAATGAGGGAGCATGCTGACATCCAGTGGGTGGAGGCCCTACAATGCGCAGGACAGCCAGATCCAAACTGTCAGTAGTACTGAGGCTGAGGAACCTTACATTAAGGAGCCAGATAGCTCTTAAAGTAGGACTTCTGTAAAAATGGAGGTGTCTTCTTTCTCTGAGCCAGGCCAAACTTTCACTTCTTCAATCGTATAAGAAAAAAATTTCACGATACCAAGAGCCAGGCACCATATAAAGAAAGCATCTTATACACCTTTTATTCACTTTATAAAATCTTGTCTAAGCAGCTTTCAGACATTACCCAGAGTGCCTTTAGCCTTAAGCCTAAAGGTAGAAATATTGAGTCAAATGGATGGTCTTGGGCCCCAAACTCAGCAGGCTCTCTTAATAATTGGCAGAAATGACATGGGAGTTGTCCAAACCTGTATAACCAGATCACAGCATGCTCCAATGAGCTCTGACTCTTTCTGCTTTTCTCAGGAAAAGGCTATGAGTCTGTAGTCACAGCCTATTATTACTTTATTTTGCTTTATTTGGGATCCAAGAAACAGTTTTTCCCCTAATCTAAACAAAATTACATATATTATGTATTCTCGCTTAATGCAATTTACATCTTGTTTTACAGTGAAAAGATACAGAAATTTCAGCCCATTTAGCTGAAAAACAATTCATAATCTATCGGTTTCCTTTGTTTGGAGAAAAGAAAAGTTGTTATATAGCGTTTGCCAGAGTGTTTCATACTGAGGCATCCCGGAGAGTCAGCTAACGCTTCTTAAATACCTCATGCTTACCAGCCGGTGATAGGGAAGGTCACAGGTCTAAGCCTTCAGCAAGGAAGCTGGTGGGGCCCTAGCTATGGGGAAAGGTTGGCTTCAGAGGTGGAAAATGAGGTAGGCCTTGATAAACTCAGTCCATCGACATTTTTTGTTATAGTCCACATTACTATGAGTGAAAACCTATAACTAATTTAGCCTTCATAAAACCTATTCTTTGACAGCTTTCATTTGCATAAAACTTTAAACTTTTCAAAATCTTTTTGCACATTTCTTCTCTATAGATTTTCATAATAATCCTGTAAGATTGATAAGGGAGGTACTATATTTTACACATGAGAACTGAGTGAAATAAGGCCCTTTGGCTCATTAGTTTCTAGCAGAACTAAAACCTACGTTTCTCTGACTTACATAAATCTATACTTTTTTTTACCATGCCACTTACCTTTTCCTGCTGCCACATGCCCATCACCACCACATCACTATAAAACCCTTAAGTCAACACCTTGACTTCAAAGCAAAACTAACTTTAGAAACTAAAACTCAAGTAGTTTTTATTACCCAAATATTTGAATTAAGACTATACATGAGTAATATAAATCAATTAATATTTAAGAAGATGTTTCAAAGTAACATGCTTTATTATATTTATGATATTCTTTAATACCGTTAATATTACATAGTTATTTACTATGCATCTTTATTACTATATCAGGGGCTATGGGACTATATTGAAATAGAGATAATAGACGTAAACATCCTAACCATAGCAACATGCCTATAAACTGCTTCTATGCCATCCAATCTGGAAAACCTCAGCAAGTCTTACCAGTAGTCATATCTAGTCAGATTCTTTTACACATGAAAGTCAAAAGTACTCTTAGTAATTAATTTATCCTTTTTTTTATTTTTTTATTTGAAGGATTCTCATTTAAATTCTTAAGCCAGGAGAATTTACTTGTATCACAATGTTTCAGCCTCTTGTCTTGTAGATATCTGAGATTCTCCAGAAGTGTTTAGAGAATCCTCCCAACCCATCTTGTGCTCATTGAAAAAACATAAATCTGAACCAGTTGCAAATAATGTACAATATTCAAGGAATTATTTTGTGTGTGTGATCTAAGCATAACATCACTTCTGTGGAAAGACCTTTCTCTTCATTTTACCTGGTAAATTGGAACTGCCTGAGGTTCTAGATGCAGGTGTGAAAACAAGCATCTCCAAATGCTGCCAAAGAACACATGGTTTTTATTATTATTATTATTATTTTATTTATTATTTTTTTTTATTTCCCAGGCAATGACATTTGATCCCTGAGAAGTTTTCATGTTTCTTGGCAGAAAAAAAATTGGCTCATTCTAGACTAGACTGGCTGTCTCTGTAGTAGTGGAACCAAATCAAAAGTTTTGAAATATTTCTTCCTTAGTTGTGCTTTAGACTGTGGATCAACTTCATTGTAACTTTCCAGATGGGTCCAGCCAACTGGTCAACTTGCTGATCCATAAAATAATAATCTTCAAACTGTGGTATGCAAACCATCGGGTACAAAAAGACTCTACAAGGGGGAGATAGGTATGTTTTGCAATAAAATCTTCCTTAACTATTAGTTGCTGAATTAATCTGTCTAATTTATAGTAAATCCTCAATTCTATATATACATATTTTTCATAAAATTGATAAGCTTGACAACTCAGTGGCATATAAGTTGTCAAGCCCATTTTCTTTTCTCACCTCTCCTTTTATAATCATCTAACTCCCACTTTCCAAAAGAAGAGTACACCCCTCATCCATCTCACATTTTATGGTGGGATGTTAAAACCAAGAAACAACTCCAAATGTTCATACCCAATTGGATTCTTAACACTTCGTAGGTCTAACAGTCTCAAATTCTTTTTATCAACAACATTAAAGATGTCCTAATCAATTGTCAGATAATGAACTATAAAAATGAGTTTTGATGAAAGACTAGTATGTGATCTTTTTTGGCATAAAACTCAGAAGGTCAAAGAACTGAGTGACATTGCTATGACAAAATTCCTTCTTATCTACTTATTTATGTGAGTGAAGTTTCTCAGCATTTACTTCTATAAAAATGGAAAGTAAAAATAAAATTGATACTGAACCTTACCTTTTCCTAGCAAAGCGATAGAAATAGTCATCCATGAATGCAGAAACTAATCAATTAATTTTAAAGAAGAAGCCCCATTCATTTCAGTGAGAGATACCCTTCAATAAAATTTCACTTATATTTATTAACTATTTTTAAATGTATAATATATTTAAATATATTACTAATAATTATAACTCAACCTAGAAGAATTTTTTAAATACTTAGACCTTGTGGTCAAAGAATATTTAATATTTAAAATTTTTCAATGAATACCTTTTTGGTACAGAAAAGTATGAAAAGTAATCAATTAAAACTTTCAAGCATAAAATGAAATTATATTAAGTTAAAATTCCATGGTGAAAATGGAATCGAAATATGGATTTAAGAATGGAAGGGAGGTAGGGGCATATGAGAAATCTCTGTATCTTCTGCTCATTTTGCTGTGAACCTAAAATTGCTCTAAAAAATAGTCCAATAAAAAAAGAATCAAAAAGAGTGCTATAAAATGTCCAGCTATTAAAGAATAATAAACATTTGATACCCACAATCACTACTGCATTTATACACCACTGGATTTATTTTTAAAATAGGCAAAATAATTATATTTTAAAGTGTAAATATTTACTTCATACTAGAAAATTATATCCTTTGTAACTACTTAAACGTAAGATGAAAAATTTGAAATGTCAAACTAAAACTGTGCTGGGAGGCTTAGTTTCTCAAAATTTTTTATAGAGTAAGTAGACAAGCAGAAATTCTAAAGACTACTATCTAAAAGCACACCAAACACATTTCCACCTTCAGGCTTTTGCACACACTATTCCTCCCACCCCATTCCTTACCTTCTGCCCTCCTTGAGTCTCATCTTTCAAAATGTAAATCAAATTCTACTGCTTAAAAAAAATCTTTTTTTATGAGCCTGCCTTGGGGGGGTGGCGGGGAGGGTCTCTTCTTGTTGGGAACCTGCTCAGCACTTAACCAAACCATTCATTTGGCACACATATTCTTCCTAGGACTATTGTTTTTAAATTGGTGGTTGTGTGTCTAACTCTCTAACTTAAATATGATTTTTGTGAGATCAAAGACTGTGCGTTAACCATTTTAATATTACCCACTATTGATGACAAACGCTATGCTACACAAAGATATAGTAATCACCTAAGAGTTAATCATTGTTATAAACAAAGATTAATATCAGTGTTCACTGAAAGTCAAGAGGTACTCTGTTAATGTAGATATATGGAAAACAAGTTCACTATGGAATAAAGAAAATGTACTTAGATTCTTGTATACGAAACAAACACAGATCATCTATTTCCAATATCCTACTTCTTTGTATAAAAACCTTAGTAATCCAAAAAAAAATATTGATTCCTCACATTACAGATGCAGGGGTGGGTGAAGAATTAAAGCAAAAATTTTAATCTACCATGAATGATAAGATATTTAAGAAAGCAAACCAGGTATAAAACGTTTCTTTTTTTTCTTTCTCATTTTTATTTTGGTTACTAAGTCTAATTTTTGGCCATTGATTAGAATTACAAGGCCACAGCATTTATCATGAAAGGTATTTGTGGCAGGGCAAGATGTGAGAAGTGATTTATTCTGTAGTCAGCCTTGAGCAAGATATTTCCAAATCGGTTTCTTAACTTGCCTCCCACTGAAGTTGAGCTATAACGTTCATTTTCTTTGTAGGTTCAAAGCTTATTAAAAATGTGCTGTTTATAGGAAGATGTTTTTAACTAACCCACCGGCAATAGGATACCCTTTTAATGATTTTTTTCTGCATTAACAACGGGTTGACAAATTGCTCTCGAAATCAACATCTGAATTTGTAATCCAGCTCGGGGGAGTCAGGAATGTGGTCTAGAGCAATGGAAGAGTTTATGCTTTTGTGTCAGGCTGAGTTATAGATGTGAGGATCAAACCTCCATTTTGGCTTCCCTGGCCTGGGGCCATTTATTCCTTGTACAGTCTAGACAGCAATGACTGTTCTCCTTATTAACAAAGGTGAACTTCACAAAGAACAAACTGCTTTTTGTCCAAATATTGTTTTTAGGTCTACAAATCAAACTGAACTTTTTTTTTTTTTTTAAGCTAAACAAGATTCCTATTTCTGAATTAAAGCTTGCCAAATAAAAATATTTTCCTAAGAGAAAAAAGTAGAATTTCTGAGAATGCCTTACTGGGATGCTAAAACTTTTGAGTTCCTCTTGGAAACATGGGAATAATATAAGCATGGAGGGAATAAAGTTCTTGACAGGAAATGAGACAACTGGAAGACAAGGCTTAAGTTTAGAGAGAATAGAAGAAAAAGAGCTCCGATGTTGATTCATAGATTAAAAATTACATGCATATGTTATATGCATTCCGCCACTACCCCCCCCCCACCCCCACCCCAGGTGCTCTGTTCTCAAATAATTTAAATAGGTCATATTACAGCACTAGGTTGGCTAAGAGTTATAGCAATGGAGTTAAGACTCTAGGAGACAGATGGCCCTTTGCTTCTTACTTATTGCATTTCTTTCATTGTTCTCTCAACAGTGTCCTAATTGCTTAAAAAATTTATAAGGCCTTTCTCAGGTATGCTTTCTGCCAGAGACACAGAGAGGAGGGAGGTGAACAGGCTTCTGTTCCTGATTACATCACACACATATTGGGTGATGAGAACATGAGCGGAAACTCTCTCTTTTCCCAGCTAGAGGGTGGCTTTGCACTAGCTCCTGGCGTGTCCTTACGTGGTTGTCCTCTGTTCATTCTCAGGATCAACGTCTTAGGGATGGTTCCCCTAACCTCACCTTTTGACAATGAGTACTACCATGGACTCTGTGACCGCGTTCGAGATGGAAACACCTTGACCTACTACCGAAGACCCTGGAACGTGGCTACTCTGGCCTTTGAAGTAAGTCACCTCCAAAGAAAACACATTGTTCCACTTTTAGTTGAAAGTTGTTTTAACAAGTTTAATACTAAATAATGTGAAAAAATCAGTATAATAAGAATGTAATGTGAATATAAGATCGACTTATAGATGAGGAATTGTAACTTGGATCTCCTTAGAAAATATACTGTAGTCTACAATCAACCCACAGTAACACACACCTAGTGATAGAGTTTTGGCAAATACACAGACTCCATAAAAAGAATCATCTCAGGTTCTGATAAAACTAAAAATTAATTTAGTGCTGATTTAAGAATTGTGAACACTGCTTTCATGCTGTTTAAACTCAGTTTTTGCTAGCCTACCAATGAAAAACAATCTTCACATTTGTTTTACTTCAATATTCCCCCTTGTAAAGCCTGCTAATGTGAGAGGCTATTTTCACTCACCTCAGATCCCTCTAGTTTTTGTGAAACTATTTCTCAAAGTGATTTTTCCTCTATACAATGCTACCCCAAACTTACCACCTTCCTGAAAGTCACATGAATTCTCTAGAACCATCCACAAACTGGACTCACCCCCTATTCGAAGGATTAATATTTATCACCTTTAGAGATACCTTCTTTGGTCTAAGCAAATATAATTAAGGGAAATAATTTTGCTTATTCTAAACCAGGAGCTAAAATATTGTTTCTTTAGATTAGTCTCATTGTTGACAAAGTCCTTCATTATTGTTGTCACTCCCAGCAGTTTGAAAAACATACATACTTTTAAATAAGTGGAGTTAATATGTCTTTTATTTCTAACAATGTTGTAATCAGTCCCTACTCGTTGCAGCCTGAAGTGATCATGCTCTCCCATTAATGCTAAAGATGTTAACGTCTGTACTATTTGACTGGCATCTTTCTCTCATGTGACCACATTGTCATATTTTTTGTATCTTCAAGTTCAGAATAGAATCACTTTCTCATAAATCTCAAGGAACATTTTTAATTATTGATCTTTCCTCATCATGCCAGGTTCACCTTCTTTAAGCACATTTTTTAAAGGGAAGACGTTGCTCTTTCCAAAAAGTATTATACATGTTCTACTTCTTAAAAAAGAATAGACCAAAGATAAGATGACCTTTATCATTGCTGATGGAAGAAATGCTGCTGTCATATTGTTTTATTTTGTTTTTAGTTCTCAGGACTACATCGTACAGTTGTCCTGTCTTCATCGCTGTGACAGAATCTTAGCTTCTGTAAAGGGGTAGTAACTGGTGAGGGGTTGGGGTGCTCGTCCAAGACTGATCTCAAAACCACATTTGGAGTAAGCACATGGTTTTCCCTTATCTACAACCCTGGAAACAAATGTGCTTCCTCACTCAGAATGTTTTGGATTTTACAAAGGTGATGTGGTGCTATTACTTACACCTCCAGGGGAGTGAGGAGCAGCATTCTATAATCAAACACATTAATATTGCTGCAGCAGAATTAACCGATGTTTACACAAAGTGGGAGAAATGAAGACTATAAATAACTATCTGTCAGATTAATGCCTCCAAATGAGTTTTGGCATCAAGCTTATAAAAAAGCAGATAGGGATTGTGAACCTGAGTATTTATTTAGTGCCATCTGAGGAAGAGTGCCGATGGAGTTGACATAAGGCTTACTAAAGTCCCCAAATTGACTCCTTGGTGCTACTACTCTTGGTACTCCCCTTATGCTAATCTGTCATGGTCACGGAAAGCAAATAGCCAAACTTGTTTGCACTCAGTAAATATCAATTAGTATCATTAGCTATATTGGATCTGCATATTAAATCGAATAAATTTTTATTTGCATCTACTACTGTGTGCCAGGTGACACTATAGTGGGATGTGGATAAGACAGACATGGTCCCTGACTTCTTGGTGTTTATCGTCTGCAGGCCTATTAAATAAGCAATTATAAAAGGGAATAGTTTTTCATTTTGCTTTATTTTAAAAGAAGAGCCATGAGAGCTTATAGAAAATGGATTGTTAGTCTGTGGGATCAGGCAAGGCCTCCCTAATGGTTAAGCTAAGACTTGAAACGGAAGTATGAATTAACCAGGGCAAAGGGTACGGTATGTATGCATGTGTCGCGGGGAGAGCGAGAGAAATGTATGTGTATGAGTGTGCATAATGTTTGTATTACGGGAGGATGATTGGGTGCTAGAGAACATTCCAGAAAGTATAAAAGGGCCCTGTGGTGGGAAGAAGCATAGCCTGTGGAAATACAAAGGTGGCCAGAGGGCTTGAGTACAGTCAGGAGAGGTTAACTTGAAATAAGTCTAGTTTAGACTTTATCTCATAGGCAGTGGGAAGACTTCGAAAGATTTTAAGCATGGAAGTGACATGTTTAGGTTACTCTTCCCCCTTTATATTGAGCGCTCTCCCCAGCATGACTTGCCTTAAAGAAAATTATTCACATTTCTGTCTTTCCCATTAGATGGTAACATTAGGTTGTCTTTCTCAGCCTGTTAGAGCTGCTATAACAAAACACCAGAGACAAGCAAACTTAAAAACAACAGAAATGTATTTCTCAGAGTTCTGGAGGCTGGAAGTCTGAGATAAGAGTGCTAGCATGGTCACGTCTTCTAGGATGCAGACTTCTCATTGTGTTCTCACATGTTGGACAGGGCTAGGGAGCTCTGTGGGGTGGCTTTTATAAGAGCACTAATCCCATTCATTAAGTCTCCTCCCTGAGACCCCACCCCCTACCACTATCACATCAATGTTAGGATTTCAACATCTGGATTTATGGGGGACATAAGATTTCAACATCTGGATTTATGGGGGACATAAGATTTCGACCATACCATTCCCTATGCAGAGCAGTCACCCAATGCATGTTGCTGAATCTAGTCTCTGGCACTAACTGAAAGGATGGATGTTCCTTCCCAGATGAAAGAGAATTACAGTCTCTTTCAAGAGTACCTCTAGAAAGAGCTTAACCATTAAAATTAACAATCTTCCCTTTGATATCTGACAATAGTCAACTTGGAAAGGAATATTTTAATTGAAATTTTTAATTTTTAACTAGGTTGCTTAGTTCAGTTTTTTTAAATGCGAAAATAAATGTGGGGGGAAAAATTAAAAAGTCCAAACAGCATAATAGATTATACAAGGAAAAATGTTCCCACTCCACATTCCCATTTTATAGTTCTCCTTCTCAAAGGCAAACACTGTCTGTGGTTTTTCTATATTTCCAGTAATTTTCTATGCACATAGAAAGCATTTGTTTGTTTGTTTGTTTGTTTTTACAGGCAGTAGAGCGTAAAGGTTAAGTCTTGGCCTTTCTACTTAAATTAATTAACATATATGAAATAAACAAAACAGTACCTGGCCCATAAGCCCTCAGTAAGGATTAGCTTTATCATTTTCTACGTTCTCTTTTTTCTGTTACACAAGTGGAAGTATATTGTGCATCTGTTATGCAACTTGCTTCTTAATTATTAACATATTAACTTTTGAAAGCTTGCTATATTCTAAGTCCGTCATATTTATTATCGCATTGAACCCTCCCAACCACTTTTGTAGAAAGTATCCCTATTTTATAGACTAGGAATCAGACTAGGTGTAGAAAGGTTATTGTACAATGTCCTCCAACTTATGAAGTCTGTATTTGAACTCCAGTAGTCTCATCTCAGTGCCTTCATTCTTAACTCCTTTGCTCTCCTTCCAAATAATTGTGTGTGTGTGCGTGCGTGTGTGTGTATGTGTGTGTGTGTGCACGCGCGTGCGCGTAGGGTGGGGGGTGGGGCGGTTCTGTGTTTATTTTGGGTGGTTTTTGTATGCTGTTTTTAACAACACTTTGTTATTCTCTTTTAGACCAAAGTTGATAAAAATTTCAGAACTGAACATTATGAAGAACGAGTTGAAGCATTCAAAATTGTCATGAAAGAGACAACATCAAATTTTAATGCAAGTGTATCTCTAAAATTCACACCTACTGAAGCACTTGGGCTCTGTAAAAGTAGACAGAAAGGATGCCCTAAAGAAGCAGAAGTTCCAGAGAATAATACTTCCCAGGGCTCATTTCGATTTACATATTCCAAAAAGGAAATTTACCAACTGTTCTTGTCACATTCTTCTCAGAAGGTAAGATTAAACACTTCATGTGGAGAATATAATGGGATGTTTTGTAAAGTAATCAAACCCCTTCTTTTAAGTTTAAGTGTTTAGAGCAGATCAAGCTCATAAGAGAGAAAAAAATTAATAGTCAGCAAATTCTCCAATATGTAGCTAGAAGGTGAGAAAGAAGAATGGTAACTGGAGAAAAGTCTTATATAGGATTTAGCGGCAGTAAGTGGGTGAGATATTTGGTTGTAGTGAATAGAGAACAAGTGTATTAAGAATTCAGAGTGTACTTTTGGACTGAGACTGTAGTAATATGCTTAAATTTATACTATCTTCAGAATTACAATGAAAAAGCATACTGAGTAATTTTGGTAATTCATTGCAGTGCCTTAGGATGATGGCCATTTATTTACTATAAAGTGTGTCTCTAAGGTAATATGCTATGAAATTGTACACATTGCATATGAAATTGGCCTGCTTACTTTATAATCATACTTTTAATTTGAGACTTTGAAAATATGTTTGTTTTTTAATACTTAAGCCAGATTTAAAAGTTTGTTTCAGCACCTTTGGAACAAATATAGAATATACTTTCTGTAATCAGTATGATGCTAGTAAAATGCTCATTCTTTCTTTTCTGGTAGCAGAGTCATCTATTTAAATACCCTTCTCCCACTTTAAAAATAATAATAATTCACTCTTAGTAGATATGTTATGCCTAATTTTATAATTTTTATGAGTCCATACATTGCCTCTCTAGTCATATGAATATCTACCTAAAGTATGCCATTGGAAAATTCTTTAAGTCATTCAACAAACACTTAATTTGTGGATTGCTACATGGTCAGGCACTGCTCCCGGAGCTTACAATCCATTTGTGAACCAAACTAACAAAGATTCCTGTCCACATCGAGCTGGATGATCAGCATGGGGAGATAGACAAAAACAATAAACAGAATAGCGAAAAAAAAAAAAAAAGAAGCTATGTAGTATTTATATCAGTGTTATGGAGTAAAATGAAAAATAGAATAACATGAGGAAAGTTGAGAGTGCTGGGCAGATAGCAGTATTAAAAAGGAAGTTCAGGGTAGGCTTCAATGAGAAGATAAGGTCAGAGCAAATATTTGAAGGAGAGAAGATAGCCAAATAGTTATATATAGGATGATATATCTGGCAGAAGAAACTTTTAGAGACAAATTTCTAAGATGGGAACATACCTGCCCATTGGGCCAAAGTGAACCAGGAAAAGTTAGAGAGGTTACCTTGAACCAGAGCATGAAGGGCCTCACAGCCTATTCTAAGAGTTTCCTTTTCCTCTGAGTAACATGAGAGGTCACTGGAATGTTTTTAATAGAAGATTCACATCCTCTAATACATTTTAAATGATTACTCTTAGCACTCTATTGAGAAAAGCTTATGGGAGTTAAGAGCAAAAGCAAGACATTTCATTAAAAGTTATTGCAGGAATCCAGGTGAGAGATGATGGTAGTTCAGACAAGATAGTTGTAGAATCAAATACGATCCAAGGTTTTAGGTCTGAGCAACTGGAAGGATGGCATCGCTATCAACTGAGATGGGGAAAATTTCAGGTAGAGCAAATTTGGAAAGAACACCAGTGGTTAAGTTTTAGTTAGATTAAGGTTGAGATGTCTATTAGTCATCCAATTGGAGATGTCAAGTAGAAAGTAGTGTTATGATTCTGGAATTTGGGA
>NW_006441995.1:2226044-2325099 GCF_000325575.1 Pteropus alecto | reverse complement strand
GGCTTGAGCTATTAATTTGGGAGCTGTTGATATATAGATGGTGCTTAAAGTCATAGGGTTTGGTGAGACCACCAACAATGTTAACGTAGACAGAAAAAAATGAAGATGAAAGACTAAACCCAAGGAATTTCAATAAAAAGAGGAGGAACCAACAAAGAAAAGCAAGATGTGGCCAGTGTAATATTCTAGAACAGGAGTCCCCAACCCCTGGGCCACAGACCAGTACCAGGCCACACAGCAGGTGGTGAGCGGAGGGCAAACGAGCAAAGCTTCATCTGTATCTGCAGCCACTCCTCAGCGCGAGCATCACCGCCTCAGCTCCACCTCAGATCATCAGGCGTTAGATTCTCATAGTAGCATCTGTCCCTGGTGCCAAAAAGGTTGGGGACCACGGCCTTAAAACCTTGCTACTCAAAGTGTGGTTCATGGACCAGCAGCGTCTACATCACTGGAAATCTAGAACTTCAGACTCTATTCTAGACCTACTGAATCAAAATTGCATTTAACAAGATTCTCTAGGTGATTTTTTCACATTTTACAGTTTGAGAAGAATTGCCTTGGAAGATAAGAAAAGACACTATCAAGGAGAAAAGAGTGATGAACTGTGTCAAGTGTGCTAATATGTATGTCAAAGAAGATGAGGACTAAAAAACAAGTGCTAGCTTTAGCATTTTGAAGATCGTTGGTGACCTTGACAAGAGAAATTTTATTGGAGTTGTGAGCGCAGCAGCATGACTGAATTAGATTTAAGAGGAACTGAGAAGAGAAGGATTGAAAACAGCCAATATAGAAAACTCTTTAAAGGAAATTTGCTTCTAATAAGGGCAAAGAAATAGGCCACAAATGGTTGCACAAGAGGTCAAGATATATATATATATTTTTAATTCCTTTAAGATGCAAGAAACAACAGTACATTTGAATGGGAATGACCTAAGGTCTACCTCTAAAATAAGATGAGCCAAAGAACAGAACATCTTTCTGACAAGATATATCTCCTAATTTTAGTAACAGTGAAAAGGAATCCAAATGTTTCGTGCATCTTTGAGATTCCATTGAGAATTGTTATGCAAGTTATGTAAGTCGGAGAACTCATATGACTTATTACATCTGCACTAAGTTCCTTTAGGATTTTTGTTAGAGACTGATTCACCCATTATCAATTGAAGTTAAGTAATGCAGTGAACAATTGTGCTTCTAGAACATAGAAATCATGGTATGATTTTCATATTCACGAAGATGTACCTTTAATAAATAATAAAATGTTTTGAACTCCCATGCAATTAACATATGCCAACTGCTACTACAGAAGAGTCTCAGGAGAATCATGAGTGCTAACTGTAATTTAGTTTTGGCTGAGATGGTCTATGGCAATGAATCACATAGTTCTTTACCACTGTCTCACTCTTCTCTTAAAAATTTAAGCCATCATCCCAGGAAATATTTAATTGTTGAACTGTTTTAGTTTGGCTTGAAATCCATGTTTCAAAATATTGTCTGTACCATCTCTGTTATCAAAGATTAAGAGGACATAGTGGAAGAAACAAGGAGACTTGAGACCTAGGTTTTGAGTACCATTTGTTGCCACAGACTATCTGTGTCATTTGGGGCAAATAATTTTATACCTTGGGATCACAGTTCCCTCATTTGCAAAATAAAAAGATTGAGCCTCATATATAATGCCTATATTTTCTTCCATTGTTAATATTTTTTAAATCAACTTAGTGAGGTATAATTTGCATACAATAAAAATGCAAAGATTTTAAGCACATAGTTCCATGAGTTTTGACTGTTGTATCCACCTGTGTAACCGCCTTCTCCAACATGATATAGAACAGTTCCACAACCTCAGAAAAATTCCCTCATGCCCTTTACAATCAATTTCCTACCACCTGAGGGGCAACCACTGACCAGATTTCTCTGATCATAACTTAGTTTCATCTGTTCTAGAATGTGATATAAATGGATCATACAGTATATATTCTTTTGTGTCTGACTTTTTTCACTCAGCATAATATTTTTGAAATTTACTTATGCTGTTGCATGTATCAGTAGTTTGTTTATTTTTATTGCTAACTAGTATTCTTTTGTGTGAATATACTACAATTTATCAATTCCCCTGTTGATGGACATTTGAATCATTTCCAATTTTAGGGAGTCCTGACCAAAGCTGCTATAAAAATCTTGTGCAGGCCTTTTTGTGGACTATTTTTTTCCCATTGATCTTGGGTAAATTTGTAAAAATGGAATTGCTGGTCATAGGGTAGATGTGTGCTTTCTTTGATAAGAAACTGCCAAACAGTTCAAAGTGGTTACACTCCCACCAGCAATGTATAAGAGTGTTCTAGTTGCTGCACACCTTCATCAACAGTTGATATGGATAGTATGTAAAGTTGCCATTCTAGTGGGTTAAAGTGGTATCTTATGGGCACTGCTAAAAAATGTATTGGCTGTGGAAATTCTCAACTTTGTGATTTTGTGAAATAATGGTCATAAAACTCACATTTATTTTCTTCTGTTCTACAACAAAGGACAAAATGTTTCTGCGTGTGAAAGGAGTAGTTGATCTGGGAAGATTTGTGATGAGAAGTCGGGATGTTATGCTGACACCAACTTTCTTGGATGATTTAAAAGCTCTGCCAACTACCTATGAAAAGGGGGAATATTATGCATTTTTGGAAAACTATGGAACCCACTACAGTAGTTCTGGGTCTCTAGGAGGATTCTATGAACTAATATATGTTTTGGATAAAGCTAACATGAAAGAGCAAGGTATACCTAGAAATAGAGCTCTCACTTCTAATAATGTTTTAATCAACCACTATTCCTATTGCTAACCTCTTTCAATAGTTAAAGGCTTTAGAATAGAGTTTTGTAATCTGCTTTTTTGAGGATCCTCTCCCTGCCCTTCAGAATCTAAAACCTTATCAAACAGCAAATTGACTTTTACCTCAAACAAGATGACTTGGTCATACTCAGCAGAACTGCTGAGAAATGCACAAAATTCTTCAGTAATGCTACTTTTGATGAAATCCTATTTAAATGGTGAAAAAAGGTACAAGAGACATAATTTACATAACTTATTTTTTATTCAGTAGACTGATTCAGTTATATGTATGATGATCATCTTCCAAATTATTCTTCAGTATTAGCAGGAAAATATTGTTCTAAATGTTCTCTTAGGGAGAAAGCAATGTTAACACCATACAAGTCTAACATCTTAAAGCAAGGGTGGAAAATTAGTTTTACCTTGTATGATGACAATTCCAATCATATGGTGGTATTTGAATTGGGTCCATGTTGAGTAGGTTTCTGACCACAATTAAAGTGATGGAAAGAAGGCCATAGTTGATCATCAAGGTCTGCCATATGTATAGGATAGGTTTATGTGGTACATAATTGCCATTCTGGCCTGAAGCATTTATCTAAACCTTTTAAGAATAAAGTAGATGCAAGGGGATTATGTTAATAAGTTTTGAGTACTGATTTTATAATTATGGCAAGTTATAATATTTCTTAAAGAGGTGAAGGATGTCAGCATATCTCTTCTCTCTGCTCTCAAAGTTTTGGGGTATTATTCTTAGGAGAGGAAGTGTCATCCCAAACCAAATCACTTTCATGGCTCCTTCCCCATAGCTTCTGTTAGTGTCAAGTAAAGAATGAGATCCATCTATGATCTCAGAGCTGACACTGTCCCCATAGTTGGTAAATACCCTATGAATGAAATAAATATATGTGGCCAAAACCAGTTTCTCTTGATGCCTTGGTCTGGTCTTGGGCAGGTAGAGGCCTTGCCCAGGGGAGCAGAATATGAAATTGCTTGGCTTATACTGCCTCACAGGGCTATATCCTGCAAGTAGCATAACGAGGTCTCTGAGCCCTGCCTGGTAAGCTCTATTGATATAGCTATCACACAGGGAAGGGGCACAAAAGGACTGTGTCTTGAGTAACTTGAAAACCAGAAGAGAAAGGATCAGCTTGGGTGACCAAAACACAAGGAACCCATCTGGCTAAGAGTTCTTTGGTGAAAAATCTCCATGGGCTGAAATCTTTAATCTTGGGCAACTCAGAGCTACCAACTTAAATCTATTGACCTTCTGGCCTTAATAGACAGAGATCATTAGGTCAGTCCTGGTGTTTTTAAAGAGGAAGTCATCTTTCTCACTTCTCTAGTGGCAATATCTGAGGACAAAGCCATGTCTTCCACCTCAATTTGGGATGTCCAGACTCTGTCTGGACATGGAAACGTCCACAGGGCTGAAGCAGAGACTCTAAGGTCTTTGAGGTCACTTAGGTATTTTCATCTTCATAATCAGAGTCCTCATGCTTCTTAGGTTAAGGTTGGAAATCTAGTGTTCTGGATTTTAAGCATTGTCTTTCATTTTGATCCCCCTTCCTTTCCCATGGGAAATTTCACCTGATATTTCTCAAGTTCTCACTAATTGTGGGTGCATAAAATATATTTGTTGAATAAATGCCTAAATGCTCCCAGATTTCTACTTCTAAAACTGACCATAGAACCCTGGGATTAACTTCTCCCTTTCCTTTTTCATAAATCATGTTGGCTTCCAAGACAAACCACCATATATTTGTGTGTGGGGGAGGGGGGGGAGAGAGAGAGATACCTGAAATGATAAATAAGAGCAAAAACTAACATGGTCAATGAGGTGAGGCCTGGCAGTTTACTCTTAAAATAAAGGAATCATTCCCTTTTAAGTCATGTACTAGACAATAAATTATATGCTTGAGTAAATATTAGGTTCTTTCTTCCTAATAACTAGAGCATTCACATACCACAATGAGTCAGCTTCCAAGACTGATTCACAGGACCAAACAAAGTTGTCTCATATATAAACCATCTGCTCAAAGCAAAGCACCAGCTACCTTAATGACAAACTGAGACTTCCAGAGAGGATCATGAGATGTTGGATGAATCCCATGAGCAAACTATGAAGTCAATACAGAGAAGTGCTTAATAGCCAGGCAGCTCTAGGTTTACATACCAATTTCACTAATTACTGAATACCATCAGCAGGTTACTTAACTGCTCTATAATTCGGTATCCTTATCTGTAAAATGAGAATAATAACAGAACTTACCTCAAGAGGCTGATGCAAGGATTAAATTAGTTAATGCATAATGCATACAAAATGCTTAGAATGGCATGTGGTAAGCATTTAATACATGTTAAACGTTATTGTCTCTCTTCTATGGTATTAGAGGTTTAGGACTTTACTATAACCACCCTAGTCTGACCTATGTCCTTTTTAAACAAGGGGTAAATTTATATGTCCTTTGCCATTAAGCTGACAAGCAAAGTCAAAAGGAGGTCACTAGACTCTAATATGAGGACAAAGCAGGACAGATATGACCTTGCATTTGAATTCAATAATAATGTCTAGGAATCCAAGTAAGGATGCTCCTTAAAGATAGCAAAATTAAAATTTATTTATGATATTGATGACGTGATTTAATAATTTTCAACTATATACATTCAACAGGTATTGAACTAAAAGATGTAAAGAAATGCCTCGGGTTTAATGTGGACTTATCTGTGAATTTTGGAGTTGAACTCAAAGGAGATATTGATAAAAATGATTGTTTAAAAAGGGGTGATGGTAAAACTGGTAAGTATGGTTACATTAAAAATAAAAGAAGGGTGGTGGTCAGTGAATACTGCCCTGTTGCTATGAGCTCTCTTTATTGTCTAGTTTCTTTTTATTTAAAAAAAGAAGTGTTTGAAAACTATTGTATCTTTTAGTGCTTTCCAAACCATTCTGAACACAAGTAACCCATAGACTGTATCCATCCGTATCACTATTGTGCAGGTTTGTATAGTGCTCACCTCAATCACACTATAGTCATTATAGATTTGTGTATTTATAATGGCAATAGTAGAAAGCAATGGTAGAAAAATATCTTGAGGAAAAGTTTTCTTTCCCCCCCTATTTTTAACAAAGCTTCTGAATGAGCAAGTGATGGTACCGTGTGTATCTATGGAAAAAGCAGAAAGGCAAAATATCTTTCTAACTCAACCTTCTACCTGACCTGAAATTTCTAATCCACCTTCAGCCAATTGGTCAAGGGGTACAAACTTCCAGTTATAAGATAAAAAAGTACTGGGGGTGTAAGATATAATGTTGCTGTACATAGTTAACAATGCTGTATGGTATATTTGAAAATTACTAAGAGAGTAGATCCTAAATGTTATCATCACAAGAAAAAAAATTTATGTAACTTTACAAAGTGATGTATATTAACTAAACTTATTATGGTAATTATTTTGCAGTATATATGTATGTCTACACATTAAGTTTATACAATGTCTGTCAATTATATCTCAATAAAACTGGAATAAAAAGAGAAATCCCTAATCTATCCTTAACATTAAATCAATATATAACCCTTTTAAAAATATTAGTATCTTTGGTATAAATACTACTTCTGTTAATCTTTAGTAGATTTACAAGCATGAAGCTGTACTGGAATTCTCAATTTTTACTCTACTCATAAATACCTGAGAGCATTTTCAGAAATACAAATGCTGAGACACCTTTAAAGATAGTGGAGAAACAGACAAGAGAAAAGCTTGATATTTTTTAAAGCATACCAACCACTAACGTGTGGCCATGATTGAAAACTACTGATGAATTGAAAAGAAAACTGAACTTGCCATCAAATGTCATAATTTCAATATTTGGCCCTTAAGTTAACTAAGTAACCTTGGCGTTGTCGTGCTACATCTCTGAGTCTCAGTTTTCTCACCCATAATAATGAAGAAGGATAAACAAAAATCATCTTAAAATCTCTTTTTAGTTCAAAAAATTTTCAAGTCCAAAAGAGTCACAAAAGTTTGTTAAACATGATTTTTAGTCTACAGAGAGACATGAGGGAGAGAAGGGTAGGAACTTGGGGTAGAAAATACTTTGCTTTCACTTTATTCCTTTTTTGTACACTTTGATTTTTAAAATAATATTAAAATACTTTAAAACAAACCAATACAAAATATAATTATAAAGATAAGTCTGCAACAAAAATTATAGTACATCTAAAAGCTAAGTTTAGTTCCCATGTGTGCATGTGCATAAGTGATGTACTTTGAATTATCAATGTATCTCAATCATTGTACCATTTTTATTTCTTAAAAAAAAAATGACCGAAGTCTACAATTAGCTACTAATAAAAACTGCCCTTGGAGATTTGGGGTGAAAAGTTATATAAGTGATATTTATAAGTAAAATTCAATAAACACACTAGACTACACAAAAGAGGGTTAATAAATATTTATCAAATATCACAGAATTATAAATGCTTGATTTACATCTCTTTCTCCTCTCAGTAAACATCACAAAAGATAACATCATAGATGATGTTGTTTCACTCATAAGAGGAGGAACAAAAAAATATGCATTTGAACTGAAAGAGAAACTTCTCAAAGGACCCAAAACGGTTGATGTGACTGACTTTGTAAACTGGTCCTCTTCCTTAACTGATGCTCCAGTGCTTATTAATCAAAAGGTAAGAATTGTTTATTTTCAAATAGAAAGTTTTATTTTTTATTAAATATAATAATATCTGTTGGTTCAGATGAACAGTTAACTTCATCTGAAAAAGATATGAGCATTCAAATGTACTCCCATCTCATTCCTTAAAAGAAGCAAGGCACAGAAGAAAGGCACATAAGAAAGCCCTGGAGAATTTAGTGTTGCAGAAGTCAGAACTTGTAAGGAACATTTAGTGAGGGACAGAGATCTAAACTTGGCCTGGGTTGGTCTGATGCCACCCAGGCCAAGTTTAGATCTCTGTCCCTCACTAAATGTTCCTTACAAGTTCTGACTTCTGCAACACTAAATTCTCCAGGGCTCCATTTATTTTGAGCACTTAACAAGATTGCTTGTACAGAGCCTATAGCACAGACTGGCACAAAATAGGTGCCCAGGAATTATTAGTTCTCTTTCAGGTGACCCTCACTGTACCTTGCCTTCAGGTGGCATCATGCTACAACTTCAAACACAGATGAATCAGGTTTATTAAGGGCTTTCATGAAAGGAACGTTCATAAGGTCCCAGAAAATAAGACCAAGGGCAAGCAATTCTTATGATCTGGAAATTATTTCTTTTTTGTATTTTTTAAATTTAATGTATTGAGATAACATTGATTAATAACATTATTTAAATTTCAGGTGTACAGCTTTGTAATATGACATCTGCATAATCTATTGTATGCTCACCACCCAATCTCCTTCCCTCCCCATATTTCTAGTCTCCTTCCCTCCCCATATTTCACCCCCTTTATCCTCTTCATCCTTTCTCCATCCCTCTTGTAACCACCATTCTGTTGTCTGTGTCTATAAGTTTGTTTTTCATGTTTGCTTGCTTGTTTTGTTTGTTTGTTGCTTTTTGTTTTATATCTTACATAGGGGTGAAATCATATTATTCTTGCACTTTTCCATTTGATTTATTTTACTTAGCATAATACTCTCAAGATCCATCCATGTTGTCCCAAATGGCAATATTTAATCTTTTTATGGCTGAGTAGTATTTCATTGTTTATATGTACCATATCTTCTTTATCCAATCATCCGTTGAAGGATACTTAGGTTGTTTCTATGTTTTGGGTATTGTGAATAGTGATGCAATGAACATAAGGATATATATGTATATATACACACACACACACACATATAGATAGAGATGGAAGGTGGTAGGTAGATAGATAGATAGATAGATAGATAGATAGATAGATAGATATTTATGAATACGTGTTTTCAAGTTTTTCAGGTAGATACCCAGAAGAGGGATTCCTGGGTTATATGGTAGATCTATTATTAATTATTTGAGGAATCTCCATACTGTTTTCCATAGTGGCTGTACCAGTTTACATTCCCACTGCTAGGGTATGAGTGTTCCCTTTTGCATCCTCTCCAACACTTGTTATTCTAAGAGGTGTGAGGTGGTGTTTCATTTTGGTTTTGGTTTGCAACTTGATTATAATAGTCTTTAGTTTATAAATCCATTGGGAGTTCACAATTTAGTACTTATTCCTGGGGAAGAGGGAAATTGTGTTATAATTATGAAGATATAAATGCCAATGTTATTTAGTTTAATCATTCTCTCCTCAAACTAACTAAAAAGGGTATGTGTTTTCCTTTATCTTTTATTTTTTTCCTACTTCCTTTATAACTTTCCCTGTATGTTTCACAATTTTCTTCCTTTGGGTCAAATTTATCTTCGACAGACCCCTACTTCAGTTTGATTAACTTGAGTTACAGACCTGTTGACATTTTGATAGGACTAATTGTTGGAGAATTTTGTTCCTTTCTTTTATTTTATCATCTTTCAAGAGTGAGTGATGCCACCAAAACTACCTTATTTATGTGAGGGAAGAACTTAGAAACTGGAAAATTATAATATACTCATCCTTCAGGTTACATAAATCTAGCCATTCACTGATGTGGAAACATATCTGTGAGACTTCAGATATTTTGTCCTAAAAGTAGGACAAAAAGGGAGAAAAAGTTGGCCAAATTAGCATGTCCATATATGAAATTAAAATCAGAAAAAGCCCTTTTATTTTATTATATTTTAATCATATTTAAATTTATTTTCTTGAACTCAGTGAAGTAAACCTATGTCTGAAGATATTAAATAAGGAAAGAATTTAGGTGGATGTTTACAGCAAGATAGAAACACAAAGGGTTTATCTTCTCATCTCTGCAAAAGCAGTTCAACTATCCTCATATGGATCTAAGATTGTTCTCTGAGAAGGTTTCAATAATAGTCCAGCATATTCTACAGCTCATTTTAAAAATCTCAAGTGAATGAAGCATCTGCTGAAGATTTATTACTGGATTTACCTAGAATTATTGAAAGACCTTTATCAACTCTATTGGTACAGTCTTACGGGCTGGATGCAAAATATAGTTTATCCTATTTTTAAAGGCAACTATTGACCCCTAGATTTTTATTTTTATTTATTTTTATTATTTTTATTTTTAAATTTTTTAACCCCCAGATTTTTAGATTGGTACGCATTCCATCTAAAATATCTGTATATCTTTCTTTTTATATACATTGGAAGCCTGAACTTTTCATATCAATGTTTACCTAAGAAAATGGCAGCTACAGTTAGTCTACCATGACCCACTTTTAAATTAGTCTTTTGTAGATGAAGCTCAGAAAATAGTAAAATATTATGGTTTTTATTGACTTTGTGTGGCTTTTAAATCCCTAAAGAGATGTGAGATATCATGAAGTTTGACCTTGAAATAGATTCCAAGTTCTTTTGCTCTCGTAAATCCAGTAGACATGGTCCTTTGATTAAGTGGAAGCTATTTCCATGAGATAATTACCCAATCTATAGTCACTAATTCGTTCTTTGGTAAGTTGAAGCATTCTATTGTCTGTGGATGACATGCTCAAACACTGGGGACGATCTGAATTTTTAAATAATTGACCTTCCTATATAATTATTTAAAGAATTGGTAAAATCTCTCCCCATCCATGCTAAACTATTAACTGGTTTATATTTAATGCTCTGTAGTAAATTAAATCAAGTACCTAAGTATTTATGTTGCAAACAATTTATCTTGGAGTAAACACTAAGAAGTTATATTAGTCTAAATTAAAAGCAATATGAATATATCACTGAGATTTTCTAAGTAGAACATTTGTGTGTATATACACATATTTAATATCATATAATTATATACATTTCATGCTATAGTAACTATGGCCATGCTCTCTATTAAGTAGAACCTTGTGGCTTTATTTCCCCCTTTGCGTGTTTCAGCAAACCGCAAAACACTTCTTAAGGAATGTGTTGACTCAGCCCAAGAATTTTTCCTCAGCCTTTCTCCATGCAGAGGAAATAGGCTGGGCCTCTCTTTCAGTATTTACTTTTGTCATAGTCTTCAGCTTTCATGGAAGTATATTGATTCTATTTTTAGTTTGTCTGAATGTGAACACAAATGATTCTACATTTTATTTCAACAGAATAGCTGAACTTTGATCTCTTATTAAGTTTACTGCTACAAACTAGATATAAAAATGTCAGCTGAGAAAAACTACATTTATTAACGATTGCCTGAGAAATATAAAGTTTATGATTTCTCTAGAGAAATAGCTGCAGAGATTAGTATAGCTAGTCTATAGCACATTGGCTTCCTATAAAGTTTTGTTTTGACATTATAAAAACAAAGTTATGTAATTCACTACTTAATTTACTAAAAGGATATTACATGATATAATGTCTCCTTTATGAGAACTCATGGGAGAAATTACTCTTTAATCAGTTTTGAGGATCATTTTGTGTTTGGGGGAATCAGGTAAGTTTTTCTTATATGCATGTGATCATTAGATTCCATTTTCTTACTCAATGGGTTAGAAAATATAACCAAATCTGTCACCCACCTCATGCAAATGGTTCTTTTGCATAAGTTTTGTGTACTTGTGTTGCTTTTCACTTTGTCTTGCCTTTTCCATTCTCAGTTCTCTTTTTCTCATTTTTTTCAACCACTCTTATCCACCCACACGTCAAGCTATACTAAGCTCTTTCTGTAACAGCTTGGGTAATGATGAACAAATCAGTCTACCGTTTTTGATATACTGTACAACTTTCAGCAGTGAGTGATGTGTCAGGTATTAAAGAGCATCAGTGCTCTGTTCTACAGTCATTATAGTTATAACAACATAGTGAAAAGCATTCCTAACTGTCTTGTATGGAAATAAAAGTAACACTCATTCTATCAACAAACTACATGTGGTACATATAGTTTAATAAGTTTGGAAGCCTATAAGAAATTGAATGTACTTAATATTAAATTTCATTGTCAAATTTTTTTTTTTGTATTTTAACAAATTTCATGATAGACTATATCCACTGAAAATATATCCGCAATGGGTAGAAAGATTTAGCTGGGATAGCTAACTTAACAGAAGGCCAAAGTTTATCAGAAAAAAAGATGGCACTTTAGGAAAACTTCAAGAAGTACATTTTAATTGTCTTCCTGTGGATTTTTGACTCCAGAGTTTGAGGTTCCTCTGAAACTATTGCCATTAGACTTCCTTCATCTTTATCTCTTTGAACACTGTTTATGCATTTTATCTAAATTGTATTTTCTCCATGTCCCTTTATTCCTGTATCTTAGATTATCTAGGCTTGACTTGACTTTGAAGGGTAAAACAAGATGAATTTCTTTTCTTAAAAACCCAAATAACTCTACCACATGCTTATGTTTTTTGTGTCAATGTGGCAATGTTGGTATGAGGTTTCTTTCCTCCAAATAAAGATGACACAGTTGAAATCTGAATCCTACATACTAATTCACAAAAGACTATGCTGGTGAACATTTGTGTTGACTTTATAAAAGTACTTAATACATTCTGGATCTGAGACTATTCTCACTTAAAAGTGTTATAAACGTCTTCTATCACTTGAGGACTTTCACCTTTTAATGATATTCTTGATAACCAATGTCCTCTTTTTTACTTTTTTGTTTTGAAATAATTTAATTAATTAATTAATTTTTTTTTAATGCCTATAAGCCCCTGGTCTTCCTAAGTGGTCTCCCATCCAAGTACTAACCAGGCCCAACCCTGCTTAACTTTTGAAATAATTTTAGACTTACTATAAAATTGCAAAAATAGTACAGAGTTCACATATACCCTACACCCAGCAGCCAATAATATTAACAACTTACATAACCATAGTACCATAATCAAAATTAAGAAATTAACATTAACTAAATCACAGACCTTATTTAAATTTCACCAGTTTTTCCCTTAATCTCTTTTTTTTCTGTTTCAGGATCCAGTCAGGATCCCACATTGCATTTGGTTGCCATGTCCCCTTAGTCTTATTCAATCTGTGACATTTCCTCATACTTTCCTTGTCTTTCATGACCTTGACATTTTTGATTATTGGTCAGTTATTGTGTCAAATGTCTCTCAGTTTAGGCTTAGAGTAGATTGAGGCTACGCATTTTGGCCTGAATACCACAAAAGTGATGTGTTCTTCTCAGTGCATCATATCAGGAATAATGATGTTGATGTTTTCTTTTCTTTTCTTTTTTGATGTAGTTAAATGTATATTTCATTTCATTACAGTTAGTGCTTTTGTGCCCTATTTAAAGTTACTCCCTACTACAAGGTATTGAAGATACTTTTTTTATACCTTCCAGAAACTTTATTGCTTTGCTTTTATAATTCCATCTACAATCAACCTAGTTTTGTATGGTATAAGTTAGAAGGTCACTTTGTAAAAAATTTCCCTATGAATAGCTCATTGTCTTAGACCAAAGTACTACAGCTTTTTACTAAACAGCTTTTAAGATTTTTCTCCATTATTATTATTATTATTATTATTATTTATTTATTTATTTATTTTTTTAAGCAATTTTACTCTGATGTACCTAGGTGCAAAAGAAAAAAAAAAATAATGTAGCTTTTCATTAATGGAGTATCTTGATGTCTGTCAACAAGTTAATAATATTCTCAGCCATTAGCTCTTCAAATAATGCTTCTTATATATTCTCTCTTTCTGGGATTCAAATTATATGAATCTTTTACCTTCTCACCCTTTTATATTTTCTATGCTCTTTCTGTATTTCCCAAATATTTATCATTCATACTTGATGGTCAATATTTTTTCTTCTGACCTGTATTTCAATTCATTAACTTTGCTTCAGTTGTGTCACATCTGCTATTCAACCGGTTCATTAATTTGCGTATTATTATATCGTTCTAATATATTTATTTGTTTTATTTTCCAAATCTTCTATTTTAAAAAATAATTTTCTCTTCTCTGCTTATATAAACATAGTTATTTTAAAGTCTATGACTAATAACTCAAATCTTGGCATCCTCCATTGCTCTGTTTCTAGCTTATATCATTTCTAAAGTTCCTGTTGCCTTGTTTCCTTGTGTACGTAGTTATTTTTATTTTGGACTTGATATCAAACTTTAAAAATTGTTATAGGAGTAGTTTGAGACCTGGGGTGATTTTATTTTCCTCCAAAGGAAATGTATATTTACATCTGAAAAGCTTCTGGAGTACTAATAATTCAGGATTAATTTAATCCAGACCAGGTTGCAGTCTTCGCCAGGGCTACCCCACTTCCGCTTGCTCCTTACATCTAAGGATGTAGTGTTTTGGGTCCCAACCCTAAGTACAGCTTGTTTACCTTTGCTGGTCCTAAATTCCAACCACTTTCCCTCAGTCCAGTAATATGTTGGTCTCCCTCTTATCCCCTTGACTGCCTCTTCCTCAGTTAGGAAATGTGTAAAGGGGATTGGTGGCCCCAAAATACTAGGCTCACCTCACTGAATTTCCATCTCTTCCCATATTTTTATTACCTTTTTTGTGTTTGATCACCTTGTAGTTCTCTAGGGCCCTTAAGCACATTTTTCATTTTGGTTTTACTTTGTTCAGCTTTTCTCATTGTCCTCAGTAAAAGTATTAGTTGACAATATTTAATCAGTTACTACTCTGCTGCAGGAATTGGTGGTATATCTTTTATATCTTCTTTCTTAAATCTTTAGGTTTCACTTTCTTTTAAATTTTGTGATCTCTTGTTGCAAAGTGCTATGCCACCAAAGGGCCTCAATTGCTAACAATTCATCAACTCAAAACAGCTCTTTCTAGTCACACAATTAAATTTGCTTAAATTTAATGAACATATGATACAAGTTTTCCATATATGTTATAATACCTCCACTATATGAACTTTTTGAATTCTGCAATATATGAGATGAATACACTATTCCTTAACACCCTAAAATCTCAGCTTAATAGTCATTTTCTCAGGAAAAACTTTCCAAGCTTCCCTGATTCAACTGGAGCAATTTTGTATCTTACTCCAGGAATTTAAGTGTGTAAAATAAGTCCTTTTATTTCATTTTCTTTAAGTCTAATTGAATTTGACATTGAGATCCCATCCCTCCATGCTGCTAGAAAATTCATTCTTCATTAATTTGTTGGATGGGGTTCAGGGAGATTGCCTAAATTAATAGAAAAATTCTGATGCTTCTGTTGGGGGAACAGAGAAATGATATATGTAAGTATTTAGTCCACTGTGGTCACCTTGATAAATTCATGGATTAAGTTCACATATTCACTTGAAGTTAAGTGGTTCCACACCTGCCATGCCAAGATTGTGCATGAGAATCATTTACAAAACTAGAGCCCTGGTCCTTGATATCCAAGGGCACTACACAGTTTTCGCTACTCTCCAGAATAGCTGCTAGAGATCTAATTCTAATTTCCTGCTACTTGAGGTGCATACTAACTCTGTCCCCATCCTGGACTGATAGAATCTCCTCCTTCAGTGGCATTCTTCTCACACTGCTCCCAGAAAAAATTTCCCAGTGAGTTCAGGCTTTTAGAGTAAAAGGTCAATAAAGAGTAGAACTTCAAGGGCATTCTGGACTTGGCCTTGGGCACAAATCTTCTCTTAGACAAGACAAGCAACTGGCTATCTTCTGAAAAAGGAGAGGAGGGAAAAGGGAAGCAAAACAACTCATAAAATAATATGTCGATAAAGCTTAAATCCATGATTGTTCAATTTTAAAACACATATACCCATCATTTATAACATGTATTATAGTTTCCACTTTCCATTCATCTCTATGATCACAGAGATCATGACTAGTTTTGATAACTAATATAGTATTAAAAGCTAACATCATATCTGGCAATAATAGTTCTTCAATAAGCCCTTATTGAATTAGTTAATGAATAAATAATTCAGTGAAGAATATTACGAGCTCCATCAGTAGAAAAAGATCTAAAATTAAATGTTTTGCTTTCTTGCAGCTGTCTCCTATATATAATCTGATTCCAGTGACACTAAAGAATGCATACCCAAAAAAACAAAATTTGGAAAGAGCCATTGAAGATTATGTCAAAGAATTCAGTACATCGAAATGCCACTCATGCCAAAATGGGGGTACAGCGGTCCTGCTAGATGGATACTGTTTGTGTTCCTGTCCAGTCACATTTGAGGGAATAGCCTGTGAAATCGATAAGCGAATTCTTTCAGGTGAGAACAACTTATTTGATATCATTAAGGAGAAAAATATGCATTTTTAAGGTTATTTAATTTGAAAACTGTCTCAAATGAATTTGTATTAAACTTCTAGGTTATCTTTATAAACATAGGACAAAAACTGAACAAGTAGTAAAAATGGACAAAACAGACTTAATGTGTCACAGCATACAGTTTTAACGTCTTCTACCTCTATGCTTAAACAGAACTATAAAAAAACAAACTGTAATGCTATATTGTTTTTAATTATAAAAATGTTCATATAAAGTTTACAGAAATATAATAAGCATCCAGGTATTCACATTATCCAGAATTAACAAACATTAAACAGATATATATCACATACACTTTATATGTATATGTGTAATATACTATATGTGTACATATATATGTTTACATATACATATACATAAATATTTCAGAACCTCTTTTTAAGAAAAACAATTACAGATACAGTAGAGTACTTTATACCACTTTCCCTCCCCTGAAAAAAAATCTGGGTGCCATTCCTCTCTCTGACCCTACTCAGATATAGTCACTTCCATTAAGTTAATGTGTATCCTTCCAGTCCATATTTTTATACTTACACTGAATATGTAGATAACAATAAAAATATATATATTCAACCCTGCTTTGGATTTTTTTAAATTTACATAAATGGTATTTATTAAATTTTAATTGTGCCATTTTAACTTTATTCATGTTTAAGAAAATTGAGAGTCCTCACTGTCTTTTACAGTTAATTATCTGAAATCATATTATTATACTTTTACAAGGAGGAATTACATTAGCCATGTTTCTAATACTAAAAGGATCTGCTTTGTCTTTCATTCTGGTGGAATTAATTAGAATCCTAATAGATAAGCAAGGTCTTAGTCCAACTTTTAATCATCACACAATTAGCTAGTAAGATTAACTTCCTATGGCAATCATAGCTTACATTTCTGATTGAACAAACACAGAAGTTTCCTACAATGAAATTTCTAAAATGTTTATGTGGTTTCCTAAAACAGTCATAGCACATTCTCCATTTTATCATTCAATTATACTTTCAACTTTTTCAATAAAAATTTTAATATTACAAGAATGTTTTTTGCCCTTCTTAGCAAACACACTTAGAGTCTCAACAACGTGGTAACAATATACATGTTAGGATTTAACTTAAATTCTAGGATAATTATTTATAAATACATGCTAACTCTATCTCTCATCTATCTTAGTGTCATTGCAGTGATTTGCAATCCAAAAAGCATTTGTATTCTCCCCAAATCCATGCCATTGGTACTCAGGATCCCTATTTTCTACCTATTTTTTACCTATTTTTCTGCCCTAGCACTGGTCACATTTACTCTCCCTACGCAAGATGAATATCCCCTCTAGTTTGGAAATGTGTCTTATATCTTAAACCTCATTCTATTCCCAGCACTTGGATAGAATCTGGCATAGTATAGTACAACAGTCTGAGGAGATGAATAAATAGATGGGTGGATGGACCAAAGTTGAAGTCCTATTAATCATTAAGATTGATAATTCTTTGTTTTCTCTAGGAGTGCGAAAAAAAGAATAGAGTTGTTGGCTTCCCAGGAATCACATAGAAGGTAAAACACAAGGAAGGAAGAAAGGAAGGAAGAAAAGAAGGAAAGAAGGAAGGAAGGAAGGAAGGAAGGAAGGAAGGAAGGAAGGAAGGAAGGAAGGAGAAGAAAAAATGTAAAATCAAAGTTAATAAATGTTTAATTACATGTCAATGTGTATCATGTCGACTTCATTGTTATTCTTATTATCAATAAACATTTCATGCGTTTATAAAAAAATTAAGTCAGTTTTTCTCACTTCATGGAAATTCTCAAGAAAGCAGAATTGCTGAGAGATCACAATAAATAAATCATTTATTAGCAAATAATTTAAAAAGCAGAATTTAAAAAATAATTTTCAAGGTTTTTTTAGTAGCAAAGAAAAAGGTTTCTGGATATGGGATGCATTTTGATATATTAGGTGTGATATGGAGGTGGAAAGTGCCAGGCCCTTTAGGATATAAAATAGATTTGGGAGCTCAAGAGAATTCCCTGCCCTCGGAAACCTGAGTGAATCAGAAAGAATTAGGATGCTGAATGCACACAAACACTGAACTGTGCTTTTAGACAATCCATTGTTGAGAGTTTCTGATGTTATCAGAGAGAAGTTTATCACAGTAACTCCTAAGAATCTTTGCATCCTTGTGAATTTTGTCAAACAAGAAAAGAGTTGGGCCTCAATCAGACCCCCTCAGGTCAGCTTAATACTTTCTCAGAGTACCTTCTACTGGAAAGCGGGGCAACTGTGTAGGTTCACTGTTGGCAGTGAGATCCTCCAACGTCCCTCGAAGGTAGCACATCTGGTAGAGCATTTCCAGCAGGGTGCACCATTGAGACACCAGAAATTACCCAACAGGAATCAGCAAAGAAGAAAATCTTTAGACCTGAATGAGGAAGAATCACCTGAAATTGGGGTAGATGAGGATCTCCAGGCTGCTGAGTATAATATAACTCAACCTGGATTGTGATTGGGAAAAGCATACTCCTGAGAAGGGAATTCATAGGTTGGTCCAGGCAAAGTATTATCTGTCCCCTACCTTCACGTGCTCTCTGACCAGGCACAACACAAATTCAAAGCAAGGATACTCTTACATTTTACATTCTTCCCTTTTTGTTCTTAAAACTCAGGTTGCTTATTCAACCTACCAATCACATGGTAAGCAGTCAACATATACCTGCCAAATAATAAATATTTGAGGTATGGGTTAGCATCCTCACCCTACCTTTTCATTACTACCTCCTCCAAGGCTCTTTGATTGTATGTGCAGTGGGACACTACATACAAAAGCCCACAACAGCAGCTCCTGAGTTAGTTTCCCAATAGTTATTTATGAAAAATAAGATTAAATATGAAAATTGTAGATAACAGCATATGGCAGAATGGTTTAGTACTCTCTTCTAAATAATTAGTAGGTTTAGTGATCTTTTAAGAGGAGTTATTTTTTTTATTGTAGAAAAATATATGTAATATAAAATTTACCATTTTAATCATTTTTAAGTGTACAGTTCAGTGGCATTAAGTACATTCTTATTGTGGTGCAACCATCACCACTATCCATCTCCAGAACTCTTTCATCATCCCAAACTGAAACTCTAGAGCATTTAAACAATAACTCTCCATTTCCTACTTCCCCAGCCCTGACAACCACTATTCCACTTTCTGTCTTTATGAATTTGACTATTTGAGGCACCTCATATTAGGGGAATCATGGAACATTTGTCCTTTTGTATTGGATTAATTTCATTTAGTGTAATATTTTCAAGTATATATCAGAATTTCATTGCTTTTTAAGGCTGAATAATAGTCCATTGTGATATAGATGAAATATAGATATCGATATAGATATCACATTTTGTTTATCCATTTTTTTGTTGATGGACACTTGGGTTGCTTCTACGATGTGGCTATTGGAAATAATGATGCTATGAACATGGATGTCCAAATATCTCTTCTTTTCTCTGCTTTTTAATGCTATTGGGTATACACCTAAAGGTGGAGTTTCCAGATTACATTGTAATTGTATGTTTAATTTTTTGAGAAAACCATATTGTTTTCTAAAAGAGTTGTAACTTTTTACATTCTCTTCAGCAATTCACAGGAGCTTCAATTTCTCCACTTCCTGGTCAACACTTGTTATTTTCTGTTTCCGTTTTGTTTTGTTTTATAATAGCCATCCTGATGGGTGTAAAGTGATATCTCATTGTGGTTTTGATACACATTTCTTTAATGGTTAGTTGTTCTGAGCATTTTTTTCATGTGCTTATTAGCCTCTTGAATATTTTATTTTGAGAAATGTCTGTTTAAGTCTCCTGCCTATTTGTTAACTAGGTTATTTGATTTCATTTGTTTTGTTTTGTTTTTTGAATTGTAAGAGTTCTTTATATATTCTAGATATTAATCCCATATCAGATCTGCAAATATTTCCTCTCATTCTGTGTGGGGGGTATCGTCTCACTCTACTGATAGTTTCTTTTGATGTATAAGAAGTGTTTAATATGAAAGAAATCAAATTTATTTACTTTTTCTATTGTTGCTTATGTTTTTTGACATCACATCAAAGAAATCAATGGATCTGATACGAATATCATGAAGCTCTTCCTGTGTTTTCTTCTAAGAATCTTATAGTTTTATTAGCTCTTATGTTTGGTCTTTGATCCATTTTGAGTTAATTTTTGTATATGATCCATTTTGAGTTAATTTTTGTATAAGGTAAGGCATCAACTTCAATTTTTTGCATGCGGATATCCAGTGTTTTCAGTAGTACTTGTTGAACAATGATTTTCTTTTTTTCTTTTTAAGCTTGGGGTTGGGTTTAAATTGTAAAGACAATGGTTCCCTGCTCTTCTTGAGTTTAAATACAATCTACTCATCCCATTGAACATAGTGGGAACTCTCTTTTTATTGGAAAATGAGTTCATTTTGTACTGAAATTGATGGGTAGGTTATTTCTTCTAGAGTACTAATATTCTGAAAGGGTTAAGATCTCCGTTCATCAAAAATAGAAAATACAAGAGTGGGAAAAAAATCCATTTTGTTTTCAAAATAAAAAGCGAAAGAGAAATAAGCCAAATCAAGGACCTGCCCATTTCCTCCTGTATAACCCTTTTAAGCTTGCCTGTTCATATCGTGCTTTCTTCCTGCCACTTTCTTTTTGGCTATTCCATATCTATCCAACCAGGGAAAGTAGAATTTCCTTGAATTTCTATGAATCTATTTTGTGAGTCTGGGTTGTTCTTTGCTGGCACAATTAAAAAGCATGTTGATAAAATGAGTCAAGTTTGCAAAATAATGAAGTTTTAGCTGACCGGTCTCCTAGTCTGGAAACTTGAGGGGTCACTTAACATTTCTCTGCTTTAATTTCATCATCAAAGAACAGCAATATAGTGACCATTTCCTAGTGGTTGACAATGTTTTAGCCAAGCTTCCCATAAATGACAGACTTCAAGGGAGGCTGTGCACATGCTGAATTAGTGTGCAAAGCATATACTGCTTTTACCAGATTTTGAAAGGAACCCATGAGCCAAAAAGAAAAAAAAAAACCAGTTTAAAAAAATAAAAGCTCTCTAGGCTCTTAGAGTGACAGAGGAAGTATGAAAAGCAATTTTCACTGGAAGAGTTTCAAATTTAGTCAAGGATCCAAACTTAATGCAGTGGAGACAATGGGAGAGCCATAAAAGGCCAATGTATCAGAAAGCTTCATTTCATGGTGCAGTCTGCAGGAGTCCAGAAAAACTGGAGCGGAATAAGCAAGAAGCAGGGAAGCTGCCTGTAAGAGGTGAGACTCAACATCCTTCTGTTCTTTTGCCTCAGGGTTCTTATCCAGGCATGTTTGTGTTGGGCACTTCAATGATCTTATATTTCTTCCCTAAAATGTTAGCCATTCAGGCTATAAAACAGAAATCGTGTACAAGTATTTCTAACCCTCTATGCTAACAATTTTAACCATGCTCTTTTTAAAGCCTGAGAGATACAACCCCAATGATACTGTTAAATAATGATCAGTAAGTAGTAGTACTCAAATTGTCATTAGTGCTGTCTCCCTCCATTTTGCTGTAAATTGACTTCAAAATATGAAGCTGGTTTCTGCCAGCCACCCACTCTTTCTGAGCTTCACCGTCTCCACCCAGCTTTCCCCATCAATGAGTAACAAGAGGACAGACTGATTTTACCATTGCCTGAACAAAAACAGTTTTAGAATGTAAACATATGAAGAAAGAATACATGCCCAAGTATTTGAAGAATTCTAGCCACTTTTGCATTCTCTGAGCTACTTCTTCATTCCACTAGCAGGAATAATTGCAGTGCCCATACCACAAAAATATAACTTTATCTTCTTTAGATGGTATCACTATATTGTCTGTAATCTTTATTGCATTTCCTGTTTCATCTTCCTGCTCAGGGACTTATGTACTTAGTTGACTTCCCTGAAAATGTACTCATATATGTGACATTTAAAATAAAAATTTTAAGTAGCGATTATGCTCCAAAAACTAAAAATATAAATTTATTGGTGGATTATGAGTTATGGTTGGGAGCTTCAGCCTTACTTGTTTCTCTTAGCCAAAACACTTCTCTTAAATATGTTTTTATGAGACTGCTGAATTTATATCAAAAACAACTAAAAATTACCTAATTCTCATTTAAAAATAAGCAGAACTTGAAATGGAATTCAAGCGAAAGAACTGAAGTTTGAAGTTCTTTTAACCAAAGACTTGTCCAGTCAGCTACATTGTTACCGAAAATTGCTAGGTTTCTGTTTATTATGTAAGTTTTTCCAACTTGCTGGTACAGAGAAAAAGTCATGGAGTGACCAATAATAAATAATTATTATGTAGTGCATAGTGAGAATATGTTGATAAACAGTATGTTGTAAAAAGTGTCAGCGTGTCAGGATTATTTCCATCGGCAAGACTTGCTTGGTGACCTGTTCACTGTCTTGCTAGTAAGAGTCAACTGTTCCTCCTTTTATAGCCCTATACCCTGAAATCACATAGAGAATTTTAAAAAATACTGATGCCTGAGTTTCAAAAGTAGAGATTTTTTTTATATAATGGTCTGGAATAAAGCCTAGGAACTGGGATCTTCTTAAACTTCCAGGTGATTTTATCACACAGCCAGGTTGATGGCCACAGCTTTAGACCCTAAGATGTAACTGCATTGTGACAGTCTCTGTTCCAGCAGATAATGAATAAGAGGCATTCTGGTTAAGAATGTTTCCATTTTAAGGTCTTCTTCTGCAATGTTTTACATCTAACAGCATGCCTGGTTCCTATACCTGTCCTGCCTTGATCTTTCTCCTTCATTCATTCATTACACATGTATTATGTGCCAGAGACTGTGCAATTTCAGATTGTTGACTATCCTCCTGGCTCCTGACTGCTCTTTGAGCCCTACTCATCTTTAAAATACATAAAAGTTTCCGGGCAATATCAGATTCCTTTCTACTCCAGAAATTTGTCCTTTTCCGCCTTTCTGCCTTATCTTGGCAATGATTCTATCCGTATTTCTTTCCACATCTTGATTTGGGAAAATATTTTCATTTTAAGGAATAGATAATAAAGAACATCTTTTTTAATAATCATGGAAATAATTAGTATTAGTTTGTCATCAAATAATGAACTTTGGTGCCCTTCTACAAGGTAAATTTGGTAGTACCTACAAGAAGATCTAGAAATTTGCAACCCCAAATTTAGGAATCAGTTGGCTTTCCTTTGAAATAGGAAACAAAGATGATCTCCTGCTTTTGAAATTGCTTTAATGTCAGCCTATATATTCACAATAAAGGAGATAAATCCATGCACCAGAATAGATTAAGACAGGTGCTATAGCTGATTTGTGGGAAATCTGAGTATTTGGAATCAAATACCATGGCCTTAATTCAAGAATATCTAGTTCGCCAATGTGAGATTGAGGCATATGATGCTAACAAAAATTCCTAAAAAAATAACACATGAACATAGATTGACATATATTTTATATTTTTAATGAAATGAATGATATCCTATGATAAACTTATGAATATTTTCACCATTAAATATTGGTGAGATTGTTCTAAATACATCTGGAATTGGTGATTAAAATGGTTATTATCCTTTTGTTCTTTCAAAATACAAAAGTCAAAAACAAGCACTGTATACTCAAAATACAAAAGTCAAAAACTCAGCAAAGTACAAAACAAAAATTATTTTTAATAATACTTCCACTCAAGTCAACCACTGTTAACATTTTGGAGTAGGTCCTTCATTCATAGATAATGGTAGATAGGTAGATAGATAGATTCACAAATACAGATTTTATATAAACCAAGTTAATAATGCACACAGAATTTAATATTCAGGCACTTTTAATAATTTTTGTGTCAACTTTTCACCTTCAAAACTTCACCTGTAGCTGTTCTCATACTATTAAAGTATAATAACTGGATGAACTTGACCATTTATACAAATGTTCTGAGGCCTAAGATAACATGCAAATAAACCTTACATATCAATGTATGAAAGCTGGACAGACCACATAGTTCAAAAACGGAAGTACACTTTGCAAAGCTAACTTGCACATTCACTGTCTGAGTTACAGCATCTTGAGGGTCGCTGTGTGCCTGGCACATCAACTCTTTTCAATAAAAATGGTAAGTAATTGATTTTATGGCTCTCCATAATCTAGTAAACATCTAATCTTCTCTACATAGAAGAGAGGGGTGGAGGCACTTTACAGCCAGGTCTCCCAAGCCTTGGGAATTTTTGCTTTTCCCGTTGTTGTTCCATTTACTATTAAAGTTGCTGGGTCTTTATTATACCAGTTGAGAGACTGTGGCTTCAAGAGTTCCCTTTTCTGATTCCAGCTTTTAGAATAGAGGAAGAGCTATGCCTTACAGAAAGAAAAGTTGTACATTTTGTCTTTGCCTCTTAAAATAGCTGGGTGTCAGAGCCAGTAATGTAGTCAAGTTTTATATTACAAACACTTCAGATCCTGGAAGAGAACTCCAATGATAAATGTCAGGTAATATTGCTGATGATGAGTACCATTTTGACAACCTAGTGGATTGTACAAAAAGGGAATTCTTTTGTTTAAAAAAATGCATTTTACTATTTTAATTAAGAGAAGCAAACAAAATCCAAATGGTCCAAACCTTAGAGACAAGTTGTGTTCCCAAAGTTAATTGAAAATCAATATTAAGAGTACGATTAAAATGTAACTGGGTTTCCAGCTGTACCATAAAAACTAGCTTAACCAATAATGTAGCTGAAGTATAGGGTTAATATTCTGCTGCAAAGTTTCCTATTATTTCTCTATAAAATTGGCCATATTCTCATACATGCGGTGTTTGTATGCTCCCAGAGTCTATAAGAGAGCCAACTTTTCATCCCACACACACCCCTCCTCAGCCCCCAGAAAACTGGAGATTGGTATTCCCTTCTCTCAGTATCGAGAGGATTTCTTCTTTTGCCAGTTCCCAATGAGAAGGTGTGGACTGAGACAATGACTTCTACAAGGACTAGTAGGGGGAGGGATTGCACTACAGGCAGTAGAAGAGGCAGGGCAAAGGGTTCACGGGATGTGTTTGTAGGCTGGAAGCTCTTGAGCCAGAATGGGAAAGTATAGAGGTGAGAGAGTATTACCTTACCATAGAGGAGAGGGAGAAGGAGAGATGGAGTCAGAGTTGCAGAGTCATGGGGCAGAGGAATGCACAGTGGTGAAGAAAACGGTAGCACGTGACCCTCCCTGCAGCCACACTTAAGAGGAAGGCAGTCGCCTATCAAGGGAGAACTTACAAGTCCTTTTATTGTTTCCCTACTAAGGTCTGTATGTGCAGGATTCTTAGAAAACAGCTAGATCTTAATTTACTGATATCCTCTTCAAAAATACAAGAGGGCATTGTGGTTTACAAAGAGTTATTTGGGTTTTCTTGGGGGAAACAAGATGATAATAGCAGAAAAAAATGTTTAACTGGATCTGGATAGTCTGTGTTTGGTATAATATATAAGAAATGTTTTCTTAAGAGATTATCATCTTATTATAAAATACACATTATTAAAGAAAATTTCTTAGAAATATAGATATGCAGAAATGAAACAATACATATTTTCTATAGTTCTATCACCTAAGCGGCAATCATTGTTGTTAGTACCAATCCTTCTAGAATTTCATTGTTTTAAAATATATTTAATAAAGATAATTTTTATAAGTGCCATCATACTTTAAAAATATTTTGAATAATATCTGAGTTATATATCATTTCTAATAAGTCATTTTTAATTACTGTGTAGTATCCCATAATTTAATCAGTTCCATATATTTGAACTGATTATTTTATTTTTCCTTCTTTATGGTAATACAGACAAGACTGTCAAAAGCATTCTTTTACATACATTGCCTGATTATTTTTCATTGGCAGAACTGCTAGAAGAATTGCTAAGTGAAAAAAATACATATATTTAAGACTTTTAACAAAAGATACCCTGTTGTTAAACAATATATTTTAAGTTTACTTACTTTTTAGTAGCAAGGTTAATAAATTTTCTAGTTGTAATTATGGTATATACATGCCTATCTTTGTAGCATGTCAGGTTATACTTAAAGAGGAACTAGATTTCCTGTAATTTCTCATTCCCCCAACATTGCTTCTGATATTTCTATGACGGGCTGCAGAAAAGCAGGTAGCATAATAAAGGAAGGGAAAAAAAACCTCTATTTTTTCTCCTTGAAAAGCATCATAAAATGATCAAAGGGCTATATTCCTGGCTTCTTACGCTTTACTTACCAGTCATATGTTTCTTTTTTTACAAGTTATTTAAATTCTGGGTTTATTTCTTTACCCAACGGCATTGAGCTAATGATGATGATGATGATGATGATGATGGTGATGGTGATGGTGATGGTGATGATAACTATGCCACGGTGTTGTTGGGGAGAGTAAATAAGATTGCAGTTATAAAGCACCTATTACAAAGCAGGCACCAGCCATACACTGGATGAATATGGGTTTCCTTCCTTCCAGTCCCAAATAAATAATTTCCTAAGGAGGCACAGAGACTCCCAGAGAACACAGGAGGGGAATGAGAATGGCAGTTAACATATGTGAGCCCTACTATTATTCCTATTTTCCACCTGAGTACACTGAGTCTTGGGAAGGATAAGTCACCTGCTGACAGTCACACAACCATTAAATATTGGGACTGGAATTTGAGCACAATATGCTGCTGTATCTGAGAAGAAGTAGATACAGAAAAGACAACAAAGTGGTCCAAGAAAAGCCAAGGACTGGCTTTTAGAGTGCTAGGTGCCTTTCTTCAAGCTGGTGACAACCCTTGTTAGATTTGGAAATCAACTGTTGTAGCTGCTTCTGTTACTACCACTGTGAATTGCCTGATTTTCAGAATGCTCACTTTATTGAAATCTTGCAGAAGCCGCTAGGATGGGAGGCTGGAGGGGTTCCTAGCTTTGTAGTTCTTCACCCCAGGATTCAGAAAGGGGGGTTATATTATCAAATGCCTCCTTCCCCCAAGCTCACCTGCTATCTTACTACTAGTGTGACTAACCCCACCTCCTCCACGCCAAGTGCATGAAGGGAGCAATCAGAAAGTGGGACCATGTCATGGTTCAGATGATTATCTGGAAATTCACCTTTTATCGTCCTCTCCCTATAACTTATTGGTTGAGAAACTGTGGAAATGAAGCACAAAAGTATGAGAGATCTTGTGAGGACAAAGACATTACCTACTAAGACTGATGAGTTTTCACCACACAGTGGCAAGGAGTGCTGTGTTCCAGACCCAGCCTCTCATAACCCCCTGTGCAACCCTGACCCAGTCTTTCCAGCTCTCTCTTAAGCTGATCAGTGAAAATACAGAGTTGGCCTAGGTATTGCCCAAATAACTTGAGGGGCTGCAATGGAAACCCAGTTGAGAGCTGGCGTCCCAGGGAAATCAGAGAGTTTGAAATCTGATCTAGAAGAATTCCTCTGAGAGCTGGAATTCCAATCCACTTCTTTCAAGTAGAGTTGTGATTCTTATCCTTATCATATAAGGTGGAAGGGGTAGATCACAGCCCCGAATGGTATGTTAATATTCCCATATAGAAATCCAGTCATCTCCATATGTTCCCCCCACCCTACCTCCACTCTCTGACCTATTTTTATCCTCCCATTCTGCGAAAGAGGCCGCCTACCTTTTGCAGCAAGATCTAGCCCAATGTGTTAAAAAAAATAATAATAATAATTCTGGTGCTATGACAAGCAAGTTTTAAGCCAAGGATGAGAGGTTCAAATTTTAGATCTCTTTCGCCTACACGTCAGTGCACATAGGAGGAAATGAGAGCCACTTCTTAGAGAACATTTTAGCGCACACTGTGTGTGGCATCCTCGTTCTTGAAGTAAATGGGTGTGGGGCTCCAGCTCTGGATTGGGTAATATCAGTACCACTTCCCCAGTTCTTGGAGGAGCATTCTAGCTGCCTTTTTGTTCTGTTCATGTCCTTCTCTTTTTAAAATATCATGTTATGTTATAAAACAAATAACAACACATGCTCACGCACTCATCACCCAGATTTCACCCATATCACCATTTTGCCATAATATTGCCATTTGCCATCTCTCCGAAAAAAAAAAAAAAAAAAGACAGTGTTGAAGCTCTCTCTTTGTTCTTTCTTGTTCCATGCCCCTCCTTCCAGCAGCAGAAGACCACCGCTCTGAAAGTGGCATCTTGCCTCCTCAGCCACATTTTTATATTTTTATTTCATCGTCCTATATCCATAAAATAATATGTGGTATTGTTTTGCCCAGTTTTATTTTTTATAATTGCTACATTTGCCTTTTTTTTTTTCACTCACATTGATATGTTTTTAAGATATATCCATTTGGACGCATGCAACTTGAGTTCAATTTATTGAATTTCTGCATAATATATTGAAATGTATTCATCTGTTCTTGGACATTTAATTTGTTATCATTATTCTCAATTTTAAACAGTATGAGAATGAATATTTTTTTACAAAGAGAGTACAGGCACCCTCAAGTCTGCTGAATGTTAGCGAACGTTCTTCGAATACATTGTAATAATTCATCTCCCACCAGCCTCATATGAGTTGCCATTTCTCTACATCATCCTAAAACTTGGTATTGTCAGATTTATTGATAGAGTTTTAAATTTTTCTTATATGCAAAACTCTACTTCATTGTTGTTTTAATTTTCCTGATTACTACTCAGATAGAACATGTTCTCATAAGTTTATTGACTATTCAGGTAACTTCTATAAATTCTCCTCGTGTGCTTTATTTCTTTTCTTATGGGTTACCTTTTCATATTGATTTGTAGGCATTTCTTATATAATTCTAGGCATTCATCCTTTAAGTTATGTGTTGTGAGTTTCATGTTCCCAATCTATGACTTCTTTTACTTTATTATTGGTGTCTCTATTTTTATACAGAAGTTTTCAACCTTAAAGCATATTTTTAAATATGCTTTTTATTATTTCTGCTTTTGATGTTCTATTAAAAAGTTATTCTTGACTCCCAAATATTAAATATATTTTCTTAACCTTTCATCTAAATGATTTAAAATTTTGATTTTCATGCTTAGGTCTTTAATCATCAGAATTCTATTTATACTTGTGTTGTGAGGTAGGTATCTAACACATTCTTTTTTTTCCCCATAATTCAACATATTTATTTACATAAGTGTGACAACATATGAACAAAAATAGAGCAGTCTGAATTGTATAAAGTGAACTAAAGAGGCACTAAAGTGACATGAATATACTTTGCAAACGTCACATTAATTAAAAACTAAGTGTGATTGCTTTTATTGTTTTATTTTTAAAGTGGGCATTCTTCACTATTTCTAACATATTCTTATATGGATAATAAATTTAGTACTATTTAGTTTAGTCTGTTCTTGCCCCCTGATGCTTTCTGATGCCTCCTGCATCATGGAAGTCCATTTCTCTTATATGCGTGACTCAGCTTCTAGGCTCTCAACTCTATCATATATATATATAGCATTGTGTATTCACCACCCATAGTTATATTTCTTTCTGTCACCACATTTTTGACCCCTTTTACTCCGTCTACTTCCTCCTCCCCCCCCCCAAACCTCTGGTAACCACCGGTCTGTTGTCCATGTCTATGAATCTGTTTATTTGTCCTGTTCATTTGTCTGCTTGTATATTTTTTATTTTAATTAGTTTTAAGTATACAGTACATCGGTTAGACATTTATATAGTTTGTAAAATGATCCCCTAATTGCTCTTTATTTTTGTTTCCAATATTCTTAGACTCTCCTATAGGTATTATTCATTTATGTGTTTCTTAATGAATTCTGAATTTTTAAAGTCATTTTCAGATTGTTTTTATTTTAATTTAATTTGAGGTAACCCCATCTTTTAATTGTTGATTTTGTTTTTTATTTCTTATTAATAGTTTTATTCTCATATTTTGGAACTTTGTGTTACAGACCTATTTTGAGGTTTTGTGGTTGGTTGGTTGGTTGTTTGCTTGGTTGGTTGTTGTCTTGGTTTTCCCTTCCTACCTGCCTTCTCTCCACCTTCTCTGGTGTTATGCTGGTCTCTGCTACTTATTTCTGAGGACTTCAGCCAAAACCAGGTTTATACTGACAAGCCCAGAGTAATGTTACACATTTAGCATATTCATTACTAACTGAACTGGTATCTTGGCCCAGGTTCTGGCTCTGGGGCTATGTCTATCCCAGGGTTTTTCTCAAGCTCAGGACTTTTATGCATTGAAAGATGTTTAGCAGCATCTCTGGTCCCTACCCACTAAGTGTCACTAGCACTCCCACCCCACCCCCATTGTGACAACACAAAGCATTTGTAGATATTACAAAATGTTTCCCCTATCTAATCCATACTCTATTAAAATCATCCCCAGCTGAGAAATGCTGGTCTATCCCAAGGCAGTTCTTAGTGCTAAGGATGGAGAAAAGCATATCTGTCCCTGTCTTTGGTTTCAAAGAATGACCCTAATTCAGGTTTCCAGGTTACCCTGCAGAAGCTTAACTAACAAATGCTACTATACCTTGAACCAACGGCCTGCCTCACCAGCCCTCCAATCCTCCATTGTCACTCATTGCCTTGTGTTTCTGTTCTGTTTCTAATATAGAAAGGTTTATCTTCTTTTTGAGTATAGCTGTCGTCAATTTTTTATTTTTAAATTCTATCTTTGACATGTGATTAGGTTAGTGACAGAACCGCAAAACTTTATTTACCAGGAGTTGATTCCTCTTCTCTTTTTTCACTTTCCTTTAGCTTCATATCTTTCCTTTCTGTTTTCTCCCCTTATCCTTGATCAGTGGTATTGGGTAAACCAACAAAGGAGAAGACATGTGTCAATATCAGGGTTGATGAGATGCAGGAAGAATTAGTCCAGTTTCTTCCAAGTCTTCATCATACCCCCTCCCTTTGCCTCTATCCCAACCTATTAAGACAGTGGTTCTCAAAGTGCTCTCTATACCAGCAGCATCAATATCATCCGGGAACTTAATAGAAATTCTTGGGCTCCACCCGTTACTGACTGAATAAGAAATTCTGCGAGTGGGACTCAGCTATTTGTGTATTAACAAACCCTCCAGGTGATTATGATGCAGGCTAGAGTTTGAGGTCCCCTGTACTAAGACCTAGCTAAAGAGATTTGAATAAGTGGTTCTCAAACTGGTAGCACATTGGAATCACCTGCCAAATTAGAAGATACACAGTTGCATGAGCCCCAACCCCCAGAGACTGATTCAGCTAGCCTGGGTGGGGCTCAGGTACTTTTTTCTTTTAAGTTCTCCAAATGATTCAAGCATTCAGTCAAAGTTCGTTTTAGTTATTCATTTACTGCTTAGCCTATTTGGATGATCACTTATGCCATTCTTTATCCAGTGCTTCCAGAATTTTAAGTATAAATCGATAAACTTTTAATGAACAAAGTTTAAAATGAATCTGGAGTTAGACTTCCTGGATTTGATCTCAGAGCTGCCCCACTATCAGCTATGTGACTTTGAACAATTTACCCTCTCTGTACTTCAGTTTCCCCATGTGTAAAAGAGATGAATAACTATACATACTAAGGTTGTTATAAGGATTACATAGGTTTATATACGAATGTCTTCAGAATAATGCCTGTCACACAGCAGAAGCTATACAAAATTCTTCTAAGCTATTTATTTTGTAAGTAAAACATGTAAAGAACCTGCAAAACAAACAAGTCAAAATAAGTGCTTTGAGAATGGGAATTTTTTAAGGTATTTAGAGACTTTCTCTTTTTTTCATATTGAGACTTTTTGTTTTATAAGACCTACTTTTTCTCCAAAATGGTATAAAAATATGGATTCAATATAAATTAACTTTTTTCATTAAAATTTTCAGAATTTTACTTTATGCCTTTTGAAACCAACTAGTAGAATTATAAAACCAGAGCTCAGAATCAGTGTTTTATAGTTAGATTTTAGCTATAAAAACTGATAAGACAACAATAATTCCAGCCCTTATGTAAATTCTGGCAGAGATCAAAAGAAGTGGTGTTGAAATAAACATCTGCTAAATTTGATCTACGACAGACATTGAATTGAAAGAATTCATGTGAAATCAAGTAAAAATACTTCAATAGATAGACATTTGGGAAGTTAAACTTCACATGAATACATTTTGATTTGTCAGTGCATGAATATTGTCCAAAAAAACTAGTTGCAATTTTGTTTATTACAACTTCGAAAGAAAAGTAGTAGAGTTTACTTTATCACAACTGGACATTCACCAGAAAGAAACTAATTTTATTACATGTACCCACAACTTCATGAGATAGCATTTCAGGGCTGGGCGAAGTATTTTTTAACAGCAAAACATAGCTATTCTAACACAATAGGGTGGAGATACACACTGTTTAAATTACTCATGGGGTTGGTGGCGGGGGAGTTTCCAAATTTTCTGTTGTTATCTATCAAGCGAACAAAGAAAAGAGCATAAGGATGGAATTGTTCTAATTTCTGTTTTCTAAGCAAAGTCCACCTGCAGCTACCAGCATGCATAGCATTGATGGTTTCAGTTCTCAATAGATTTAAAAGTTTGACAACCCGAGCAAGCATTGATTGGATTTAATAAGCAGGGCAAGGAGAATGGGAGGAAGTTCCAGAAAGTAGCCAGAGTAACCATATCCTAGTGGCTAATTAGGCAAGAAAACCCACATATAATTTCTATTCATCTTAACTCTTCCACATCCTTTGTTTAACTTGTCAGACACACACACGCGCACGCACACAAACACACACACACACTCACACACACACACATCTGCTGGCACATTCCAGAGAAATAATGCTGCACCTACTTTTTGATCAGTGAAACTTCTCTCTTCTATGACTTCTTTACAAACAGGTAGTCAATCCAGAGGTGGGGGAATATTGCCTTCTTGGGCAAGTAACTTGCCAAAACTAGACCCATTCCACGACTTCGCATTTGTAATATCTGTGCTACTGTTTCCATTGTTTAGGTCTGTATTTAACTGAATGGCTATAAACTCTGCATTCATAAACACTTTTTAAAAAAAGATTCGATTTAACAGTGTATGATTTTAGTTATTCTAATAAATTTGAAACTTTAAGAGTCCTAGGCCCACAGGAGACACAAAAAGAGAGATAGCAGTTACAGTACAAGGCTTTTAGAACCAGTAGGCTGAGGCTGGAAGCCTTGCCCCGACTGTAAATTCTGTTTCCTCAAGCTCTCTGTGTAGCTCTGTTTCTCCTTGTTGCCTCCCCACACTGAGGCCAGGCCAGTCTCCACTATGAGACCCACTCGATTATCTTACATGTGATGCCTATTTTTTATGTTACCTACTTGCTCCCCAGAAACTTTGCAGTTGGTGACTCCAGGTCAGATAGTTTCCTTTTCTGACTTTAAGATTCTATGAGTTAAATAAATTACACAGTTCTGGACATATAGAAAGAATCAGGATAAGGTTTGGTCAACTTTGCTTCCTGGGTAGACAGCTGATTTTGGACATGTTTGGATTGGAAAATGAGGTCAAACAATATCTCATTTGATCAAGATCAAATATCAATGCATAACAGCCTGCTTGGAGGTTCTGGACTAGTCTTGAGTGTGTGTGAGAGAGAATTGGAGGAAGGTTAAAATTTAATGTCAAATAGAGTATTGATATCTGCAACTCACTTTGAAATGCATCAAAAAACAAAGGTGAATGGATAAATCAATAGATGTGATCAAACAAAAGCAAGGATAGCAAAATGCTAACAATTATAAAATCTAAGTGGGGGGTATTTTGGTGTTTACTTTCAATTGATTTCAATTTTTGAATATACTTGCAATTTTTCATAATAAAAAGTGGGGTAAAAAGTTTAAGTATCAAATAGACTGGACAAATGGAACTGAGAATTCTAGTATAATACTCCATTCTTTATATTCTTAATCAGTGCATTTATTTATACTGCCTCTGTTTATCCACTAATGAGATACACACAAAAAAATTTTCCCTCTAAATGTGAATAGTTGTACTGTTTTTTTCTGTTGTAAAAATGAGATGCATGATGATTTAAAAAAAATACAGGAAAATGTATAGAAAGTAAAAATTTCACCAGTTAATACTTTAGAAAATTATAATTGACATACAAAATTTTATTAGTTTCAGGTGTATAACATAGTGATCCAACATTCATATACCTTACAAAGGGATCACCACACTAAGTCTAGTAACCATCTGTTATTGTATATATAGTTATTACAGTATTATTGACTATATTCCTTATGCTATATATAATATCCAGTGACTCCTCAGTTATTTTGCATTTACCATGCTATCTCGTACACCCAAAGCCGCCAATATACATTTGCTACTGGACTCATAATTTTACAAGAGCGTAATCTGATTAAAGCAAAACTCTCCTTCTAACTTGATACGTAACTACACAGTTTAAAACCAAATTCTCACTCTAGATAGAAATGAGGTTATCAATGCCAATACCTTTCTATTAAATTGTGGCAAACACAATTGTAACACATAGAATTCTTATTTCACAAAATATAAGCCAACCTCAGCTCATGTAGTTTTCACATGAATTTTGTTATTGCTATTTCCCACGGGTTCATGGTTTATAATTGGCATAGTCTCTGAAGAGCAGAGAATATTCTGTTATTGGTAGTGTTTACAGATGGTTTTATTTTGTGAAAGTAAAACTAGATTTTTATTCTTTAAAAAGTGAAAAGAAGTATTCCTATATTTGAAAGGTCTCTTTAATGTATCTAGTTCAAGCAATTTCCATGAGTTCACTTTTTGCACTGTAAATTTTATAAATGGTTTTCTAATTTTATAGAAACATCTTACTTATTCCCATTACAAACTCCTTTCAGGGTATCTCACAGACTAGATTAATAGACTAGATAATTTGGGCAATAAAAAGCATACTTTTCTTTAGGAATAGAAAATGGATTGTTTCCATCTTCCTTTTGTATAGCACTGTCCTGAGCTATATCAAGTTTCCAATCACTTTTTAAACTTCATATTTGAGAAAATAAGGAGTATAATAACCATAGGTAACATTTAACTGAGTACTTCCTATATGTCAGACACTGTGTTTTAAAAATATCAACTCATTAAATTTTTTTAACTCTGGGAGATATACTGCTTTTACTCGTTTTATAGATCTGGAAACTAAAGAAGGTTAAATAATTAGCAACCAACAAGTAAGGGTAGAACTAAGAGCCAAACCCAGACTGGCTCCAGAGCCTATGTCTAACCCATTGCACTCGCTGACTCTCTAGGCTAGGGTACAAAGAAAAGGCACTGGACTAGTCTAGAGGTAGGGCACAGCAGGAACCTACTGTTTCATAAACTTTGTATCTACTTATATCTCATATGAGTTGGTCTTTTCAGTTGTAATTTCTTTAAGAATCAAGACATTTTAGGATAAATACTGTAGTGTATATTCTGCTGATTTTCCTTCTTAACTCTATAATCTATTTGGAATTTATTCTGACTTATGGAAGGAATTACATGTGAAGTTAAAAATATTTAGAAATCCTCTTTTCCTATTTTTGTTAATTTTAGATTAACGTATATTATGGTTATGATGCTCTCTCTCTTTCTCTCTCGTCTATCTGTCTGTCTGTCTCTCTCTCTCTCTCTCTCTCTCGGCTTAAACAATAGAAATTTATTGTCTCATGGTTTTAGACGTTAGAAATCTGAAATCAAGGTGTTGGCAGGTCCATGCTTATCCTAGGGCAAAGAGCTAGGGTAGGATCTCTTCCAGCCCTCTGTCCTTACTTCTGGTAGTTCCTTGACCTGTGGCAGCAGAACTCCAGTTTTGCATGGCATTCTTCCCGGGTACATGTCTGTGTCCAACTTTCCCCATTTTATTATTTATTTATTTATAATAAATAAATTAATTTTTTTATGGTGACATTGGTTAACAAAATCCAATAAGTTTCAGCTGTATATTTTAACAGGAAGGCATATATATATATATATATTTACACTGTGTGTTCACCTCCCATAATTAGATCTCTTTCTGTCACCACATATTTGACCCCCTTTACCCTGTCTACCTCCCCACTCCTCCCACCTCTTACCCTCTAGTAACCACTAGAAAATTGTTATGGCTCTCTTTGGAGCCATTTTATTTTTGCATCTTACCATGCCTTTTGAATTATTATTTTATATTACGTTCTAATATCTAATGAGGCTGATTTCCTCCAGCCCATTCATCATCGCTCCTCTTTTTCACAATATTCTTTTGATGACCTTTCCCATGTATTTTTCTAAATAAAGCTTATAATTTTTATTAAGTTCTTTAAACATTTCAGTTTCGACTCTAATTGTAATTCTCTCAGTATTAAAACATGGACTAGTAAATAGTATCCAGCTTTCTTTTTTAGTATTGCTCTGTAGGGAGTTCAATTTACTTTTCGCACTTGGCACTTCAGAGATTTTCACACCCATGCAAATAGCCCTACGTATCTCAGGTTGAATTTTCAGGGCAGGGCAGAGTCTGGCCAAGAAGTAGCGAGCAGATCATAACAGAAAATAAAGTCACTTCATGGTAAAACTGCGGTGTTAGTTAAAACTGTATTCTAGTCTACCTTAGCGAGCCAATTGGTCACTGCAGATGAAGGGACTTCTTATTTTATTTTTATTCTTATTGTTATGTTATGTCATTCAATTTCACTTTCCCTTAATGTGGACTATAGAGGCAAAATTTAAAGTATTCAGAAGTGTATGTACCTCAGATTCTCCTGTGCTAATTAAGCAATTCCTTTAGAAACAAATACAAATTCTTATTCTCTTAAGAAATACTCTTGAAAACCATCAGCATATTTTTGTCAGTTTTTCCATGTTTTAAGACAAAATTTTAAACAATAAATCACCCAAATTTTGAGTGAGATATATTCACACACTAGACATGTAAAATATTTTCCTAACATAAATCTCTTCAAAAGTGGCTACAAATCATTTAAAATTTCTCCGTTGAAGGGATGACTAATCCTTTGACCACTGAATTATGAAATGGAACACTCTAAAATCACACATCTTAAAGCTGTTACTATTTAGTTTCTTTATTAAGGTGGCTTTAGGATAAAACATTTATATGTGTCGGGAGTGGTTATTACATAAAACTCTAGGATCCCTCATCCAAGAAATTCACTATTTTTGTTTTCATGCACCCTAAAATTAGAACTCTATATAGTTTTTTAAAGGTTATTTAATTATTTCCAACACTCGCGGCATGAAATTTACTCAAGAAATTTGCAGAGATCACTTTAGGGGTGACCAGACAAGATCTTATCTGCCTTTTTACCCACAAAGAGAGTGATTGCTGGACCATGTCATTTACAAGGTGAGATTCAAAGGACCCTAATCATCTCCCTACTTTTCACTAAATCCTAACACAAAAATCAAGAGCATAAAAAGTCATAGCTATCACCCCACTAAATGATATTCGAAAAAAAGTTCCAGACAATTTGGTGGTGATTTATTTATTTATTTTGGTTTTATTTTGTTTTATAAAAATCTATTCTGGGTAACATTCCAAAAATGTCTTCTAATCACCAAACTTAGTGGAACTTTTTTAGTCTTCTCAATAGCATTTGAAAGGTTTTCCTTGTTTTCGGCAATAACATTCTTTCCTGGCTCTCCTCCGTGACTGACAATTACTTCTCAAGTCCCTTGGAAACTGCGCCTTCCATTTTGGTAATACTCAAGGCACCATCATTTGTATCCCTCTCATTCTGCCTGCCATCTCTGGATATTTTCTGTCACTTTTAAGGCCTCAGCTTCTAAGCCTCTGCTGATGACTCACATGTTCTAGCACCTCAGATGCCACCTGACCCAAACTGAAGTTATCATCCTTCCTCATATCTGTTCTGTTATCTATCCCTCAGTGAGTACAACTACCATCTACCCAGTCACTCAAGCCTTATATTTTATGTCATTTAATATTTCTCCATTCCCACCAGGGCCCTGCCACTCAATAAAAGTGCATATACATTCCCTTTTCGCCAACCATATTCAAAGGGCTACATTCAGAATTCTGGCCCTTGTTCTTTTTCACTGGACTATTATAGTCCTGCATCTATGCTCCTTAAACCCATCTTCACTCTGCTACTAGAAGAAGGGTCTTTCTAAAGCACTCATCTAGTTATTCAACTCTCTGGCTTCGAACCCTTCATGTGGCTCCTGATGGCCTAGTGCAGGGGGCGGCATACAGTCTGTGGGCCAAATCCATCCCGCTGCCAGTTCTTACAAATAATGTGTTATGGGAACATGACCACACTCATTCATTTATGTATTGTCTGCGATCGATGTCAAGCTACTCCAGCAGAGTTCAGTAGTTTTGGCAAAGGCCATGTAGTCCCAAGAGCCAAAAATATTGACAATCTGGCCCTTTACACAAGTTTTCTGAAGCCTGGAAGCCTGGCCTGGTGGATAAAGTCCGAACTCCAAGGTACGATATGTAAGGCCTCCATCCTCTGGCCTCATCCTCTATCTCCAGGCGTGGCTCTTGCAACATCCCCCTTAAACCTTATCCTCTAGCAGTGCTTGTCTGCTTGCAGTTTCCCAGCACTGTCCAATAGAAATTGCTGTGATGATGGAAATGTTGTATGTCTGCACCGTGCAATGCAATAGCCACTAGCCACATGTGGCTACTGGGTGCTTAAAATATGGCTAGTGCAACTGAATTTTTAATTTTATTTAATTTTAATTAACATAAATTTAAACTTAAATAGCCACCTGTGACCTGTGGCCACCACATTGAACAGTGTTGTGCTAGACCGTGTTACCAACAGTATCTTTTGTTCACTCTAAGGGGAATATTTAAAATATTCAGGGTGCCCTGGCCCTCTGGAAAACATATATTTCAGCAGTTAACTTAAGGGTCATCTTTTCTAACTACCAAGCCCTGGTCTCCCCCAAAAGAACTAGGTATTTTCCTTTTGTGCCCTCACTGCGCCATCATGTTTCCAGGAAAAGTTTCTTTATTCTCATTTGTCCCCCAACCTGAATAGCAGGCCCTGAATGCAGATCTTGTCCAATTTGTCTCTGTTTAAAAAGCTCCTAATCCAGTGTCTGGTTTGTGCCAAAAACTTCATTAATATTGGTCAAACAGATTAATTAATAGTCACATTCAAACTTTTTTTCAATGTGTAAGTCCCTTTCCTTCTTTTGTAGTTTTTTTTTACAAATGAAGACTAACTGCTTTCACGAGAGCTAAAATATCCTAGTAACCCTCCTTCCTCATTAGATGTTGGCTCCTTTCTGGGAAAAATAACTGATTACGATCCCTTCAGCAACCTGATTTTGTTCATAGAGCTTAAAATTCACTTTTATAACAGTATCATTGAGACTCAGAATCCAAAATGCCACATTCCTCTAAAAGTAGTAATGAGAAATCCATAACTATTCTGCCAAATCTACTTGTTTGACCTCTATAAAATTTGTTAAGTCTTCCTTTTTTTGAGAACACACTGTTAACTTGTGGCTTGTGTGAACCTGCAGCTAATTTGTTTTGCATTTAGTCATAGCAACTTTTAATATTATCTATCCTAAAGACAATAGGAGCTTTCCACAGACGTGAACCCAGTTTGTTGAATTGTGCATGTGGCACAAATGACAATCAACAGTTCTTAAAAGAAGAAGTCAAAAATATGAATGTCAGTTCTGAGAGTGTTAGAGAATCTGACCCAGTAAGTGGATTTCAAAGTCAGCCAAGAATCCAAAACTACACATGTTCACAGGGTTCAGAGTATCAGAGCAAAACTTCATACACTTCTTTTATGAAATTCCAACTTAAATATTGACAATTTTTAGGAGTTCTTTTCCTCTAGTATAGAATTAAGAACACTTTAAGACAAATTACTTCAAAATACTTTATACTTTCTCGAAACTGACACGTTTTAAAAGGTTGAGGTTTCAAATCAGATAATTTTACTCCATCTCACATGGTATTCAAGGCTCTAGTATCCTATTTCTACTCTATATCTTATCCCCGTAGGATCAGGGAATGTAGAGGAAGAAGTATAAAATAAAATATGGTGAGGTCTCGATTTATTTATCAAGTCACTTTTCTCGTATCCTAATACTAGGTAGTTGACATTGCCCATACACATTCCTGTGGATCATCTGTCTAATGGATTTGCACAATGGTTGTAAGCAGTCTCCAGAGCCAACTTGTGTACAAATCCAAGTTCTACCTTTTGTTACCTGCTTCACCTTGAGCAAAACACTTCATTCACTCTCAGTGGCCCAGTTTTCCCCTCTGTGAAGTGGGGGCCATGACAGCCTCTTCCTCGCAGATAACAAAAGGGCCAGCATTGCAGGAAAGTACTTAGTACTGTGCCTACCACAGACTAGGAGGTCGAGGGATGTTTGCTCTTTAATCTGTGTTATTTAAAATCATTCAATTCTCAGTGCAAATGCTTTCAAAATCTTAGCTTAAAATTAAAATAATTTGAATTTCTTTTAAATGGTTTTAAGGGGCTAAAAATTCTTACTTAAAAAAACAAACAAACAAATAATCTACTTTCTAACAATGCTTAGAAGCATCTAGAGTTCTTGGAGGATATGGGAGAAGGAAAGAACTAAATATTATCAGTGACTGTGAATCAGAGGCTTTGAGATTGTGAAAATCATCACTGTTGCAGAATATTTCCATCTGACTCCTGACTCACCCCAGAGAATGGTCAGAAGTGGGGACCCCCTTAAATAGGAATATGTTTTCTTTTGTTACACCTGAGCAACCAAAGAAGCTTGCTTTGATGCCTTTTAAACTGCTGGACCAAATTCTCAAAACCACAGAAGAAGGAAAACAGTTTCTCTGAAAAAATGCTGGAAAGTATGCCCAGAGCTTAGAAAAGGAAATATTGCCAATAGATCAAATTTTCAAATGTTTAAAAGTACAAAGTTTTCTAAAAGCACAGTTTGGTACTGGCATACACTAAATGCTCAACAACTGTTTGGTAAATGAAGTTTGCTAAAACTAACTATGCATATGTTTACATCCCCATGTAATATATTAAAAAATGGTAAAATCTCATGGTTGACATATTTTAAAAAGCCTATAAATATACTTCTATGGTAAGAAATGTCCAATATAAATGACATTTTATAGAAGTTATACTTATATTCCCTTCGGGGGGAAGAGTTTTTTCTTTTTAAATCATAGTCCTTGTAATTTGGGGTGCTAACCAGGGGACAAGAACCCAGTTTTTTGAACTGTGCCCACGACTACGAATTTGTATCCTTTTTATATCTAACAATTTTGGGATAAGAACTTAAGGCAAATGGAATATTGGACTCCATTGGTAAATACAAACTAAAGATTTTATCATGTGTCAAAATTATGTGGAGATAAATTTTTCATACATATGCTATACAAATAGAAGATCTTTTAAATATTTCAAAAACTAGGCAGGAAAGGGACCATTTTTGAAAGTCATTTTTTTTGGAGAGTAAACTCTGGCTTATTTTGTGTGTGTGTCATTGTCCTATATTCATACAACTCTATGAATAGGTACTATTATCATCATTATTCCAATTTTCAGATGAGAAAATTGAGACAGAGAAGTAACTTGCAGGAGCTCTCATAGCTAATGTTCAAACCCATGAAGTTTGGCTCCAAGGGCCAGGCTCCAACCCTCGGTTATTCTGCCTTGAATGGGATGATGCTATCTCCATTCTGTTACTCATCATGCCTTTGTCATGAGACTGTAACACACATTTGTTTGTTTTAGTTCATATGGATCTATGGCATCTTTTAAATAGCAGAATAATATTCATTTGTCTAGAAATACCACTTGTTGTTTTACCTGCTCCCTAGCCATGGAGTTTGAATTTCTACTTTTCCACTATGAAAGTCATATTCTACACTCGGAACTATTGTCTGTGTGACATAAGAAAGGAAACGTGTGAAAAGCGTGTGTGGACAGTATAACTTGGAGCTCTCATGGAAGGAGTTGTATGGTAGGAACTCAGAGGATTTAGAATATTGTTAAGTAAGATTAGCTAATCGTGCCGATTTAACATTATGACAAATATGTAATTATCAGGCAATAGATCCAAGCTGAATTATAATCATACAATTCTGTTTATTATATAATATATGCCTACCACATTTGCTAGTTATCACACCAGGGCAAATATAGTTCTTATACTTGGGCTTAAATAATCTTCAGTTTCATGGTTTAGTAGACAGAGTGATGAGTTCATAGTACAACTCTGAGGTTAGGGTCTCCTTTCACCATAAGAGCTCCTTTCCATTTGCCTCTAAGCTTCACCCCCCCATTTCAGACTTTTCTCATTGTTATCTCTTTGGATCACCTATTCACTGCAAACAGAGGTATACTGCTCTACTTTTTTTTTTAAATCTACATTAGGCATGAACAAAACAAAACAGAAGAAAACATTATTCTTTCTTCTCTTGGCATAACAGCATTGCTGTGAAATTTCTAAAAAAAAAAAAATTAAAAAGTAGAAGTAAACAAAACAACCCCCTCCAAGTCTTATGATGTGGTCTTCTTTGAAGAAAGATCTTATAGTAGCTAATAAGTCAGCCTGCCAAGCTATACAAAAGCCTGTTCTTCCTCATCCCGATTGGACATCCCGATCCAGAAAGCCTCTTCTCTAAGGTGTCCCCAGTGCAATTCCCTTCTCTGTCCTGTCACCCCTAAGGGACTGTTGGATGTGAAATGATAGTGAATTCTCAGCCAGAACCCACTCAAAAAGTCACAAGCATAACACATCTGACCAACTGTCATCTTATTTTTGCATCTTTCTCAGAGAATCTTAGTGATTACGTTCTTCATCCCTTCTACCTCAGTCTCCTAAAGATGCACACAAACATTGATAAATATTTATTAATAACGTGTTTAGTACAGAGGTTTATAGATATTGTGACCTTATATCTCATTTTGAGTTGGGAAAATTTTACTGTACAGATTAGAAGAGCCTCCCCCGCCCACATCATTCATCCACACACACACATATACTTTTTTATTTTTACTGTGATAGAACAGACACATACCTTTTATAATTAATTCTGGATTTTAGTATTTGAAAACTTTAAGAAAATTGCTGATATACATTGAAAAGAAAAACTTTGAGGCAACTTAAGGGAGTTGGGATTATTTCAACTAGAGAAGAAACAACAATGAAGTGATTTAACAGTTTCTGGAATATGAAACATGTAAAGAGTTATGAAGGTTCTCAAAAGCATACTTTCAGAATGACTAAAAAATTCAGGGCAAAAAAGTAATGCAATATTCATGGCCTGATAAAACTTTCTTTTGGTCTTTAACGACTGTTTACAAGAAACATGCATTTTAAATAACAAATTCTCTGAACAAATGATAATAAATAGGTGCCCTCCAGCAAAAAGAAAAAACTTATAATGTAGCAGGAAGAACTCAAATGAGCCAAAACCACAAGGCCCCTTTCCAATGCACCTGTTTTTCAAATAAGGTGTATTTCTCATTAGGAAGTACTCTGTATCACATGTCACATTATGCAGGGTGCAATCAACTCCACATAGCTGTTTGCCTACACAGAGCCACCAGTAGAAACGAGGAGAAATAAGGAAATAGGGTAGAATCCCACACCTACTCCCTGCCTTGACCTCATTTTCCTCCTTTTTTACCACCTGTCTACCACTCTAGGTTTAGAGGAACAAGTGAAAAGGGGAAGTAGAAAAGAAGAAGATGGGAATAAATGGGAAGGTGGAGGAATAAGATGACCTAAAGATATATAGCTCCCAAGCCAGGATGTGAAACTGAAGCTCATGTGTGTCATTTTCTACCTTGCCCATTTCCCAGAATCAAAAGTCCAGGAGCCCCTGGGGTGATGATACTTCCTTTAGAGAGAGCCACTAATGCCCAAAGCTCTAGAAACAACCTGAGCTGACCAAAACAAGCACATTGGCTTGTGCAGAAATCTTAAGCAGGTTCTCATGCACAACAAGTGGTTTTTCATGTGTTAGAAAGGGAAGTGGTTTAAAAGCTTAGCTGCTGGAGGCAAGAGGTAAACAAAACATGAAGCTCCATTCTGATATCTCCATGCTTATAAACTTAATAAACCTTTCTAAACACTATTACTTAATTTTTGTTGTTTGGTTATTCTAGTAAGCCACCAGACATACTTTCTACTGATCCAATGGGGGCCATTGTAAAATTACATACAAATACTTAGAGGACGTGAGGGCTCCTTTTTTTTCTTCCCACACCCAGTAATAATTCCTTCTCTGTTTGGCTACAGAGACTTCATTGTTCTCCTCCAGCTTTTTCCATACACAATAGCTGCCCTGTATTGTCCCTTCTTCAGCAGTCAGGTCAGTTGGTCCACAAAATATTGCAAACAAATTGATTTTGACTTAATTAAATATTTTGATCTTTGTCAAATTACAAGTGAATCTTTAGGAGAAGTCCAAAGAAAGAAATTAAAAATTTACCTGACAGAGGGTAAAGCATTGTTTTCCTTTCTCGGGCTTCCTTAAAACTTACCCCACAGGAATTTAGATGATAGATAGATAGATAGATAGATTGACAGACAGACGGATGGACAGAAAGAAAGAAAGAAAGAAAGGAAGAAAGAAAGAAAGAAAGAAAGAAAGAAAGAACAGTTCATTGGCATCAAGTATATTTGCATTGTCAGATGAACTTATTTATTTATTTTTATCTTAGTTTAGGGTCAACAAATCATTCTGAATCTTGATTATATGAGCGAATGTATTAGCTAGTGTTCCCATAGTTGTATGACTTACAAATATCAGAATGCTTCTATATTTTTTTCTAAGATAAAGATGAAAATAATTAATAGAACAGACCTAAAGAAAAGAAGGTAAAAGTAGGTCGATATCAGTCCATAATCCATCTCCTCTGAGGGTCTTCTGGCCAAATGCAGTTGACTATATTCCATTATCAATGCAAACACTCTCCATCTCTAAGAAAACTCTTCTCTTTGTTCCAATACTGTTTTCCCAATGACTTATTTACACAAATATTGCATATTTACAGCAATCGAATTATACGAAACAGAATTCTCCAGATCACTTTTCTTCCCCACCTCTGCCATTTCCATCAGCACCATTCATCCTATCTTGAAGAATAAAAGTGTTACAGATGTTTAAATTGCTTCTTCCTTTTTTTCCTTTATCCAGTCTGGCACTAAGCACTTTAGTTCAGTGATTATCAGAATTTTCATGTCACGTCCCACATAGGAGATGATATTAAATAGATTGGATAAACAAAAAAGGCTCCTTGTATCTGGAAGTAATTACCTGATGGGGAGTAACAGGGTGTTCCGCCACAGCTGCCAAGGCCTTTACGGGTCAGTATCTCAAGTCACCTGTTAACACCTGGGCACACAGACTGGAAAACTCAAATTTAAGTCATTCTTTGTTCAAAATGTCTCTTAGATTTGCACTTTTATTTTTATTTCTGTAGCTGCCATCTTTGTTAAGTTCATTATCTCATGCTTGGATTATTGTAGCATCCTTTTGTTCTTCTTTTTCCCAAGTTTATCTTTGGTGGTACCACTGACCTATCTACGTACCACCTGCTTGTGACATAAGCCTACAATTGTTTCCCATAGCCTATGACATTCAAACCCAAGTTTTTGTCAGGATTTCAAAGAAAAGAAATTATTTGGGGCCAACCTATCTGTTAAACTTATTTCCTACTATTTTCTCCAACAACATCTTTCAAGTTAAATTCCACTTATTCACTACCTATTACCAACATCATCTCATTTTATATATTCACTCTGCCTCCAGAAGATCCTAGTGATAGTAGTTAATAGCCATAACTACTTGAGCAGTCTTGTCGTCTTGAGTACCCACTATGTGCTGTGCCAAACATCACAGCAATCTTACATGTCAGCTAATATTTTCCCAATTTTATAGATAAGAGAGTTAAAACTCAGGTTAAGTAACTTGGCCAAGGAGAAAAATTAAGTAGCAGAGAGATTAGAATTAAAATCTCAGCCTGACTTCAAACAACACTTTCTCTGACTCACAACATTTCTTTGCAAAATTCTAATTTGGCAGTTAATAATTTGCTATATGATAATTTTTGATCATTCTTTGTTATTCTCTGATTCTTTCATTATATAGCTGTTCGCAGTTTTGTCTTCACCTGTCCAACCACACAGAGAATCGTTGACTGCAAAGTCTCCATCCCCTCAGTTCCTGAATTTTTACCAAAGCATTACAATTCCTCTGGCCCACGAGTGCTACATCACACTATCCCCAAGAAATTAGGTTAACATCAATAGCCTTTATTTTCTGTGTTTGCTTTTACTCTTTCACCAGAATTATTTAATAGCCTAATTTTTCAATTCATAGGTTATTACAATATTCAAAAACCCCAATGCCTTCTTTAGTGTAAGATAGTTTAGAACGTCCTGCAAATTTCCCAAGATGCATTGTTTGCTTTAAATTAGATATAGATATCTAATTTAAATTAGATATAGATATTCCATAAATCTTCTAGTCATTATTTTCAAGTCTATTCTTAGCTTCAGAGCAAAGTAATGTGTTGATTTTCACATTAATCCAGGTTTGAGCCTTAATAATATGAATAGTACATTTAATATAAAAGTACATTCAAATCCTATTATAGAATTCATGTGTCTAAGAGATTTAGAAAACAAAGTTATTTTCTATGGTTCTAGTCATCTAGAGCTGTGTTGTTCAATACTATAGTCACTAGCCTCATATGGTCATTTAAATTTTAATTAATTAAAATTAAATAAAATTTAACATTCAGTTTCTCAGTTGCATTAGCCACATTCTAAGTGCTCAGTAGTAGAACATGGTTAATGGCTACCATATTGGACAGCACAGATACAGGACATTTCTGTGACACAAATAATCCTTTTGGACAGTGATTTTCTAGAAGCTTATCAACAGTTTTGTTAAGAAATATATCTGGTGATGTAATTCATAGTAGCAGATGATATATTAGCTTAAAGTTCCTATAAGTAAGTAGCTATCATAAGTTATGGTTTTATCCATTATTTATTCATTCAGTGTAATACACGGTGCCTAATAAGTGCTGAAAATGTTTAATAAGCATTTGTTGAATAAAGATGGCAGCTTCTATACAAATACTCAATTATCTGACACCATAATATTTTTTTTTTTTAAAAAGTAAAGATTTAAGCAGCAGAAAGAGAAACAAAACTATTCTATACACAAATAGCCTACATTTCATGAATTCTGCCAAAACGCTAAATGTAAATCTATGGCAAATTGTTGACACCCGCTCTGCCCCTGCTTGGACAGCTGTGGATGACATCTGCATCGAATCAGCCAAGAGTTATTTATTTTTGAAATGTGCACTGACCCGCTTCTAAGCCCAAAGGGTAAAAATGTCACCTTTGTTCATTTCTCAAGAAAAATATTTTTAAGATCCTGTGCTGGCTGTGAAAGGGAAAGCTGTTCCTTGGGGTGTTATCCATAATTCCCTCTTCATTTCAGGCTTTCTGACAGTCATCATTTCTTGTGTTCATTTCTAGTTGTAGTATGAACAGGAAAGCAATTCCATTGCCAAGTAAGCCACATTGGCCTCTTTTCTTCCAGAGAATTTAAACTGATTGTTGAGTTGGTGCTTACGAGCTGTGTGATTTTGTAATTACCTCTTCATATTTCAAGTACTGTGAGCTTCTCTGCCCAGTAGGACTGTTTGATCTAGTCTTACACAGTTGATCCTTGAAAAACATGGATTTGAACTGCGTGGGTCCACTTATATACAGATTTTTTTTTCTATAAATATATTGGAAAAATTTTTGGAAAAAAATTGGAAAAATTACTACCATGACACAGTAATATCTATTATAGTAGGCTACCATGAAGCAATCATATTGCTGCTTCTTCATTATCAATGCATGAATCTTTATACCTGTAAATAAATATGATTTTCTTTTCACATTATCTTTTCATTTGTAATGTCTAGTGTTATTAATATGTATAACATCTACATTTTTTTGTATCATAGTAAACAATATTGATATAGGTACTGACAGACTGTGCATCTTATAAACAGACGATATAAATTTGTGCTATCAATAAACATAGTACAGTACTGTAAATGTATTATCTCAACATTTTTTCCTAGCTTTCTTCATTGTAACAATACAGTATATAATACATATGACATACAAAATATGTATTAATCGACTGTGTTATCGGTAAGGCTCCTGGTCAACAGATGGCTATTAGTAGTTAATTTCAGGGGGAGTCAAAAGTTATTCATGGGTTTTTGACTGAGTAGAGGGTCTGTACCCCTTATCCCTGAATTATTCAAGGGTCAACTGTAATCAATCCCATAACCTAGGATACGGCTCTGTGGGAGACAACCAGTAAATACTTTTATACATATAAATTAATTTAACAAATGTGTCTTTTTGTCTGGAGTTAAGGCTTTTAAGTATCAATAACTTTTTAATAAAGACATGAATACAGTTAAAAACCAAACGACCTTAATAAGTGATCTTTTCACAGATTCCTCAGAGTTCACTATAAAATCAGACTTTCTGATATACGTGTGCGGTAATGATGGGGCAGTTATTTTGAAACTAGCTTAAAGACTTTTTTATAAGACCTAGAGATGAGTGGACAGCATACATTTGGAGTCCATAGTTAGTTTACTTAAAGAATCAGCCACAGTTAACAGGAAACTCCATGTCCCCTGGAAATACATCTGGCCCATATAAGCTAGAAAAAGGCCAGAGCAGCGATTCTCAAAGTGTAGTCTGCAGACTCCTGGGGGCCACTAAGTCCCTTTTAAGGAATCTGCAAGGTCAAAACTATCTACATGGTATGCAAAGATGTTATTTGCCTTTTTCATTCTCATTCTCTCATGAATATTCAGTGGAATTTTCCAGAGGCTATATAATTATATGACAAAGCTATTAAAATATTTTTTTTCTTTTCCAGCTACATAGCTGTGTGAGGCCATATCTTTATACACTTCAACCAAAACATGTCACAACAGATTGAATGCAGAGCAAACATGAGACTACAGCTGTTTTCTATTACACTGTACATTAAAGACATTTGCAAAACTGTAAAAAAGTGCAATTTCTAACACTAAATTTTTTCTTTTGGAAAATACATTTTTCATAAAAGTATTATTTCTGTTAACATGTAATGATTTATTATTGTTGGTTTAAGTGAATGTTTTCTCAGTTATTATCCACTTTAGCAAAAGCTCTTTATGATCCTCCAATAATTTTTAAGCATGCAAAGGGATCTCGAAACCAAAGAGTATGAGAATCACTGCTCTAGAATATGGTGAGTACAAATAAATGGGCTCCCAGACAATGATTAACTGAAAAAAGGAAAAGCAAATAGAACCCTGTTTCTAAGGTGGCCAGAAGACTTCTAAAGATGCTGACTATGGTTCTTCAACCAATCAACATACACAGCTTTTTGGAGGTTACATTTAAGTCTTACTTTACTCTCTTCTCATAAACCAAACCATTCATTTGCCCAGCCAAATATTTGCTAGGTCTTTCCAGTTGCATACAAATTGTTTTGTTTCATAAAATATTTACTCTAAAATGTTACACTTACAATGACTTCAAATGAGGATTCAGTTTTAATTTGAGAAGATGCTTGGGTTTGTTGGCAGCCTGGGCTGAGGTTGGATATGTGGTCACAGCATACAGACACCATTTCTGAGATCTGATGCACGTCATCTGTGGGTTTTTGCAAATAGAATGGATAGACTGGTGCCTAAATCAGCCTGACTCATCTTCACAGTGACTATTAGTTTGTTTAGTATCATCTGACTTATATTTTTAGGTAATATAGGCTAATCATACCAGGAAAGTTTATATTAAATGAATCCTTTTTGATACAATAATGCCATGTCCATTTTAATAATAAGTGACTAGGGAAAGGCATTGGCGTGTATGTGGATGTGTGTTCGAAAATACACCTTTTAATTTCCTTCTTTCAAACACTTTTATTTTTGCTTCAAAGAAAGTCCACCACTACTAATTACTCTATACTGATCCATTAAGAGTTCAGAGCTAGGCGAAACAGTTCGATCATATACTTCTCTGTGTCCCTGCAGCTTCTCCTCTGTCTTGCATTCTGCTTACAATCACTTTTCAAATCTCGTCACCCATGTAAAAATCTGTTATTGCTCAGGTGACCCAGCCTTGCCTAGACATCCTTTTAAAGGCATCCCACAAAAGGTTGATGGCGATGTGGTCTAATGACTAAAATACAGCTGGACAGGGGATAGCTGGGCTTTGCTGATTCTATGAGAATTTAGTCTTCCCCATTTCAGTTCCCCACTCTGTGAAAGAGAAACACTTAGCTGTACTTCCATTCACCTCCCAGCCACATAAGAAGAATTTTAAGGATTATGTAGCCTCCGAGCTCCTCCTTATTACCATTGTCTCTCTCATCGTTTGCATTGCTCTCCCGGTCTCTCATCCCACCAAATCCTACTCACTCCCCAAGAAGCATTTCAGGATCACTCCAGTACATAATAATTTCGTACGTCTTAACTGCTTATTTGGCACTTAAAATACATTGCCCTGTAATAGTCATTGTACTATGAATTTTCCAGAAATATGTCATTTTTTTTTCCAAACGGCCTTGAATTTCTTGAGAGCAGAGATTTCGTCTTATTTGTCTTTGACCATAACACCACAGAATGTCTAGTTGTTTAAAGGTACTCAATACTCTTGTATGCGAAAGATTAACCCAACATTTATTTCATACCTGTCATGTACCAAGCACTGTGCCAAGTGTTTTTGCATATATTACCTAATTTAATCCTTGAGCTCGAGGCTAAAGTTCTCCTCAAGTTGCAGGAACTTGTCTGAGATAACATAACAATCTGAGAACAACAGTTGGGGCTGGCAGGTAGAGCTGTTTGGTTCTGAGCTAAGCACTTTTTTCTATTTTATCACATTGGCTCCCCCAATAAATACATCTTGATCAATAGTTCTTACTCCTCATCATCTTTATCTTCTTTCTCTTCCTAATTGATATCAATCAATATTATGATGTAAAACCTTAGTATATTTTCCTTTTAAAATGTATTTATATCTGTAGAAGATTATGCTCCATCTTTATTATGCCTATCTTTGGGCAATCCGTCATTCCACTTTCTATTGATTTCAAATGCTCTGAGACGTCCTGCAAATTCAAAGGAGGTGTTTTAGAAAGTTAAGGCAGAGGAAATAAGAGGTTCTGAAATATCCATTCTTGTCTACTAGAGTGATTTTAACTTTAATCTACTTTTAATACAGATTTCATTTGGAAGATTTCATTCTACAGCTTTAAAAAATTTCAATATCTACTATATCCCAATCTCAGATCTTAGGAACTATGCTGCTACAGGCATCAGTCTCAGTAAAGAAATCAAAATATGACCTAATCATCACTGGATATCTCTGGCAGAGGCCAGAGCAGACTCCAAACACTCGTCTAGGCAAGACTGTCCCAAGAGCCAGCCATCAGCTCTGGAGAGTAAACTTGCTTCACCAACTTTATAACTTGAAAAATGCTACAGAATTCTACATGCACCAGAATATTTCTTCTAATGCAGGGGTCTCCAACCCCCGGGCTGCACACCAGTACTGATCCGTGACCTGTTAGGAACCAGGCCGCATAGCAGGTGGTGAGTGGTGGGCCTGTGAGTAAGGCTTCATCTGTATTTGCAGCTGCTCCCCAGCACTAGCATCACTGCCTCAGCTCCACCTCAGAGCATCAGGCATTAGATTCTCAAAGGAGCACTGATCTCTGGTGCCAAAAAGGTTGGGGACCACTGCTAATAGTCAGCCATGACAATAACTGAATCCCTACCCACAGGGCCTGGGAGTCTAATAATTAGAAACTCCAGAGATAACATACTACAGAAAAAGAGATCTAAAGACTGGGAGTCAAATCCTGCCTCAGTTGTTAATTTTTCTGTGCCTTTTTGCCCATCAGTGAAATGGAGATGACACTCCCCACCTCACACCTTTAGTAGATTTTCAGTAAATGTTTTCTGAATAGATGGTTGGATAGATGCGCAGGCAGATGAATAGATAGACAGTTGGATAGATAACCATCATGTATATGTAGAATTGTCTGACTGTACACCTGATTATACCACTTACAGTATAAGCAAAAGGTCAGATTTAGCAGTTCAAGACAATACAAATTTATTATCTTACAGTTTTGTAGGTCAGAAGTCAAAATGAGTCTCACTGAGTCAAAATCAAGGTGCAGGCAGGGTTGTGTTCCTTCTGGAGATTCTGCAGGAGAATCCACTTTCTTGCCTCTTCCAGCTTTCAGAGGCTGCTTGTACTCCTGGTTCATGACCTTCCATTTTCAAAGCCAGTCATAGCTGATGGAGACTTTCTCAGGCTATTTCACTCTAATATGACTTTTCTGCCTCCCTCTTTCCTGTTTAAGATCCTTATAGTATATTAGGCTCACCTGGATAATCCAAGATAGTCTCTCCATCTCAAAATCCTTGACTGAATCATTTTCCTGCAAATTCCCCTTATAAGGTAACATATTTACAGTTCCATGGACTGGTAGTTGGACATCTTTGGGAGCCATTATTTTGTCTACCACACTATAAAACATATTTGGTTATACTGGAAGTGGTACAAGGTAATTCAGAGATTTTTGATCTTGACTGACCATTAGAATCATCTAAGAGGTTTAAAGGAAACAGATGTCCAGGCAGCTCACCCAAATACTGTGATGTAATTGGACCATATGGGCCTGACCATTTACATTAAAAAGTACCCCAGATTTTTCTACTGTGAAGCCAGGTTTGAGAGTCACTTGTTGTATTTAAGAAAATGGATTTGGACCACAGCACAAACTTAAGTTTGAAAACCTCTTCAGCTCCTTAGGTCATTTACTTTATCTTTCTAAACCTGAGTGCCTTTATCTACAAAATGAGCATAATCAACATGTGAAGACTAAATTAGATTATATGTATAAAGTCCTGTGTGCCTTGCCTAGAATATGTTAATCCCCCAATAAAAGGTACCCTTAATGATTAGTTTTATAGAGAAGGACAAATTATATCCCTAGATTATGGCAAACTTATCCAAGGATGTACCCCAAAATCAACCTTCTTGGTCAAACTTAAAGGAGTTTAAGTTTCTGCTTAGATTGTCTATAAATCGATAGAGTTCAGGAGGGTTATTAGTTTCTGCTGTCCTTTCATTTGGTTCTGGAGAATGGCTGATTTCTCCTCAGGTTTTCTCCTTTTACAGCTACTCTCAACATTGCAAGGCTGGGGCCTAAGGGACAAATGAGCATTTTGTGCAGACAGCCAAATGTCTCCATTTCTCAACTTGCAGGATAGTGTAAACTCAGTCCCATCCCAACAGGATTGCTAGTCCAATGTTAAGTCTTTTCTTGAGTAACAGAGTATCAGCCCTCATCTTCTCAAAGACTCAGTTCACTGTTCCTGGGATTTCGAGTCCCACATTCTTTTCATCAGCCCAGCCCCAGATATTTCATCAGAACTCACCCCAGTCTTTGTGCCACAAAGAGATGAGGCTCTCTACATAATGCCACCACCAAAGAAAGCTTCTTTATTATCCCATTTTATTTTCATACATTGCCGAGGATTAGAATGGCAAAAAGAACCATTTGAGTTTTTTAGTGAGAAAAGTCTATCTAGCTAAAATCCCAAAGGAGTCATCAATTGTAGTACTATAATTGTGTTTTTAAATTTCATCAGCTTCCAAGGTGAAATCTTTCAAGGAGAGATTATATCATAAACAAAGGATCTTGCTTTATTAGCTTACTGAATCAGAAAAAAAGAGAAGGGAAATTGCATCATATGTAAGAAAGATCTCATATATTTTTTGTCTTGTATTTTCCTTTGCTAGCCTTTTTTTTAGCCACTGGGGAATTAAGGGGAAATATTGTATGAAAAAACATTGACCCTGGTGACTTAAAATTAAAATCTGTGGTTCTTAGTATTCAGGAAAACTAGAGCCTTATGATTCTACATCCTTCAATTCTGGAAAGAGACTGACAGCAAATTACTATTGGTGACAATATTTCCAAAGTTTGCATGTCTATGGTACAGAATACTTGTGGAAATCTTTCTGTCCTGTTTGAGGTAGAAGGAACGTTTTGGTTTGTTCTTTTTATTTTATCTTTTTTTTTTTTTTTTTTGAGAAATTTAAAAAATAAAAAAAAGCACAAAGAAATATATAACATACACCAATGACTCCATCATCAAGAATTTTGTCATATTTGTTTGAAGTCTTTTCTGATATGGAGCAAATAGTATATATAAAGGTGAAATCAGTTATCATTCCTCCTCAGTTCTATTCCCCACTATTGCTTCACAAAGACAGTTTATATCAAGATTTTATTGTGATTCTTTTGAGGGTACTTCTTTATCTACCAACCAAGGTCAGTTGTGCTCATCCTGACTTCTGTGGCCAGGACCTCAAACCCCAGAAGATGGGGATAACGATTGCTCCAGTTAAGAGACACGCACTGCTGCTGACTGAATTTTCACCCCATATTCTGTTCTGGTCGCTGATCACGAAGAGATGCACTGAGCTGATCATGAAGAGATGCACTGTGTGGGTCGAGAACAGACACAGCCTATATGGCTAGCCCAAACCTTCTGTTTCCTGTTGCCACTTGGCCTTCTCAAGGTGAAAGTCCTTCCCCAACAGAAGAGCAATTTAGGTCAGTCTTACTAGATTCAAGAGAAACAATCTTATGACAAGAATCCAGGAGGAGAATTTCAAGGGTTCTTGACCTCCTTCTCATGGATTGCAAATCAAAGGCCTCCTAGGGCCAGGCAAGTGACTTCATTGAGCAATGTAGTTATAGCAAATTATGGAGGTTCATTGAAGCTCCAGCTAATTGTTACGTTGAGAAATCAGATTTTTCAAGAAAAACCGCAAATCTAAAAGGTTATTTGAAATCACTCTAGTTTTCACATTTCTCCATTTTTTATATTTAAAGTTTTGAATCTACGGAAAATCTTAAACAATAGTACAGAGAACAATTCTAATCCCTTAAGCTAGATTCACCCAACTGGTAAACTTTTGCCACCTTATATGTGTGCATATAAACGATATCCTGAACTATCTGAAATTAAGTTATGCAAATCAGGACAATTCATGCCTAAAAATTTAAATATATCTCCTAAAAATAAGGGCATTTTCTATTTTAATCATAATACCATTCTCACACATAAAAAAGTAACAATTTCTTTACCATTTAATTGCCCATATAAAATTTCTCCAATTGTCCCAAAATTATTTTACATATTTTTTTGGTTCAAACCAGGATCCAATCCAGATTTACACATTGCATTTTATTGTTATGTCTCTTTGGTACCTTTTTATGATTTCCAAAATTATTTTTAATTGTTAGTAATTAATATGATTTATATAAATTTGTGTATGTGTGTGTACACACTCACACACTCACACAAAGGCAACGAAAGCAGGTCCACAGGCCAGATTCATGATGAGGAGTGTAATATTTCTACACCCAGATACAGTTTGTCAAAAGTTCCACTGTAAAAATCAGAATCAATATGGTCTTTGCCTCCATCCATATTAGCACATTCACTTATCAGGCATGGAAAGAGGGGAGAGAAAGAAAGCAAATTTCTTATTTTACTACTATATTTTTGAAGGCCTTAGCACTGATACTGTGCTAAACTTTAAGGATGAATTAGATGACGGGCATTAGAGAGAGCGAGCTACTTTCAAGTTCCCAGACCTGAGCTCCAGACTAAACGTACTCAATCTGGAATTGCATTTTTGCAAAGCACCTCCAATTATTCTTCTGAACACTAATGTTGGAGGACTACTATTCTAAAGACACACAGGTAAATTAACAATTTGACCCTATCCCTGGCAAGGTCTGGTTTAACTAAGATGTAAAATGTTATCCTATGATACAATAAATACTCTGAAAAGCTCAGAGGGAGGGTCAAAGAAGGCTTTGGAGTGGGAGGCGAACTCCGGGTGGAGTTCGAAGAAGGTTGGGTTAACCAGGTGAAGAAGAAGGTGAAGAGGTATGGAAATGAGAGAAGTAGAAGCTATACCACATGAAGGCAGAGATGTGGCAAGGACTGATGAAGAAAAGCCTCATATGCCATGTCAAGAAGTTTTAAGTTTGTTTTTTTTTTTCTGAAGGTCTGGAGAGTCTATAAGGGGCCTTAAGCAAACATCATCCAGTTGATCATAGGAAGATCATGCTTGACAACCTTGAGAAGGAAGGATTAGAGGCAAAACACTTCCCTAAGAACCATCGCAGTTCACGAGGCAAGAAGTGATGATGGCCGTGCGCTGGGGAAGGAGGGGAAGCAGGATTCAAAAGATACTTGGAGACAGAAGCAACAGGACATGCTGCTGAAGTGTGACTGTGGGAGTCAGAAAAGGGCATCTCTAGCCAATTCTTGGCTCACTTTTCAGGCTCGTATGAATGAGTGCATGCTTGGCCTATTAGACATTCAATGAAAATGTCTCTTAGGTGGTTACTTGGTCAGGATAGCAACAGTGAGAGCCTTGGAACTGAGCACTGGCTCTCCAGAGAGGCGATGCAGCTGGGGAAGAATGGTGTGAGGAGACTGGCTTTGGATCAGATGGATGGGGTGGCTGCATGGCATGCTAAAGAAAGGAACTTGTAAACCCACTGGAATGGGTGGAACCAACTGGCAGGGAACACCGTGGTTTCGTTGATAACCCTATGCCCTTTGCCTACTTCTAGTGCTATGATTTTCTCTCTCCACTCTTTTTACTAGTGGTCTCCAAAGCGGAGGAAATACCAAACACTGGAAGGAGGGTTCAAGACAGTTTGTTGAACATGAGGAGAAATTGTTAGAAATATTATATTTTGAAAATCTTTTCTATATTTTGTTTATATTTTACAATGGGTAAAGTATATTCACAAAGTAATATCTATACATATATATGTATACATAGGTAGGTAGGTAGATACATACATACATACATATATACATACATAAGTATGTAGATAAGTGATAGATAGATGTAAGGTTCACTAATAAATACCCACACATTAGGGTTACATGCTCAAGTGAATTTTATTGCTACCTATACACAGCGAAAACTCTTGAGTGACCAGTCTCTTGCGTGACCAAAACTCAGGAAAAGAGAGACTTGAGAAAAAGAAGAGGGAAAGTGGGCATGTGTCTTGCATGCCTATTTCTCAATGATTGCTGGCATCTTCCAAAAGATTTTGCCCCTAAGAGAGCTCCCTGTAACAGAACCTCTGGAAATTTTTCAAGTCCCTTGTACCTTTTTGTATTTTGAATGGATTTTTTAAAATCTTAGAAGCTGTGAAAAAAGTCTTTGATGTCAATCAGCTAGTTTTCTGCTTTTCCTGAGGAACACGAAGAAAGAGCAGGTTAGCGGAAGGAGGATGGGATCAAAGGGAGGTGGAGTAGAGGAAAGAAGGGAAAAGACACCTTTGTTCACATATTAACCTGGAGCCAGACCTGCACTTTGCAGGTTGTAATGCTTCTCCGATTTGTGTGCAGAAGTTTTGAGGGGAAAAGGGAGAAGTTGTTAAAGTCAAAGAAAATAAACAGAACCTGTTCTTGACTTCTCTTTTCTGTAATCCACTATCATCCTAATTATCAGTATGGCTGGGAATACGGTGGTTTCTGATAGCAGATGATGAACTCACTCTAGGAATTACTGACCTTTGACAAACCTGCAACTGGAACATGATCGGCTGAAGGACAAAGCTTCTGACAACCAGGCACATATCAGCAGGGCAATGGTGAGCTTTCAGAAGGGTATGGATCCATTCGTGCTCCTTAGTCTGGAGCAATGGTGAAGCTTGACTTATTCTGCCAAATGCACTCCCATGCTGAGCAAGCAGAAGATTGAAGCCTGCCCCCATCTGTCTTCCCCTATACCCAGATCCTCGTAGGAAGGAAGCCATCAGGATTGTGCAAAAGCCTAACTAGAAGCCAAATCATTTTCACTCCCAAACACATTCATGATTTGCTTTCTGATTAAGACACTGGAGGCTTTAAATGGCACAGCAGAGCTGGCATAGCCACCAGAACCAGATCACCTCTTCTTGAAAGGTAGCTAAATTGGCTATTGGCTTTGCGTCACTCCTTTAAGAATTAGGATATTAACTTTATCATTTTTAATTGAGAGGAAATATGTGTTATAATTGCTGAAGTAGAACAGTGATAAGTACAATATTTTAATTTAGAGAACAGCACAGCAAGCATATTGACAGAGTATACGTATAAACAGGCCAATACTGAAAGTAGTAATTATATTGACCAGATAGAAATCAACCTGGGATAAAGGTGAGAATGGGATGAGATAAGGATAATTAAAGAATTTTCCTGGATTACTAAGACAGAAATTCTGATCTAAATAGATATGGATACTGGTAGTAATGAATTGAGCAACCTGACTTCTTCCATTTTTACTTCATAACTCACTAATTTCTCTCCTATAGTATTTTATTTCCTTGTGTTGCACAATAGAGTTGTTCAGGATGGGGAAGAAAGAGCCTAGTATTCAAGTCCACAAAGAATGAGCCATTCATTGAGACCTTCATCATTTGCGTAGAATTGCTCTTGCTGGGGGAGAAAGAGAGCCCCAAACATTTAATAAAATATGCAGAAGCATTGAGGTGTTAGCTATGATTCTGTAGCAGATGTAATATAAGATCTAATATTTAATTTAAAAACCTTTTGAATGATTTTATTTTATTTTTTATTTTATTGCTCAGGTTTTTTCGTAATCTATGAAAAGCTTTAGTGAGTAGCTATAAATTTAATGAAAAGTAGATATTCAAATAATAACCCAGTATTATATTACTGGCTTCTTTTAAAAACTTAATGAAAGTAATTTTTTTCCAAATCTGCCTTTTGCTAACACCATCTCAAGTAGGCTTATATGTGAAGAAAAATATGTCCCTCATATTTTGTATTCTTTCCTCTAAGTAAAGGAAAAAAATACTACTGCTTAAAAATCTCACATTAATTTGCTGGTCCAGAAAAGTGGTAGCATACAGTAAAATAGTTTTACACTAAAAACAATGTTTTTGTTTTTGCATTTATTGATTATAAGCCAGATAACATAGAGGGGCAACGGGAGAACCAAACAGAATTTTTACTATCACTATCATGTTTTTGTTATCAAATAATAATAGATTATTGCACATATTTTCCTTCATTAGGAAAGATTTTTTAAAAACCAAAAAAATTATATGCTCCTTATTAAGTAATAATAAAAACAGCTCAAGATAGATATATTTGGGCAAGTATCTACACTTTATTTACTCCAGAAACATATCACTATGTTACTAAACTTACTTCATTACTTTTTGTTTGTTTTTATTAAATATTCAAACCTCTTTAGAAACTATCAGCAAGCAATGCTATCATCTAAATCAAATAAAACATTTACTTTTTAAAATACAATCTTTATAAATGTGTACATTTCCTCTTTCCCATTTTGGAAAGTAAAATGTATTTCTATCCCTCAGAGATATAAATTGCTGAATTCACCTTTTCCTGGGATTTGTAAAAAAAAAAAAGCAACTACACTACAAACCAGAAAGCTTCCCTCAGCCTTTAATAAACTAATTCATCAAACAATGTTTATAAAGAAACTTTGGTTTGCCAGGCACCATACTAGGAGCTAAGAATCAAAGACAAATAAGCTGCAGACCTCACCCTTAAAGAGCTCAAGTTCTAGTGCAAGAGACAGACTTGTCTCCAACAACTAAAAGAAGCCGGAGGACGGATGCCTTACCTGGCCTTGAGGGACTGGACTGAGTTTAGGAGGAGATGATGCCTGGAGTGGGCTCTGGGAGATGAATAAGAGTTAACAAGGTGGACAAAAAGAGGTCCACTCTATGAAGGCATGGCAAGTTCTGGGTTTGGGCAGATTTTGTTTCATTTTGGCATCAACGAGAGGTTGGTGGGGGAGAGACAAAAACATAAGGCTGACTTTAAAAAGTTAACATTTCTTCTTTTCTCCCTTCATTCCCTCCCTCATAACCTCCCTCATAACCATCCAGCAAAATCCAAGGATGGGAGAGTTATTCCCAGGGCCCAGGCTCCTTCCACCTTCTGGCTCTGCCATCCCTAGAGCACTGGCCTGGTCATCAATGAACCAGAAGGCTCAGGTGCACACAGCAGTCCAGCCAACAGGGAGGAGAAAGCACTACTCAGAAGCTATAGAAATCTCTCCTGCTTCGATCCCATTGGCCAAAACTTAGTCACATGTACACTTCTAGTAGCAAGAGGAGCTTGCAAATGTTTTATTCTGTTTAGTTATATGCCTGGCTCAAAAGCAAATATTTTCTTACTATAGAATAGGCATTGGCAAACTTTTTCTGCAAAGAGCAGATAGTAAATAATTTAGGCTACATACAGCCTCTGTCATGTATTTTTGTTGTTGCTGTTGTTTTACAATTCTTTAAAAATGTAAAAACCATTCTTAACTCGAAGGCTGGGCAAAACAAGCCATAGGCCAAATCAGGCATGTGGGCCGTAGTTTGCCAAACCCCACTATGGACAAAAGGAAGATTATATGAGGAGAGTGACCATCTCTGGCATGGCCGCTACAAGATTATAAACCACTAAGGGGAAGAGCCTTATCTTGTGCACCTTTCTAGTCTCAGCATAGTGCTTGGTCCATACAGTAGGTACTTAATGTTTATGTCTGATGAATAGGAGGAAGGAAGGAAGGAAGGAAGGAAGGATGGAAGGAAGGAAGGAAGGAAGGAAGGAAGGGAAATTAATTTACCAACCCCAATTCTTTAAAATCTTCCTTCATCCCAATGGTAGTCTCCTGACATGGATTTTCATTTGAATCCTCCATTTTCTCCAGAATATTTCGCATGTTAGAGTGGACCTCCTTAATTGATAGTCCCTCTCCTTGACCTCCACTGCAGGTGGACCACCCCAAGTATGCAAGCAGGTTACAGAACCAAAGGCCTTACAGTTTCCTTCCCTGAATGCCCTGGGAGCAGGAAGGAGAACCTTGTTTTGGGTTTGCCCTTTGAAATATCACGTGCTTGGTGGGAATGTCAGCAGAAGTGTCCAAGCTGAACAGACACTTTTTAGTTCCCCTCTTTCTCCTTCTTACTCAATATCCTGTGGAAATAATAGAACTTCTCTTGTTTAAGTCAGTTTATTGGGGTGGGGGACGGCGCGGGAGGATGGCTCAACCATTCCCCCTCCAGGAGGCAGAAAGTGCCACAGTTCTTGGATTCTGTATGCCGAACAGACACAAAAGCCAAAAGTGAGAGGGTGCCCAGCTCCTGGCCCCTGGAAGACCCACTAAATGAGACCCCTCTCCCACCCCATTCTGTAGGAGTCAGGTAACAGCTGTGCCTAGGTGTCTTTTTTCAAATAAATGTGCGATTTTTTTACAGCAGGAAAAGATGCCACTTCCAAATTTTGGCAGCACGGACTGTGCTAGCTGGAATAACTGGGAAAAAAAGGCATGTTCTATTGGAAACTGGAAGAGGTGGATATCAGTCACGAAAACTCAGCCGCATTGTAGCTAGAAGGGTAACTAGCAGATAAAAAAAAAAAAAGTGGCTGTCATTTGCTGTTTTGTAACTGGACGGGACCTCTCACGTGTTCCTATTCCAGCCTCTGGTGCACTGGTATTTCATGAAATCTTGCAATGAAATCAGAATCATAATCCTATTCGACACAGAAAATTTACTTCCTCCCAGCTTCTGACAAGGATGTGCTCAACCTTTTGATAAAGCAGAACAATTTTCAATTTCCCCCAAACCTTAAGATCTGGCAGTGGGTGGGGATACATGTGAAATTTCTTCACAGACTAAGGAGAGGGGGCTACGCTGCCATTGCCCTGCCTTCTCAGAAGGAATCCTGACAAACCCAGAGGATGATAAAGGGCTACAAATCATCTGAGGAAATTTTTCTGAGCAACAGTAACTCAAAAATTTGGTTAGAGCCTTTGGTTCTTTTGCATAAATTGTTGCCTCTTTTAAAGAATTCACACAGTCTTTTTTCCCCTCTTTTAACTAAACTTATAATGAGATAATTAAAAGAAGAACATGGGCCTCTTATTCTGCCTCCTACCAGCTGTGTATCTTGGGGTGAGTCATTTAACGTCTCTGTGCCTCAGTTGCCTTCTCTAAAATAATGAGGATAATAATAGTACTAACCTATAGGGCTGTTGTGACTAAAAAATGATATACATTTATTGTGTGCTAATAAATAATAATAGATCATTAATATTTGACATTTTAAATATTTTGTCATTAGATAGAGATTATCCTGTGTAGAAAAATAGGTGGATTTATGAACATAAGGCAAAGCCATGCCTGTGCTTTTCTGTCGATGCTGAGAAACTGTTAAGAAAGGTTTTATGTATATCAAAGCATGTACATACACAGGGAAGGCAAAAACTTCCAATATTCTAAGGCCCCAAGACATTATCATAAATGATAAGTAAGGGGGAGGAGAGAATGAGGATGTTCTTTCCAATAAAACCATATCTTTAAAAATGCCCTATTAAAGGTGATCCTGAATATCAAAAGAACTGCGATGTAGTCACTGGACACCCTGGAAAAGTTAGCTTTCTGTTTCAAAAAGAAAAGGCTGGGAAGGATTCCATTTCTTTAGGGAAATTATTTTAAAGGCTCAAATCCATGCTGCCTGCTTGTCATTTCCATCCATATGTATAACCACCATTGGTTATACATGCTCCTCAGCCTCTGCCCAAATCCAGATGCCCCTGGCCAGGCCTCGAAGCTCAGGAAAGGTGGTTTCTGGGGAAATTCTACACCCTTGAGAAGTTATGGCTGCCTCTTTGGGCAGTCACACTGACACCTAGTGGTCGGAAGGCTAAGTGCGGGCGATTGTTTTGAAGCTTTTTCTAGCCTTACTGTGCCTTAAAAATCATGTTTCCTCTATTGATATCCCATGTTAACAAGAGAAAGAGGTCAGGAGAAGTAGACAGTATATTTCATTTGTCTGAAGTGTTATCAGGAGCTGCCCCTGAGTGAACATTTCTGAGAAAAAGAATGTGGGGAGAGGACTATGGTTCAGTAGCAAGGTTTAGGCTGTGGTCCCAAGGGCCGTGGTTAAGACCGTGACTCCAGAATCAAGATCTGAATTTGAAGGGAAGCCCTGACACTTACCAGCTGAGGGTCTTGAATGAGTTACTGAACTGCCCCATGCTTTGGTTTCTTTATCTGTAAAGTGGGGATAACGGTAACATCTTCATGGTTTGTTATGAGCTCCTAGCACAGAAGGCAATACACAATGTTATCTGCTATTGTTGTGATTACATTTAAGAGCAAGTTGCTGTAGAAGCTGTGACCGCACAGGTCAGGCAGCACAGGACAGTCGGAAGCCCAGGGGCTGTGCGATTAGGAGCCCCAGATTCTGGTTCTGCCAGTAAGTAACTGTGTGACTTTGGACAGATCACTTATGCTGTTTCCTTTCCTGTAAAATGAAGAACATGAATTCACTGAGGTTTAGGAATTTTTCTTTCTTGAACACTGTGATTCTAAGGTAAAGCTTCCAATTAAAGGCCCATTTTGATCATCTTTGTTTTTAACGAAGCCCAGGGGCCATCATGTCCAGGCATTTATTTCTACAGTTGCTGACTAATGAGAAGTGAAGATTGTATCAACCACTAGGAATAAACCAAGTACATGTTTGAGCAGGGATGAGAATCCAATGGGGAATCCTAGAAGCGGAATAATATTCCCCCATCAGAAGCTGGTCTGGAGTTTTTCTGATAAATTTGGAGAACTCAGAGCTTGTCCTGTTCATCTGCCTCTGCTAACCAGCCTCCATAGATGGACAGAAAACCAGCAAAACCACTGAGCTGTGCAAATTCAATATTTGTTTATTAATAGTATTGCCAATTCATGCCATGGGTATTGATCAAACTAGTCCTAGAGCAGGTTAAATGCCACCGAAGCCCACCTGCCGCGTGTTACTAATTTCCCACTGTTCTTCCAAGCTAGGGACAAACCCAGCAGGATGGCCCAGAAAAGATAATTGGACTTTCTGTCTTTCATCCTAAACGTCATCCAGGCAGTCACTTTGGACATTTATAGAAATATAACACAATGGCATTTGGACCATTGGGAGGGTGAGTGTATTAGTTTCCCGTGACTGCTGAAACAAATTACCACAAACTAGGTGGCTCACAACAACAGAAATATATTCTGTCATAGTTCTGGAGGCCAGAATTCTGAATTCGAGGTGTTGACAGGGCCAGGCTGTCTCCAAACACTCTAGGGGAGAATCCATACCTTGCTTCTTCCAGCTTCTGGTGAATTCAGGCATTCTTTGGCTTGTGGCTGCATCACTCCAATCTCTGTTTCTGTCTTCACATGGCCTTATCCTTCTCTCTTATCTTTTCATCTTTTGTATCCTGTAGGAACACTTGTTATTGGATTTAGTGTCACCTGGAGTAATCCAGGATGATCTCATCAGATTCGTAATTACATTTGCAAACACCCTTTTTCCAAATAAGGTCACATTCACACGTTCTGAGACATGGATTTATATTTTTGGGGGGGCTACCTTTCAACCCACTGAGAAAGACAAGCAGTCAACATCTGTACCCCAAACTCATACACCCATGCCAAATCAGGGGAGCCCCAAAAGGCACCCCAGTCCTTGAAATTAAATTTCTACAACTTTGTTTTAGCAAGAGTTGATCAATAATGATGTAAGGATCAGAGGAAGAGAGATCCTCAATCTCAATGGATTTTAGTCATTTTTGTACCTGAATATAACACGAGATGCCACACGCTCCCATTTGTAGCCCTGGCCGGCTGGGCAGGTGATTCTCCATAAAGAAAATCTTAGTGAAGCCCAGCAGGACGGGTTGGGTCATATAATGTGGACAGCTTGAAAAATAACGCCTCAGGGCAATTCCACCGTACCCTATACTTTCCCTGTCTTCAACTCAAAAGAGACCACTCAAAATACCTTTATTTACTCTATCAGTCCAAAAATGCCTTTAGTCAGTGAGGTGTGTTTATACCTCCTGAGTAGTTTTTTATTGTTTTTATTCATATCAGAAATTTGATATTGGTACATTGTTACATTTTAGCCACACTTAAGTCATTTAAAGTGTTTTAAAAGTTTTAGAAATATTTTGAATCAAATATACTTTTTTGGACAGTAAAATGTATACATACAAGCATGGTCTCATTGAAACGTTATTTTCTCCTCCCTTTTGAGTGATTTCCATTTTTCTCTTCGAATCACTATAATTTAGAAAAAAGAGAAAGAAAACATCTCGCCATGGGAAAATATTGAGGCAACTTTATTATTTACAAAGAATTTTCATTTAATTTAATAATTCTCCAAACACTGGTTAACAATTTTTGTCTAAATTATTTTAACGTGATAAAAATGTGTAACATTCGATTTGCCTTTTGAACCACTTTTAAGTGTATAGCTCTGTGACCTTAAGTATGTTCACACTGTACAACCATCACTATCATCCATCTCTGGAGGGTTTTTGTTTTGCCCAGCTCGAACTTTATACCCATTAAATACCAACTCCCCATTCCCTCCTCCTCTCACTACCTGGGACCTACCATTTTACTTTCTATCTCTGAATTTGTCTACTCTAGATACCTCAGATTAGTGGAATCATACAATTTTGTGATTGGCTTATTTCACTTAGCATCAACCTTGTTGCTAAGGTTCATCCATGTAATCACATATGTCCTTTTTAAGACTAAATAATACTCCATTCTATTTATATATAACACATTTTGTTTATCCACTTCTCCAATGATGACACTTAGGTTGCTTCCACCTTTGGCCATTGAGTATAATACTACTACAAACATGGGTGTACAATATCTGTTTGAGTCCTTGTTTCTTTGGGGTATATTCCCGAAGTGGAATTGCTAGATCATGTGGTAATTCTATTTTTAATTTTTTGAGGAACCATCATATTGTTTTCCACAGTGGCTGTACCATTTTATATTCCCATCATCAATGCATATGGTTCAATTTTTTTACATCCTCTCTAACTCTTGTTATTTTCTGTTTTTTAATAATAGCCATCTTAATGGTATGAAGTAGTATCTCATTTAAAGTTTTAATTAAAAGAAAAACTTATTTAAAAATAATAAGTGAATCTCTTGGTGGTATTTTTATTCTTAGAAAACCAATTAGTATTTAGAAAATTATTGAACAGGCGATTTTGGTTTGTTACATTTTTTAGTTTTGTCCTTTGAATTAATCATAAATGGGTTTTTTTGTTTTATTGTTTTTGTTTTTTTAGCTTGAAGGATTTATTTTATATGATTGCACTGCCATGATCTGATTTTTGTCAAGGGCCTTCTCAAATCATAGCCTCTTTCTCTAGTCATCTCAATTCATACCTTTCAACCTCCCTCTGGTAATAAGTTTTAAGCTATAGCCAGGTTATAATAAACACAGGAAGACAATGATTGAACTAGAATGGAGCCCCAGGCCCTTGAACTGCCAGTTGGATGACTCATGTCACTAACTCTAGGGGACAGTTTAGGGGAAAAGAGACCTAACATAGTTATCTACTTAAACATTCCACCCCTGCAGCAACACACACAGACTAAACATCAAAAAAAGCAAGCAGAATGTTCTTCTCTTAGTTATTTTCCCTTTCCAGATTGTCTGTGATGTTTCAAAGTCAATCAGAATGATTTGGCTTAGAGCTCTTCATGCCCTGTGTGTTGCTCTGTTTCCCTGCTCATCTTAGATCTGCTATGATCATCACCATGGGTACAACAAAAATGTTACTACGTCACCTGCAATGATTCGAGATTCTTGGACAGAAGGTAAATTACTAAAGTTAGCAGAAAACTTTTTGGAATGGAAGGAAACTGTTAAAATATTTCGTGTGGGAGCTGAGAATTTAAACTTAAAATAGTAACTATACAAGAGAAAAGAAAGTCACGATTTCTATGGTGCATTGGGACAAACACAGGATTTGGAGTCAGAAAACATAGGTTTAGTTCTCCTCTCTACCACGTGCTTGCATTTAGTTAACCCTTCTATAACAATAAAAAATAATCAGGCTTTGGGAGGATCAAACTAGATATTATATGTAAAATTGTTTTAAAATGTAATTATTAGTTCTAATAATAGAATTGGTGTATAATATCAACTCCAGAATTTTTTGCTAACTATACAAACGTATACAGTTTTTTTGTTGGGGGAGGGGAATGTCAAGATCATTTGTACCCTGGGACAAGTGATCTTAATAAAGCACAGACTTCGAGCTAGATAGTCGCATAGTGCCACATACTAAAACTAGCACAAGAACAAAGAGTTACCAGTGCATTCTCAGAAGAAACTGAAGGAATGCAGGAATAAATGGATAAGTGAAAACCCAAAGCAGATGAAACCATCAAGCACCTTGGAAAAGTGAGGGGCGTGGGAAAAGAGGATGCTGAAGTGCTAGGAACAGGATAGACACCATGAAAAGCCTGAAATTTCAAACATTACAATTTTAATGAGAAAAGGTGCAACCCACAGTAAACAGCTCCATGATGATAAAGGTGAGAGAAATTGCTCATCTCCGGGCAGAGTCTTGTTACTGTGACTTATAAGAGAGAAAAAGTGAGATAAGAAGTGTGAGGTGATTGTATTTTTTAATCTTGATTACTCAATACTGAACTCATTTTCTTCAAAGTTTAAAAGGAGAAAAGGTGAGGGGGAGAGTTTTATACTGTCCTATTCTGTGGAGAGAGGTTTCAAAACATCATCCATTTCTGTTTGTGGAACCTTCCATAACCCTCCATTTCTAACGTCTAGTTTTTATTTCTCTAAAATCACACTCTGGGTCCTGCCCTGACTCCCAGCTGCCCCCTATCTTCATTCGTTGAGATCTTCCTCTTCTAAGCTATTGTTTTCACACAGAACTTTTCACATCCTGGGAGAGAAGTCTCTAGAAAACCCCACAGATGGCCTCATACCCCCATCCCCACCCTGCTCCATGTAGACCAGGTGCTTTTGGTTTCTAACTCCTCCTAATGTGCGGAAGAGGAACTCATTGCCCAGGGCTTGTGTGTCTGTATATCTTTTTATGTGTGTTTAGAGGGATATGGAAGCTGAGAAAAAAAAGACAGCATAATATTTCTATTTTATTTTTCTCGTGTCAAACAGTATCTTTCTCAGCCATCAAAATTTTTATTTCAAATTTTATGTTTTGAGCAAAGCGAGTGTTCTTTTACTGGCTCATACTATTTTTATATGAAAATAGAATAACCACAAGAAATAGTAGATGAAATCATGATCTCTTTGAGGTGATAGAGTTGGAAGTACAGGAAAAATGAAAGAACTTAGATTGTATTACGGTGTGCCTACATTAAATATTATCCTAAAATCCAAATAAGCCATTAGTAAGATATCTATGAAAACACTTTTTAATTATCTACATGTTTATTAGTCAGAATGTAAATTTCTCAGAGACTCTCCTCTAATTTGGTATATTTGGTTAACACAGGCTAAGTGAAGTATATCCTAAGCAAATGTAAGCTAAATTTCCTGTAAAAACTAAATAAAATAGGATAACAAAAATAAATGGTTTCAGGACTATTTGTTGTTCGATACTATCTACATCTAACTCTACATCCTCTACATCCTATCACCATTTTGTCAGCATCAAGAAGTCAAAAACTTATAGTAAAACAAACTTCAGAAACACATGCAAAGTCATACTTAACTTCCTCATCTATTTATGCATATGAGGCCACGACAAAGTCAAAGCTGTGTTTGTGCAGAAGCTATTTGGTAGGGTAATCAGGAAGAGAAGGTTTGAAGGTTATAATTTTTATAAGGATGGTGACATTTTTAAGCTCCTGATCTTTAAAGACAGAGAATACACAAAAGCCTAACTGATCAGTATACCTTGAGAGTTCAAGATGACACAGTTTTCAAGAGGTAGGTTATCATCATCTAAGCTTTACCTCTTACTGACCTATCTTGCTTCTTCTACTTCAGTTCACTCTAGAAAGAACCAAGTAGGAACAAGGAAAGGGTCACAACAGCAGGTGCCCGAGATATCACAAGAGAGAATGATACACAGTGACATCTGCAGAAGTTTCAACCCGGACTCCTGAGGGGAAATGGCCAGGTGATCCTGTGTTGGGGGAAGCCACACACACACAGCCCCTGGGGAGATCCCATTCATACCAGGTATTTTCTTCTTACTACATTACACCTCACAGCACATGGCTGACTGCCGGGGTTGTCTCCAGTTCCAGCTCTGCCTTCACAAGTCACCAAAAAAAGTCAGGGGTTGTCACAATCAGGGCTACCACCACAGCTTCCGCCACATGCTCCTTCTATTTGTGCCCTTGCCCAGTCTGCAGCAGCCTGCTTCTGCCTAAGAACTCAATTTGTGGTGAGAGATATGTTCCCACATCCTGTTGAAGAGAGGCCTGGTGCTCTCTCCAGCCTCAGAGACTCAGCCAACTGGAATCCAACACGGCCCATTCGTGATGAAGTAGAGATTCTGTTAGAATGAGAGCTCTTAAAAATAGAGTCATGACTGGGGTTCAATGCTCTTTAAGAAGTTAGGAAATCATTTCCCTAACTATTATTTTGTGATCAATCATGGTGAAGTTCAAGTAAAGTCAGCCCATCAGCCAGTATGTTTAATATATACTACGGAAAGAATGTGAGGGATTAAGGGTGTGCTTGTTTGGTTGGGTGGTGTCAGAGAGGCACTTTTTTGAGGAAAAAAAATAAAACCAGGTCCCTGCTTTTACAGCTGGTGGGGAAAATAGTACATACATTAGGTGTATAAATATTTAAACAGTGTTAATAAAGATGATAAAAGTTTACTGCTGTTTTATTATCTATAGTGGGACGTACCATCTACCATCTTGTAAAGGGTTTTGTCACACGAACTGCATTTCAGCCAACTTCCAGTAACTCTATTTTTACAAATAAAAGCAATTAAAGTAGTTTCAATATGTAATTTCTAACAATAGTTTTAAGAAAGTTTATTTTTAGATTAAAACAATTCCCTTTTCCAAGTTTCCTAGGTATCGCCAATTATGTCTCTTTAAAGAAAAAAGACAACTTCCTACTGCGTGTGTGTGTGTGTGTGTGTGTGTGTGTGTGTGTGTGTGTGTGTGTATGTGTCTGTTCAGAGGGCTTGATCATGGGGAACATAGCTGTTATTTTCTCTAATCCAGGCACCATAAACTCTCACTCCATGAAAGTTTGAACTGCTTGAGTCTATTACAAATTTTCACCAATCTATTTCCTACCTCAAGGATGGTAATTTATCTGACTTGCAGAGAACTCTCTATCTTCTCAGTCTTTTCGTTTATACCAAAAGTCAATCTAAGTGGAACCAAAGTTTGAGCAATATGAGCCATCTCCCCAGCACCTGTCACCTGCTTCTTTACCTCTTCCATAAGCCCTGGTTACAGTCTCTGAAGCCTTGGGCAAAACTAGGGCTGACTTCCTGGAATTTTTGTTGTTGTTGTTGTTTACATACACATCTCCTTACAGCCTCATGTTATCCCTTGAGGCCACTATTCCTGAACTCTTGTTCTGGGCAACAGTGACAACAGTAGTAACTAATTTTGTTCCATGAGAAGAACCAACAATTCAGACCAAATAAGTCATGGATGATGACATGCTAGTTCACCATAACGAAAAAAAAAACACACACACACAGCAAAATTGATTAATGATGAAAGAGAGGCAGAAAGAAAGTGAAGGAAGGAAGGAAGGAAGGAAGGAAGGAAGGAAGGAAGGAAGGAAGGAAGGGAGAAACCAACTAATTTGGGTAAATTTGTTAATCGCTGTCTCCCTCTTAACTAAAGGTGTCACAGGCAATCCGGTGAAATTAGTTTTTTCTCTTTTTCTATGGGTTTCATCTAAAGAATGTCAAGAGAACTCAAAAAGAGTCTGAACATTTTGGCTAGAAATAAATGGCACTTATTCAAGGGTCTTAGAGTATGCAAATTGAGGACACAGCTAGGCAAAAACCCAGAGGAGCCCTCCCTTCCCCACCACAGAAAAGAAAGAAAAGTCATGTTCTATTGTAAAAAAAATGCACTCTTGAGAATGATCAGTCCTGCATTTTTAGGCCCTGATCCAAGACAGTTATCAGTCAGATGTCAGTCAGTCTGAATGATGGATGCCAGCTGGTCTAGAGGATGGGTGCTAGCAGGTCTGGTCACATTCAATGGTCTGGATAATGGATGTCAAGTGTCCTGGATACGTGAGTCCTTCAAGGGGGGAATCAGAGGGTTATCTGGAGGTCTGAAGTACGTCCAGATGTATATCCACGCATTGACACAGTACTGGAAAATTCAGAAAATTTAAGTTCCCAGGCTAGTTAGAACAAGAATAATGTCTTTCCTCATGCCTCCGACTTCATAACATTAATTTTAGTAGCTTGGTTAAAGTGACTCCATTTTATGTAGTTTCTATCTTTACTCTTTTCTCAGGAAAAAATAACAGCATCCATAAGAGTGATTCGTCCTCCTCATGCTTTAATTACAAAAGTGACATAAACACAACTTAAGAAAGTAAACTCAGGTTTCGAAGTTATTTTAACAAGGAATGCAGTTAGCATTAATATGATGGCTAAGTGGAGGGCCAGGGAAGCAATTGGGGGAATTGTTTTATGAATAGTATAGATGTCTAACCAATGTAATGTATATTTGAAACTAATTTAAATAAATAAATTTATTTTTATAAAAAGGAAAAAAGTTATTTTAAATTCATTAGGTACCCATGATTCATGGGTGTTTTATTTTGTGCTGTACAAAATGAAACTTTACAAAGGACGGAAAAGATGAGGCTTTTAAAGACATGGAACTTTAAAAACAATCTCTAGTGGTAGCCTTTTTTGTATTATTTAGTTTCTATACTCTATTAGAAAAAATTAAAACAGATTTTCTAGTTAATAATATTGTAATAATTATGTATGGTGTCACACTAGACTTATCAGAGTGATCACTTCATAAGTTATATAAATGTCTAATCACTATGTTGTACACTTGAAACTTATATAATACTTTACGTCAACTGGAATTAAAAAATAAAAAATACTATTTAAGAAAAAGTAGACTTTCTGATAAGGTATTTTCAATAATCCAGGAGGAATAAGAGTAGCTCAGGGCTTCTCAAGCTCCACACTATTTGGACTGATAGTCCTTTAATGTGAGAGGCTGTCCTGTGCATCATAGAACATTTAGCAGCATCCCTAGCCTCTACTCACTAGATGCCAACAGTACTCCCTCAGTTGGTCATTTCAATCAAAGATGTCTCCAGATGTTGCCCAAATTGTCCCTGGTTGAGAACCATTGGATTAGCCTAATATACAAGATATATTAAAAAGCATGACTATTGTAAAAATAAATCCCAAACTTTGTTATCAATAATAGTGATAGAGTATTTTTAATTTTCCATATGAAAATATATGACAAATTAGCTATAAAATAAAATATTTTCTTGATGTGTACAGTTTCTTAATATCTGTCCTAAATGCCATCTTGGTCTTTGTTAAAGTATATACCTTTATGTAGTTTGCTAAAAGCAAAAATAAAAATAAAAATAAAAAAATAAAAAATAGGAAGGAAGGAAGGAAGGAAGGAAGGAAGGAAGGAAGGAAGGAACGAAGGAAGGAACGAAGGAAGGAACGAAGGAACGAAGGAAGATGTTGTGGATGTTGAGGGTAACAGCTGTGTAGTCTGTTCCAGAAATGGCACTGTACTCTATAATTTCCACTTTGAAGAGAGAAAGAAAAAGATCTTCTGGAATCTGGAGCTGTTAACTGGGAATCCAGAGTGTATAGAAAAAGCGTTTTTGCTAACAGCCATCTTCCCAGGGGCTGTGGCAAACATAAGTTTATACCAGTGAAGGTTTATAATTCTGAGGAACTCAAAAACATATGGGGAGGTAGCTAAAGGAAATTTACTTCTATCAAGACAATTTCTACATCTATATAATTATAGAGCAACTTATGGGAGTAGTTTGGTCTAAACATTATATAGGTACATAATAAATGGAAATAATAATGAATTGTTTCAACTGACTGAAAAAAAATCCAAATAATCTAAGATGAAATTTCTGTTATGCTTAAAATATTCTAAACTCTGAGGTCTTCTAGATTATAAAATATTTTATCTTAAGAAAAAATAGAAGCCTAATCTTAAAATAATTAAAAGTTTAAAAAAACCTGCAAACAAATGGGGAAACTGTACACACGTACAGAAACTTTCTGTACCTACGTGCAGAACTTTCTGCATTATCTTCTCAATTTTCTGTAAATCTAAAACTGTTCCTAAAAATCAAGAAATAAAGTCTAAAGATCCTGCAAATAGTTTTCACTGATAAGGATCAATTGGCAAGAGAAAAGCAGAGTTAATATTGAAAATGTAATAACTGAACATACACAAGTATCAAGCAATCACAGTGATTGTTGATCGTACGTCCAGCTATACCAGTGTGTATCAACAGAATAACAGTTCTGGGAAAAAAAGAAAACAATTTAAGAAAACAATTTGCCAACGCAAGGATTTTCATTTGTGCAAAAAGTGTTCAACTGACTGATGGTGGTGTGTGTGTGTGTGCGCGCGTGTGTGTGTGTGCATGTGTGTGTGCATGTGTGTGTGTGTACATTTGTATATGCGTAGCTTAGAAATATACGTAAGAAACTGATAGCAGTAGTTGCCTCTAGTGAAGAACTGGGTAAATTCACCATATAATTTATTGTTTAAAGCAGGTCAATTCTGAGAGTAAAAGGGAGCTGTATGAATAATTATTCTGGAGCAATAGACATACACACTCGTATTGTACTGGTAAGTCAGGGTGTACACTCTGCCTAGAACTGGAGGCCTAGGGCTTGGAGGTTCCGGGCTTCCACCCTATCTATCATACAATGATATATTGCTCCTACCCTCTTTAAAATTTTTTTTTAAATAAAAAGAAGCCCTAGAAAATTCAATCTACAGTGAAATCAGGATGAGAACATGTCAAAAAATGTTTTAAGAGTTTTCCTTTCTATTATTATCATTAAGGAAGAAATATAACTATTGTCAAGATTAAGGGATAACCTGGATGTTGAAAATTTTATCTAATAGACTTATTAACAATAACAACCGAACAACCTGTCAAACTAAGCAGTCAGTATAAGTGATTAAATAGTTCTAGATTCAGGCTATTGATATGCCAGACATATTATTAAGCTCAAATGTTGTTACTGTTTCTTCAGTGTCCTACATAAGAACTTGTTGCTTTCTTAATTTATTCTTCAACATCCAGTGAAAAGTTTCAGAGCATGGGTAAACTAAACAGAAACATAATAACTCTATTATGTTATCCAGCTGTTTGTTTCAGTCACATTGATATAAAATTAGAACATAACATTAATGATTATAACTTCATAATCTGCTCACCTAGAGAAAATTATGTACGTGACTAGTGAATTAGACAAACGATGGAAGACAATAGTTGGATGTATGTTATATGTAATTCTTGATCTCAGAACTTTGCACTCATTAACCTATTTTTGTTTTTAGCATTTAGTTTTTTTTTTAATTTTATTTTATTAGTTTTAAGTATACAGTAAATCGGTCAGACATTTATATAGTTTATAAAACAATCCCCCTAATTGCTCTTTCTCTCCTCTGGCTCTACACCTAGCCATTACATGAATGCTGACTGCGTTCCCTATGCCATGCTCCCCATCCCCATGACCATCTATCGACGACTAATTTGTACTTCTTTAACCCTTCACTCCATTCTCCCAGCCCCCCAAGCCCCCTCCCCTCTGGCCATCACCAGATCATCCTCTATATTTGTAAGTCTGTTTTTTATTAGTTTGTTCTTTTTGTTCCTTAGATTCCACATATAAGTGAAATCGTATGTTATTTATCTTTCTCTGACTTATTTCATACTTAATTCTTTTTGAAAAAACAAAACTCTGTGAGAAATAGGTACTGTTATTATTTGCATTTTATAGATGAAGAAAACTAAGTCTCCAAGAAATTAAGTTACTTGGTAGATCATATGGCTAGTAAGTGGCAAAATGAAGGTTAGAACCCAAGTCAATAATCCCAGAACCTATGCTATTATTAACCAAGACACTGTGCTGTCTCCTGGGTCTGGGTTGACATCTAAGAGACAAGTTCCAGTTCCAAATTAACCACTTCCATATTTTCTAAACTAAAACTAGGACATGGAGTTTGACAGTGGGTTAGTGTGTTTTAAGGGGTTCCCCCCATGAAATTCAAGATGTGGAATTGCTGTAAGTAAGTAGGATGTCACTTAAATCCTTTGGTTTCTGTTCCCCGCCAACACAGTGGGAGAGGTATGTTTGACGATTTGCATAGCTTGACTTGCTTTATAAAAATAGGAAACCCTTCTGTGTAACGTGTTTTACGAGTATTAATTTGTTTGTTCTTCCTAATACCCCTATGACACAGTGTTATTATTCCCATAATTAAGACCCAGATTTATGTTTCTTGCCCTAGATTAAATAGCTAGTAAGGTTCAAACCCAGGTGGTCTAGCTCTCGAGTCTGTGTTCTTAACCACTCTGCTATGTATCCTCTTGTTATAAACCTAGAATAAATCATATACCTAAAATATGAATTACAAAATCCAGAGTAAGTCTAGAACAAAAGAATTCTTTTCCAGAGACAGACTTTCTTTCAGGTGGTGAGTAAATTTTTATATTGATACTTCTTTATGCTTCTCGTGTTAAGGTTTGGAGTCTGAGGCTATGATACCCCTGGAGGCACAGGGCAGGACCTGTCTCCTATCCCTCCCCTGATGCCACTTTCCCTGGTCCACTGTCTTCCAACCTGTGGTCTTTGGGGCTTGATTGAGGAGTTGAGGAAATCATGGGGATAAAAAAAAAAAAAGTGGTTGAGGGAGGCAAGATAGCGACTTTCAGGGACTCAGATATAGGGCAGTAAATTTAAAAAAGAAAAATCAAACTGAAAAATGTTTTTCTTATCCAGTTTTCTCTTCCCACAAATACACATGTGCTGCACTTGGGTAGGGAGAGACAACTCCTGGTGAAGACACTATTTCTTTTAAAATCAGTATTCATAGTGTTCAGCTCAGTGCCAGCCTTCATTCCCCAAATACACATTAGAACTCTGTGGGTACCGAGCCCTGATCCAGATGTTGTGGGAATACAAAGACGAATGAGACAGTTTCTCGACTTTGGAGCCTTAGACAGACCCGCGTCTGCACCCCTGTGCTCACAGTTCCTGGCTGTGAGTCCTTGAATATGCTACTTAACATTTCTAACAATAATAGTTTCCATTTATTGAGCCCATGCTGTGAGGCAGGCAGGCAGGCACTTTACAAATTCCCTCTCTAATGTCCATGACAGTTCTGGCAGGTATGTTATTATCCGCATTTTATAGGTGATGCAACTGAGGCCCCTCTAATAAACTAAGATTCAAATCAAGTTCTTATGATCTTTCCATGGTGTATTCTTGCAGTTTCAACCTCACTTTTCTTGCCTGTGAAATGAAGTGAGATAATGCCATCCTCTAAAGCAATGAGATGGGCCACATAGATGCCTGCATGGTTTAGAAGTATGCACACGTATGTCCACACTAAATGCTGGTTCTTATTATTATGAAAGGAAGCAACACAGAGGCATGAGAAATGCCTGAAGTGCAACGTGAGTGAAGGTGGGGGGAGCAAATCTTCCCAGTAGGACAGGATCTGCTTTTGTGGTATTTGCGTGGGCACTTTAAAGAAGAAGTGTACTTGAGTGTGTGGCGACAGTAGGTGCAGGTGGGAAGGAAGAAAATGTTTCCTAGCTGAACTTTAAAGCATGAAAGTAGAAATTGTTATGGCCACATGTATAACTTCAATGTTTTTTTTAAACCTTAGATTTTCAAATATTCTAAAAGGACTCAAATATTCTAAAAGAATTTGTTTTTGAGAGAAAGACCAAGCAAATCATAAATTCTACTAGATAGGATTATACCCACAGAGAAGGGTAGCTGCCTGCTCTCCTTGCTAAATAATACCCTAATTCCAAGCAATAAATACAGAGACTGTGTAGCAGACTCCTGAGAAGGAATGATCAATGTCATTATAGAAGAAATGAGACTGGAGAAACAAGAAGCCTGGATACAAGACTTCCTATCCAGTCTCTACTGCTTCCTCATCATCTGCCCTGAGAGCCCCCTAGACAGGACCAGTTGAAAGTGAGCCCACTCTGCCTGCTAATTTGGTTCCAGTTGAACCATTACCACTGAACATATAAATATATATAAGACAAAAAACTTATTTTATTACTTACACATAAAATTAGTGGGTTTATCTGTCACATCTCCCTGTTAGCAAACAGACAGACCTTAAATGTGGATGGGAAAGAGAACTCTTACAAACCACAGAGATGTTAACATGGCCATGCTGTACAAAGCATGCAACCTAGAATTTACTTTCATTTTTAAATGTAGTTTCTGTTTAAGAGGCTTGGTTTTAAAATATGGAAGAAGTCATCTGTTAGTCACTTCCATATTTTTTCAAGTCAAATAAAATAGACAAATACCAAGTGAAGAGTAAATCTAGCAAGATAGCTACAGAAACAGTGACAGGAAAAGGAAAAGACAAGTTGTAACAAACAAAAACAGACGTGTCAGTCTAAGACTACCCAAAGAAAGTATATGTACAATAGCCCTCCCCCTTCAAGAAACTCTCATAACTTATTTTGCCATAGAGGAAGATAAGTGTTACAATATCTTCCTAACCAATCAGCAGCACTGCAGGCCTCAAACCAGGAAACTCTTTAAAGTGTAGTATTTTAAACTGTGCAAGTAAGACTTCTGGTTCTCAGATAGTTTTTGTTCCCTCTGCTCGTAGGATGGAAAAGCAGATGTGAAGTCTCTCATGGCGAAGTTTAACACAGGGGGCAACCCGACAGAGGAGGTCTCGGTCAGCAGCCGACCCTTCAAAGTCACGGGGCAAAATTCACCTTTAGGAGTACAAGCAAAAAAGAACTTATTCAACAACCAAGGAAATGCCAGCCCTCCAGCAGGACCCAACAACACATCAAAGTTTGGGTCTCCAAAGCCACCTGTGGGAGTGAAACCTTCTTCTGAGGAAAAGCCTGACAAGGAGCCCAAGCCCCCGTTTTTAAAGCCCACAGGAGTGGGCCAAAGATTCGGATCACCAGCAGTCTCAGCTACCAGAGACCCTGAGGTAAAAGCGGGATTTCTGAAGCCTGTAGGTCCCAAGCCTATCAACTTTCCCAAAGAAGATTCTAAACCTGTTTTTCCCCGGCCTCCTGGGAATAAGCCTTCGCTTCACAGTGTAAACCAAGACCATGACTTAAAGCTGCCAGGCCCAAAGCCCGGCTCTAATCCTCCAGCCCAGGAAAATGATCAGAAACAAGTGTTTCCAAAGTTGTCTGCGGTTCAAGGCAAGTTCGCATCGGCCTCTCAAGATCATGACCCCAAGCCCCAATTCCCCAAACCCGTCTTTGGCCAGAAGCCATCCCTGAGTATTGAAGACCCTCATGAGGTCGAGAGCCCCACTAAGAATGCATCTCCACAGAGAGGACCCCCGGTCCCTCTGGGAGTCAAGCCTAAAACTGGCCCTTTAAAGCCAGCAAGGGAAGACTCAGAAAACAAAGACCATGAAGGCGAGACATCAAGTTCACCTTTTCTTGGAGTGGTTCTGAAACCCTCTGCAAGCAGAGGAATCCCAAGCCTCTCAAAAAATGCTGAAGAAAAGAAAGAAGACAGAAAGATAGATGCTACTAAGAATGTATTCCTGAACAAAATAAATCAGGAAGAGTCAGCCTCTGGTGCTCCTCCTGCCAAGTTTCCTAAGCCACCTTCTAAGGTGACGATGGCAGGGCCTTGGGGCCAAAGCCAGGAAAAGGAAGACAAGAATTCGGCCGCCCCTAAGCAGAAGCCCCTTCCTCCCTTGTTTCTCTTGGGGCCACCTCCACCAAAACCCAGTAGACCACCAAATGTCGACCTGACGAAATTCCGAAAAGCTGTTTCTGGAAACAGTAAGTTCTCTCATTTTCAATTTAACATGCTTCGTTCATCAGCAGAGAGTGTTTTGGCTTCTATAGAAAAATTTGCAACAAGAAATGATTCCATCACTGGTACTTCTGTGTATGCAATGACTTTTCTTGTGCATTATTTTTCTTTGGTGTGAGAGGTCTGAGAAGGGAGAAATCCATAGTTCTATGTGGGCATTCTGTGAGAAAAAGCCTGGTGGGCTGGTTTTTGGGGGATGGAAGGAAACACATCCATTTGATTGATAAGTGGTTTTGCTTAATGACAACCATTTCATTTACTTCCTTAGTTTGGTTTCATTTCTGTTGAATGAGACTGTGGCATTTGCTCTTACTACATAAAGGAGTTAGATGGAAAGATGCATGAAACCCTAAGGCAACGATTATCAAATGAGGCAATTTGACACCCAGGGAATATTTGGCAATGTCTGAAGTTATTTTTCATTGTCAGAAAAGAAAGATGCTACTAGCATCTAGTAGGTAGAGGCCAGGGATGCTGCTATAAGGCACAGGACAGCCCCTCACAAAAAATAATTTTCCAGCCCCAAATGTCAATAGTACAAAAGTTTAGAAACCCCCCTCCAAATAATTATAAGTGCCTATAACTTCTTCATTGTTTCTTAAGCCCAATATTCAAATAAGAGATCAACAGGACTTGTGAAATGAGTCTTTCTGTTATATATTTTAGCTGTTTTCTATTTCTCAGTGAAGTTTTTTTTAACTTTTCTGATTCATAAAGTAATACATAGCTAGGGTAACAAGGCAGACGAAGAGGTATGTTATTCTCCTTCTCGGTGAATAGTTTTATTTTCTACCACAAATGTTACCACAATACTGTGGCACATGCTATAATGTGATACTGAATGACTTGTTAACGATTGGTAATCCTACGTAGTGATGGAAGAAGCTCTCTTATGCTTGAAATGATTAATATTTTAGGTAAATAATGTGCAACTGTTGTTTATTGGGGGGCTAAAGGGGGGGATACTTCCAAGTGACCACACCACTATTGGACATATTTTTCTCCTTAAAAAAGGTTGGTCCAATTAAAGCAATTCTAGGCAAAATTTGTTTTTGTTTTTGTTTTTTTGCTCTGTAGAAGCATCTTGCAACATGTCATCTTCCTGAGATCAATATTTGCAGTTTTGATCATCAAATTAGCGATCAAATCTCCCATTAATCTATCATGTAGAAAGCAAATTTGGAATCACTCCATGATCATCTTCTTCATTTGTCACTTCCTGATTTTGATACTGGTCCATAACTCAGAAATGTTAATTTAGTGAGAACTTCTAAGACTGATTCTTATTTCTCTTTCTTAGTTTTTCTGTACCTCAGATTAAACAAACTAGCTATCATAACCTCCATTTTTATGGCTCTACTTCATGCCAAGGAAATCGTTCTGATGTGAAGCAGAAATCCTTGGGACCTTTCTTCCACTTCCTCAAATCTTTGTTTCTACCTCACTACCAGGTTTGGGTGGTGGTAACCAGTTATCTGGTGTCATGTTATTGAATGAGTTTTCACAAATGCTAACAAAATTCTCTTTCTGTCAAGATCAGCGTTGAGCTGATTTTCAGTGCAGCAGAGCTCTGAGGGACCCAGGCAAAATTGCTAAGTATTAGATTTAACCCTTGCTCTCTCTCTTCTCTCTTTTGCAACCCTTTCTCCCCATCCTGACAAGCTTCCCACTGCTCAGATGCCCCATTACACAGTTTAGATTCTAAATCCTCTCATCAGTGGATTCCAACCTCTTCCAACCTCTGATCCCTTGGTGTACATTATACTCCCAAATGGACCCTGTTCCCTCTTTATCCACCTCTTCTGCAAATCAGAAGTCAATCTCTCTTAATTTAAACTCTCTTAATTTAAACTGACCTCAGGTTGGTGTCAGGATAAAGCAATCTGTTTCATAACTTTAAATTCTGAATAATACTCTTCTAAAGCATTCATATTTTTCTAATTATTTTTTTTTACTTTTTAAAATAAATGTGTTTATTTAAATTAGTTTCAAGTATACAGTACATTGGTTAGATATCTATAATGTTCATAAAACGATCCCCCCAATTGCTCCCTCCCTCCTCTGACCCTCCACTTAGCCATCGTATTAATGCTAACTGCATTCTCTCTTCCATGCTCCCTGTGCCCAGCTATCAACTACTAATTTGTACTTCTTTAAACCCTTCACCCCATTCCCTCAGACTCCCAATTTCCTTTTCCTCTGTACATCACCAAATTGTCCACTATATTTGTTAGATACCACATGTAAGCGAAAATAATAAAAATCACATCTGGCTCAAAAAACAGCACATATAAAATGGTACACAGTGAAAAGTATCCTTAGATACCACATGTAAGCGAAAATAATAAAAATCACATCTGGCTCAAAAAACAGCACATATAAAATGGTACACAGTGAAAAGTATCCTTAGATACCACATGTAAGCGAAAATAATAAAAATCACATCTGGCTCAAAAAACAGCACATATAAAATGGTACACAGTGAAAAGTTGCCTTCAGTCCTTCTCTGCCATTTGCTGGGTCTTCCCAGCCTCCTCCCCACACAAACAACTACTCTTCCAATTTCCACATCCATCCAAAGTTTCTTTATGTTTAAACATAGAAATATAAACATAGATACTAATCCCTCCACTTTTTACTCAAGAAGCTCTGATCCTTGCTTAAAAAAAAAAAAAGCTAGTAATAAATTGTATATTTTTCCACATTTTAATAAGAAGTAACTGATTATTCTTTAAGCTATGTAATATTCTGGTTAGTAGATGACTCACCTAATTGATTTAACAATTTGTATTGTTTCCAAAGTTTTGGTGTTAGAAACAATGTGCAGAAAATAACCTTGTATGTGTGTCATAAAATAAACTTATTTTCTGAAAACAGAGAATTTCTTAATAGTCAGGTCTGCATACTCTGCTTCCCACCACTACTATTTTTTCCCCTAAATCATACTAAGTAGTATAACATTCCTTTTAGGAAGTTTAAAAAAAAAATACTAGAATTAGAAAACATATAGTGTTCAAATTAACTAAACTTCATCTAAGAACTCTGTAGGTTTTCAAAACTCTAAAACTATTTTCTTAGACTTTTACTTGATTCTTTCCTTTCTGTGTTCATGTTCAATTTCTTTATCCTTTTCTTCAGATCTACCTTCCATCTTTACCATCTTTGTTCAATATATTAACCGTTAAAAATATTTATTATTTATTGAGGACTTATTATATATTGGATAGCAAGATATATTATCTTGTTAATTCCAATGAAATGGAACTCTGTGAGGATATAAAGCTCAGAGAGGTTAGGGAACTTGCCCAAGGCCACACCGTGACTGAGGAGGGACAGACCCTAACCTCTGGTCTCTCTGATTCCAGAGCCCTGGTCCCCATCGCCATATTCCCTACTAGGCTCCCTCTCTTGAAACGCAGGATAGCATGAGATAATAAATTAAGCTTAAATGAAACTCAAAGAATTCTTATTCTTCTTCCTTTCTGTGTCCTTCATTTGAAACAAGTCTTTTGTTTGTTTGTTTTGTTTTTACTATAAATACCATTATAAGCTCCATTAAGACAGAGGCCAGTCTGCTTAACATTATTTATTTGGTGCATAAGAATAATATTTTTTTGTTAGTTGTTCAGGTTTGTCCTCCCACCAAAATCTATTTAATCAGAACTTAGTATTAATACTTTATAGCTTAGCAATTACTTAAAAAAAAAAAATTTAGATAACCCCTGCCAATAGATTTGTGCTCAATTAAATGGAGTTTCTATGCAAAATGAATATTATACATGGAGCCTATATTGTAGCTCTATTTAGTTTCCTTTCTTGTAAACCAGAAGCTTGAATATTACATTTTGGTTTTCTATGGAGCTAATAACTTTTTTTTTCAGAACCATTTAAGGTTACGAAGGCAAAAGTTTTTTAAAATATCCAAAATATCAAAATATTCACTGAACTAACCTTTTCTCTGGTTCATTTTGGTCCCCAGGCCAACTGGAAAAGGACTTCTTCCCAAGCATCATTGTGTTTGCCTGGCCCGTAAAGTTTGGGTTGTTAAGAACCCCTTGCTTGACTGCTGATTTGCATGTAGGATTTTGTAAAACCTGCTGGGAAATATTTCATCCAGCCCTTTTTCTGGTCTTGTTCTTAACACCATAGAGAAACTAAGACTCATCTTTCTGTACGTTAGCTTTAAGAAGGATCAGTTATGCATCTAGACAACTGAAGGAGTAAGGCCAGGATCCCAGACAGCGTTAGCAACAGGTTAGTGTTGTGGCTGACTCCATACTCATCTGTTTGTGTGTCACTTTAACTAATCCAGCCTACAGCAATTTGAAACCAAAAGGTATTTGGCCTATTTTCATCAGCAAGAAGTGGGCAAGGTTTTCCTTCATAGAACCTGAAGCTGTCACCTTTATCTTTCCCTTCACTCTCTTTTCAAAGATAATCTCTGAAAATTACGGGTTAGATATTTATATATCACATTGGACATCAGGGGATTGTATGCTCAAACACATTTAAGAAATTCAGGGCTTAGTGGATTCTTTACAGCAAGATTTTTACAGTCATTGCTATGCTAATGCCCACTTGGAATTTGAGAATAAAGTACCTAAAAAGCAGATACTTTTTCTGAAACATCTCACAGACTGGGCTATTGCAGAAGATTGGAAAACTGGAGGCAACCCTGTACAGTGCACGGCGTGGGGCTGGGAGTTCCTCTAAGCATGGTTCAGCCTCAGGTGGCAACGAGGCTCCCCACACATTTTGTTCCCTCTCATCATGCTCCAGGCGCCTGGTGTGTGCTCTGTGGCTGGTGTCCACCCTTACTTTTAGCTCCAACTTTAGTCCAGTCTATTTCACTCTCCCTCCTCGATCTCTGGGAAAGCAGTTTTCCATAACACTTACCATTTCTTCGGCCGCTTGCCTGGGTTTAACTTCATGATAAAAATGCTTCTAGAAGAGGCTGCCCTCTTCTAACCACACCATTCCCTGATCAGATCTTAAAAGCTTCCTATTCTCTGTCTTTTGAACATCTCTCTTCTGCTCTTCTAAAAGAAATCAGCTCCTCAGTCTAAACCTTACTGAACAAACTTTCCTCTGCAGTATTATATTCCAACAGCATCTTATGGGCTTTTTTTCATCCAGTGTTATCATTTTTATAAGCAATCTACATAGTCTTTAGTTTGATATTCTGATACTTAATTTTACTGATGAGACATCTGAGACCAACATGAAAATTATTGCTTCTTTGTCTAGATTCTCAAAGAAATCTCTGTCCTTAAGGTTTAAAAACTTAGCCAAGATATGTTTGTGTCAATCATTCTGTCATCAATATATTCTGAGAGATGATGTTCCCCTCTGCTCTCAGGGATTTTCTGTCCCACATGCATAGGGTTCACACGATTTCTTTCGATCTGCGTGAGGGATGATAAACACATCTACTTGCTCTAATCCAGTGTGATAAATTTGTCTTCCCTGAGAGCTGTGATTTGAATCCTGAATATTGCTTTTAATCCACTCTTCTGTGGAGTGAAGGATAGCTGGCTAGTCTTAAGAACAGTCCTTGATGGAGATCTGGATTCTGTTCCACTTTCTGAGACCTCATTCAGTGCCCCGTACCACAGTAAGGCCAACCATGACAGCTCATCTCCTTTCTTCCTCTCATATGATCCTATTGTGTGGTATTTAGGGTTTTCATGCTATTGGTAACTCCTTGACCTTGCACAGGCTGCTCACTCACCTCTGAGTTCACTTCTCCAAGTTGGAGCATATTAGGGAGAATTCACAGGGTTTTATAGAATCGCTGTCTTCCCTTAGATTTGTTTCTGAGCCTGGGCAACAAGTGGGAAGCTTCATTTGCCTCTTATGGCACCAGAACCTTCTATTTCTTCCCTTAGCCACCACTCTTTGAAGTTTATCTAATGAGATTATTTTCCTTTTCTGTGTGGTGACTGCTAGTAAGTTTGAGTTCACATTTATCTTGCCATATTTCATTTTTACTATTTTATTTGGAAATTGGAAGAAGAACATTCTGAAACTCCCTTCCCTCATTATTTAATACCAATGAAGTATTTCTATTATAATCCAGAGGTTTGCAATATTTCCAAGGGACCGTCAGTTTAGCCCCTCCACAAACCACACAGAAAGATGGCACAAAGGAAATTCACATGATTTGAATGCCCACTGTGAGCTTTGTTTTATATCTCCTGGACAATGGCAGCTGGTCATGGTCACTTGGATGACCACTCCCTAATCCCTCTCCAATTCTCCTATTCTGAAGAATCTTCTGAACATAATCAAAGTGTGGGGCAAGGGAGAGATCCAGCTACCTGATGGGTGCTTCATCTCTGGACCGTTGATAACACCTGACCTCCATTAAACTGTAAATTCTCTGAGAGCAGTCACATTTTGAGACTCTATCAGCCAATCAGTTTATACTTAGACTAGGAGAAGAATAGAATACTGGATAAGATATAGAGCCAAGAAAAGGAGAAGGCACTGGTCCTGAGCTATGCATGGGGAAGCCAAATTCTTTCTCTTTCAAGCCTAAGTCATTTTGCCACTGAAAAGTCTCCTCAGCATTTTTAGGTTTCTGGTTCCCCACTCAGGGCTCGATTTGGTCTTCAAATATTTCTCTTAAGTGCTCAGGCACCAGCTAATCTTTTAATATTAATTTTAAAAGCACAACTATGATCCACACATCATTTCATCCACAGGGAAACATTACCTTACAGAGATAGTCACCCTGCTTATATAAGGAACTGTCACGTTTCTGAGTTATGGGAAGATTACTTTCCGTAAGGCCTAGTTTGGAGCAACATGCTATGGTTTACTCTGTTGTAATAAGTCTTCCTGTGACTAAAAGGCAGAAGTTAGTATATTTTTAAGCTGCTTACAAAGGAAAATATGGAAATATTGCCCAATCACCATTACTAGCATTTGTGCTAGATCAAAGGAGATACAGCCACATAAGTAACATAAATAAATAATTTGTTTTACAATGGCTGACTTACCTTTAAATAAAGTATAAAATGTATATGAGATGATTTAATATATACCAAATTTTATCAAAATTATTTCATTTTTTAAAATAGTCATGAAAGCCATAGAGATAAAGTGTTAAAATAAAATTATGATTTACTTAAGAAAGGAAAGAGGTTAAAAGGAAAGTCAAGTCTAAAGATCAAATACAAATATATACAAGTTTTATAACCAAATACAGAAAAGCTCTTTCTAATTTACTTTCGATTGTGCTTATGTACATAAAAAATTTAAAAATTTCTTCAAAACACTAGATAGGAAGATTGGGGCAAAAGTATAAATTATAATTTAGTCTTCTCACTGGGCAGGAGATCCTTGCTTTATATAATCTGCTAAAATAGCTTCTAAGCCAAGTCAAATAAAACTCTTTTTTGAAGGATTGGATTTCCATAATCTGCATTTGCCACGAAACGTCCTTCTTTGCCTTGATGAATACTATCTCAGAATATGATGGGTTCATGTGTAATTTTTGTGCTTTTTTTGTTGTTGTTTAAAAAACAAAATAACATTAACTTTTTTATTTTAAAAGCAAGAATAACTCCAATTGTTGGAAGAATAAAATTATGCTTCAGGAGCAGAAATCCAACTACCTGTTTTTACAAAAATATCTGGAAATTTTCTATCCTTCTAGAGAAAGCACAATCATGATAATTGTGGCATGGCTTTAAAACCCAGAGAAACATCTAGAGCACGAGATTATTTATTTATCCAACATACAAGAAAAAAGGAAGAGAAAAAGGGTCCAAAATGTGTAGACTTTAATTGCTATATCAGGTACTAGTAAATAGATACATAAGAAACATATTCTCTTCTGTTTAAATTGCTATTTAAAAGAAAAAAAAAAGATGAGACTTCATTTTCTCCAGCATAACACAGATAGAAAAGAACATCTAGAACATCCAATAGCAATAGATAGCATCAGAAAAAAGTAACCGAAGATGAGACATCTGGTTATACAAAAAAATCTGAACAAAAAACCATATGAGGTTTTCTTTCCCCAAAGTAAGAACTGGTAGTGTAGAATCAGCTGTTTGTATTTATTTCAACAGTCTGCATCTCTGCAGCTGCACAATGGCTTTTGCAGACTGTGGCAAGCTCCTGGCAACCAAGCATCTCTTTTTCCAGGGGTGTCCATAGATCTATTGAGGCAAAGAGGGCAAAGAGAATGGTTCTTGCCATATAACACGGCTCTATTTTCTTGATTTTCTTATAATTCTCAGAACAATAAGGTAACTCATCTTACTTTCAAGAGCAATCTGTTTGGTGATATGATTTGTGGAACTAGGCAACTAAAAATCTGTCTCCCCAAAAAATGGCAAGACACGTAAATATCACAGATATGCAAAGTGTGTTTGAATATCTGTTCCTCTCATTCTGAAACAAAAGTTGCCTAACTGTTATTAGGTGGAGAAAGAACCTAGATTAATGCCCACAAAAGCCCTCCTTAGTAAATGGTTTATTTTAAAATTCTACAGTATTTCCTATTTATTGTCTAAATTGTCACCTTGAAGAAGTTGAGGTACTCCATGTACATCCTCTCAGTTACCGAGAATCTAGACTGCATCTTCCCCAGGACCACTGCTTCTCCTTCTCCTCCAGCCTTCAGTTTCTGATTCATCTAGACTGGGTGAGAAAGCTACACATACACACATAACCATGACTTGCTCCTCAGCCATTTTTTTCAAGAGCAATTATATGTGAAAGGAGGATAAGGCAAGTCTATAAAATATGTTTCAGTCATTCATGTTACTCTAACTTAAAGAAAAATTTCTAAACTCAATTGCTCAATTTAACAAGCAGGAAACCTCATTCTTTTACAAGAGACTGACTTTGATTTCTGAAGCCTCGAGTTCATAGTCCTTATGGGGAGAAAGTAATCGTGCCCTGGCTGAGTGGCACACAACCAATTGAGGTTTCTAGACCTTCTGTTAGATCTCTATCTCCAACTGGCAACTTCTGCTTTCTCCATGAACTCCGAGTGATTATCTAATGGGCCTATTGTTTGGGTGGACTATTACAAGGCGAAGTAGTATTTTTGTTCAGGCTGCTATTACAAAAATATCATAGACTGGATGACTTAGATAAAACAGAAATTATTTCTGACAGTTCTGGAGGTTGAGAAGTCCAAAATCAAGGCACCGACACATTCGGTATCTGGTGGGAGCCCACTTCCTGGTCTGCAGATGGCCATCTTCTTGCTGTGTCCTCATGTGGCAAAGGAACTAGGGAGCTCCCTGGGGTCTCTTTTATAAGGTCACTAATCCCATTCATGAGGGCTCCATCCTCATGACTGATCACCTCCTAAATGCCCCACCTCCTAGCACCATCACATGGAGGGTTTGGTTTCAAAGTATGAATTTAGGGGTACAAAAACCTTCATTCTGTAGCGGATAGCATGTGCCACTCAACCTAGCAAATGACATTCCACCATTTCTTCAACCATTTGTCTCTTTTCCATTTTCTTGCTTTCTTTCTTCTTTTAAGCTATGATTTTTCTTAAATCTTATTTTTATTCCCATTCCTCCATACCATTACCACGAATCTCCTTTCTTTTGGATCAGTAAAACCTGTTACTAAAACCCACAGAAAATGCTGAACTTTATGGAGGCATGAAAGGTTGCTAAATTCTGAACTATTAAGAAAACATTGTGAATTATGTGTGCCAACATGACTTCGAAATGGAAAAGCTAAGGTAGTAACTAGAAAGGCTGTTACATGGTCTTTAAAATCTGGATAAAGTTTATTTCAAACTCCAGCCTTGTTTTATGGGAAAAAATCTAATGATCTCCACAGAAAAGCAATGAATGACCAAGTGACTTGAATTCTCAAGGTTACGTCTGACTTTCAGTTCCTGCTTCTTCCAGTTTGGATAGGTTTAGGAATAGCCTCACGCACCCTATGTTATATTACAATTATCCAAAAGACTTGGTGCTTTTCCTTAGTTTTCAGTGCAAATCACTCACTGAAGACATTTTTGAGTGCGTGACAGACTTTACTGAAGGTGTGCGGACATAGGAGTTTACATTTCATTGAGGCTAGAAACTTAAAACAGAATATTGGCAACCACTATCCTTCAAAAGCAGTTAGGTATTTTGTAACTCAGGCTTCTGTCCCCTCTCCTGTTGCTCATACTTTCATTTCTTTTTTCATTTCTTTGACCCTCCTCAATGACAAAGAAAAATGAGAATACTCTTTCCATTTTTTATTCAGAACAGTTTGGCTGTCTTTAACCCAAACCCATAAACTCAGCTGCTGTCTTCCTTTGAACATAAACAGATGTTTTTTATTCAAAGGCCTCTTCACTATTTCTTTTTGAGAGTGGAAGGAATTAGTCTGAAAGGATGGCCAGGTGGGAGGAACTGGTTTTATTTTACATTGCTATCGATAGTCACTGTATTACTAGAAACAAACTGCTGGTGAATAGAATATATCCAGGAGAATTCGGTCATTTCCAATAGAAATACAGAAACTGAAATGTTCCAAATTGGTGTGAAAATCAGGTTGTTTTACGCTCTTGTCTGTGTTCAGATTCTTAAAAAAAAAAACAAAAGAACTAGAGCGTGGCTTTCTTCTACCAGATCTGGAATGTGAAAGTTTTCAGGTTCTTTCCTGAATTAAAAGTTTTCAAGGACACACATGCAAACCAATGCCCGTTACGTGTCTTCCTGATCATCATAACATTAAATGAGTCTCTAATGAGAAAGGTGGCCAAAATGGACAGATATTCTGATCAACATCAAAACTGGGCTTTAGTCTTTCAAAGGTTATCAAACTTTAAGTTGCATAAGAATGCCCCCCAAAGTTTCTGGTTCAAGAAGCCTGGATGGAACCCAGGAATTGGAATAGCCACTAACATCACCAGGTAATTCTAAGGCAGATTGTTCTTGGACCACATTGAGAAATACTTCAATCTAAGAGAATGATTACAGAAGGGGAAGAGGTAAAGGGGATAGTGGGGAAAGGAAGGGTTTATAAGCTATAGGTATTTTTCTGAAAACAAGGAATGCTATGAGATAGGATATTAAAAGTTAGATTACATCAAAACATGGAAATGAATGAGTGATCTGTTTAAGAAAACAGGTAATATCCTATGGTTGATCTTAAAATTTGCTTAGGGTAAGTGCAAAGGTGCTGTTCAAATATCTTACATCTGTGTGGCTGGCACAGGAGTCCTAAAAGTCCCTTGTTATGTCAGGCTTAACCTCTTAATTGCTGGATCATAATTAGGTCTAGGGCCCGCTAAAGGGTACCTGGAGCCCTTAGAGGGCTGTAGCTAGTGCACTATTTTAACAGTTGGTCGTTAAATTGTACCACTAGCTGACTCTGACCATCAGGCTAGAAGACTGTAGGGTTCCCCCACCGAACATCTGTAATCAAGGACTCTTGCCACTCCTTCCTTTCTTCTCCTTTTTCTGTTCTCTATTCTCTCTTATTTTCATTTTTTCCTCCCTTTCTGCCCTGCAGTGAACTTCAGGTTAGCTCAGCACAGTGTTTTTCACATGGCTCCTACAATTACTATTCATTAAACTAATAAACCATATTTAGCACTACAGGTGGTACTCAAGGCAAAGAAAAAATATAAATGCTAAGATAAACAGATTTTGAAAATCCAAATAATTGTTATCTCTATAAGAATGCTGCTGTATTGACAGAGGCCAGAATGACAATGGAGCTCACAGTCCTGCCCATGTGATCACACTTGTTCCCTTGGGAGGTCTCCATGCTGGTGATAGCTCACCCCTCCACTGAAACTGACCAGGAGGTCCAAGGGATAAGTGGAGTTAAAAGCCATGGGCATTTCTATGCTTTGAATCTGATTAGCACCCAAGTGCAAGTGTACTGGCCTAGTTACCCCACTATCAACTCATCACTCGTAACAACATTCATCTTTTTTTTCTTCAAAAAGTGTAGTGTATTAAGTATCTAATCTTCAAAAGAGACCGACGTTCATGTAATACTTAGACAAAAGTAAGTCAATGCAAAAGAAAGCTAGTCAGTTGTCCTAAAATAAAGGCCGCCTTTCCTCTGCAATGCTTTTTAGTTGATCTTCAAAGATACGTGAGTTTGGAGAAAAACATTCTTGAATTTTGATGCTGCAGACAGATTCCTGCATTTATGAGCCTAATGATAAAAGGAGAGGGTGGATGTGGCATTGATAAAAAAACAGGTATTTTTTTTCAAGCTTGTCACTGTATTATTCTAAACCAGAAACTTTTGTAAAAATCATGAAGTTGGTGAGAGCTTTCAGAAGGCACTATGAGCACTTACTGATCTAGGAGAAGTGAGATATATTATAAAGCCAGGAGCACTTTTTTGTCTTAAAAAATGCAGACGTTTACATAATTGTTTTTCACCAGGGAGAGTTCAGAGCAGATGCTTTGTTGCTAGAGGCCTTGGGTCCAGTACAAGTTTGGCCACTTACTGTGGGACCTTAAAGGAGGTTCTTAGCCTCTCTAAGCCTCAGTTTTCTCGTCAGTTAATATAAGTCAACTCTGCCAGAAGGTTATTGTGAAGGCTAAATTAAAATGTATAAAAGTTAAAAGTAGCATAAAGATTCAAATCATTGACAGCAATGTAATTATATTTATTGAAAGAGAAAAGGAGATAATGCTCTAATAAAAACCCCATTGAAAACTAGATGAGTAATAGAAAGTAGCCACCAGCAGTTGCCTCAGGTATCAATCACTACTTGTAAGAATGGCATCCAATTGTTGCATTAAATCACATTTTATTTGTTTAAACACAACATAAAAGATTTTCATTATCACAGCATCAGCTTGATCTTCTTTTAGATTTTCTGGCATCTCTCTTGCCCTATTACTGTTGCCTTAGGTGTAAGTGCTATCATTTGTTGACTCGAGTCCTCCTCTCTTGGCATTGGCTTGTTTTGAATGTTTGGAGATTCCACATTTATGCACAGGTTGGTAGTGGAGATTCCATTAGACTATCTGCCATTTCTGTTTGTGCAACCGGCTTTGTGGAAAAGCCGGGGTTCAGTGGAGCGAGGGAGTGGCTGGGTGTGCTGCGGGGTGCGGAGCTTTGATGGCTAATCTTCGCCAGGACACTTCCTCCCTCCTGGACATTGCAGCTGCCTGGAGCTCTGCTCAGCTTCACCCACACAAGGTCTCTGCCATTCTTCTCCCATTCCTGTTGTATAGAAGTCCAACAGCCTGGCTATACCTATACCTGCTTCATTCTCCAAGAACTCCCCCAGGGCCCCTTTCTGCCCCCAGCATTCTCCATCTGTGAATGCAAAGTGCTCTTAGTGGGCTCCACTCTTTATAGCCCTTTCTCATGTGCTCTCTTGGGGCTTCTGTTTCTTCTTTCAGCTTATCTTTCTTCAAATCTGGTTTTTAGAGATTCCTCGCGGCTCTGGTCCACTGTGAGTTTACTTTCTTGTTTTCCAGTGTGTTTATGTTTTTTTTCCCATCACTTATCTTTTCAATCTTTCCTAGATATTTGGGATGAAGAGAGCTTGCTATAGCATATAGTCAGCCTGCCATCCTGACAGAGAACTTTGAATCATGTATCTAAGGTGAAAACATTAGTAGGACATTTAACTGTTATAAAGCATCTACCAGAAAAATACTTAATGGGTTATCTTAAAAGAATGTTTGATTTCACACCATGTAAAAAAAAAAGTGAAAATTTCAACTATCCTCATGTATTGATAGTGTGTATATGCCAATGTAGAGTTTCCATCTAGTAATAATAAATAAGACAAACATGCTAAAGAAACTAGTTGTTTATATGAGTTTTTCACTTCTTAAACTATGTTACAAGAAAAATAATGTTTATATGTACTGAGTACTCTTCCCTATCTACGGGGACTTATAAGATCTAAGGAAAAAGCTTCATTCGAGTGCCTTAAAAAGACACATAATTCCTTATTTGAAATTTTTAAAGGTCTGTATTCTCTAGAAAAGAATTTTGACTTAGATTCCAGGTATATGGTATAAATGCTAACAACATATAAGCTGGAATCCAAAATAACTAAAGTTGGGCTAAAATTGATTTTCTTATATTGCTTTCCATTTACTGGGGGTGAAAGAAAGGGGGGAAGAATATTAATTGAAGTTGCAAATTGTGCATAGGCTAGCTATCGATTAATTGATTTTAATAAATAAAACACATAATTCTATAAAATTTTATAACCAGGTCAGAACAGTTTGTGTATCACCTGGTACTTGAGAGAGAACTAGTTCAAAACATATGTCCAACAAGTATCTCTCTATAACCACATGAAAATGAAATTTGGGGCAAAGGGTGAACCATCAAGAAATATATACATTTATTGAAGAGATATTTTTAAGTCATGTCAGCAAACTGATGGAAGCAACTTGATTCAACAAAGAATATGAAAGCAGAAGCCCAGCTTTCAGTAGCAATAGCACACTCAATAGTATATTCTACAAATATTAAATTAATCTTTCCTTCAAATGGACTAATTCTCCAATGTGGAAATTCTTTGGGACTTTCTTAAAAAGACAAGAAATTAACCATTTTGTAGTTAGTAAAGGGAAAAAAAGAATGATTTGAATTAACTACCCAGTAGTCTAGAAATTTTATATTCAAACCCATCAAAATAATCCATTTAATTTTGTTTTCAAGGTTTCACATTTTAGTAACTTAAAATGATTTAAATAGTCAACAACATTATTGATTTTATTAAGATAAGTATTTTTTTTTTTTGGAAGAAAATTCACCAAACTTTTTGTTTTTTTATTAAAATAATTCTATTGTTTATTATTTGGCTTTTTTGTTATTGTCTTCCAAATACAGCATTGCAAAGTGTTTTAGACTTTTTTAATCAATCTATTGAATTATAATTTATCTCAAAATTTTGACAACTATCTGTTTTAGTTTCGTGACTAATATAATCACATTTTCTGATATGGTCACTAAATTAACCTAGAAAATTAGTTTTTAATATATTACTATATTCTTCCTAAAGACTGAAAAGTGGCTTTTCTTCTCAGTTGTCATTAGATGAAGTAAATTTTCATCACCTCAAAATATCTCACCTGACAACTATTATAAATGTCCTTTTTACCCAACGTTTCTCAAAGCAGTGTTTCTTCCAGTGTAGCCTATAAACCATCTACACCAGAAGGAGCCCAGACATTTTTAAAAATGTAAAATCGTTGCCCTCCCCCCAACAATTCTACCACCGCCAGGCCTCCCTTCCTGAATCAGAACTTCTGATTAAGGTATAAATAGAGCCTAGGTATCTCACTTTTAATAACTTGCTCAGGAGATTCTTTTGCATGTCAACAATAGAAAGAAATTAACTCAAATCGGCCTTTCTTTAGGTGGCAAATACTTTTTTTATATTTTATAAAGTCGAGAATAGCTTGTTTTGAGCAGTGGTCGTCGCTCATTTTCCTTAAGGAAGCCCTGGATGGCGTAGAAAAGCAAGGATGCGGACATCAAGGAAAAGAACGTTCTGTGAACCAGGCGGTTGGTCTAAACCATTCCAGACCATCCTGTCATGGACGCTGGGCTGGCCCAAGTGCTGCTAGAGCTGGTACTGGCCGTTAACTTGTGTAGAGTCATAGAAGACTCCTGGACAAGATTCCTTCTCCCAACATGCTAGAAATTCCAGCCAGTCCTTCTATAAGGGGCAAGTGCATAGGTCTTAACAGGTCAAATGCATATATCACGCTTGTTTGCAGTTGAGACTAAAGACACCTTGGGTGCAACCAGTTTCCTTTCTGGACCAGAGTTTAAAAGAACCTAAAAAGGGAAGCCGATATCAACAGGAGATATAGGCGCTCTTGAAGACAAACTTGTTGACTGTTTTGCTTAGAACTAGGCCTGCCTGTAGCTTGCTTCCTTTTTTCTAAGGAGACAATTCTGCCCTGAACAACTTTTGAGGATAATGATATTTTCCGAAATACCTAGAAAATTAATAACAACAAACAGAAAAGGAAACAATAGCACTAAAGTGTGTAGGATAGAGATGTCATCTATAGGAGGAAAAGTGGTAGCATGAAGAAAAGATTCTCTTACTCCCTCCTCTACCTTTAGCTGGGCACTTTATTTTACCAAATATTTGACATCACCCACATGCCGAGTATTCTGACTTTCAAAGATCTTAAGTTATAGCTCCTTTTGACTCTGATTTGGAGCTGTAGTGAAAGCGATACGATGTTGCTAAAATAAGCTCAGTTTTTACATATTGTACCTCCATCGATCGAACAACCCAGTTAAAATGATGTACATGGCCTGAGTCTCTTTGAAAGCCCTTCTACTTAGTTAAAACTTACAAGTAAGTAAAGATAGTCCTCAAGCCTAAATAAAAGCATTTATTTTTATTGCTTAGAGACATCTGCACAGTGTCTCTGGGAGCTACCTCAAATTTTGGTGAAACCAAATGGCAATGGCATATAATATTTGACCACACACACACACACACACACACACACACACACACACACATTAATGGCATCTGTACATGCCCCCTGATCTCCATTCATACCAGTAGTGTTTAATGAACAATAAGAAGATAAGAAGGTAAACGAAGTTGCAATAGAGACAGGGGAATAAAAACAGTGAAAGATGAGACTAGGGAAGTAGGCAGGGGCCAAACCCTGTAGGCCATGTTAGGTACTTGATCTTTTGCTTAAATGTGAGGGTGACCTGATCAAATCTGATGTTTGAGAAGGATTGTTCTAGAAGCAGTATAAAGAAGTAGAAGACCATTGCAGTAATCCAGGCAGGAGCTTGGACTAGAGAGGTAACAGTAGAGAGAAGAAAAGAGAATGGATCTGAGAGACCCTTAGATTAGAAAAAAATTAGCTGTATAGAGAGGACCATGAGTTTATCTTGAACATCTTCAATTAGAGGAGTCTTTGAGATATCAAATAGGCAGGTAATTACAAGGGTCTGGAGCTCACAGGAGCATCAGTCTTTACACTGTTGACATTTCAGCCTGCTTCTTGGGACCCAATGCTTTTCTGAGTTTTTACATGTCTACTTGTCTGATAGACTATTATCTAGATCTGTACTCTTCAATACAGTAACTACTAACCAGAGTGGGCTATTTAAACTTAAATTAATTAAATAAAATTTAAAATTCAATTCCTCTAGCCACATTTTAAATGTTCTATATCCTGTGGCTGGTGGCTATAGTATAAGATAGCCCAGATATCGCATGTTTCCATCATCCCAGAACATTCTACTGAACAACACTGATCTAATGACCTGCAGGTAGCTCAGCTATATCTCTAAAATTGAAGTGACATTTCCTACAATATCATACACATTATATTCCATATGGTGTTCATTATTTCTGTCCCTGATCCTTGTGTATTTTGAGTTCCATGAAAACGAGGACCATGCCCTGCTCATCTTCAAGTCCCCTCACACCCAGAAAATGCTTTTGTATTGTGTGCATGGCAAGCATTGGTTGAATGAATGAGTGAGTAACTGAGTGAGCCAATATCTAAAATTCTGTTCCAAAAATATATCAAAAAATAATCACTTATGTTATCACTTAGATTTATACAGGTGAACTAGCTACTAAAAATTGAAAAGGTGAAGTAAGATAGCCTGGTTTATAAGACAGCTTCAGTAAGAGGTTTTATCACATATAATGATAACATAATAAGAGTAAAAGCAAGATAGGCAGTAAGTAGAAGAGATTGACTTCTGTTCCTACTACACTCAGTTTTAACTAGACCATCATTCAGTGGGTAACACCTGCCACCATTTACCACAGCAGCAGCAATAGCATCTGTTGCTATAGAATCTCCATCTCTCATGTGCTCTAACCCTAAGGGCCAGAATACCTGACCAGATAACCATAGTGGTGGTGAGAGTTCTCCCCACTAGTCTTTCTGGGACTGGTCGTCAACACCCTACCTGCATATGCTCATCGCAGTGTTGTTATGAGATTCCCTCATCACACATAAGGATGGAAGGAATTAGGTGTCTGTGGAGGGCTTAGGAGGAATGATGAGGCACATGAAAATAAAACAGAGCGAGAGGCAAAGCTTGAGTAAAACCACACTTTTCCTTTTTTCTTCCAGCAGCATGATAGGATCTGATATAGTTTTCCTCTTTATATACTAGGTAGAAAGAAACTACAGTTAAGGAACAATTATTTTGGACATGGTGATACTTTGGGGGATGGTGCAGTTGTGGAATGCAGCAGTTATTAAGCACCAAGTATGTGGTAGGTACTGTACTAGACCCTAGGAATCCAACAGAGATAAGACAGATGTTTCTCTGCTCTCGTGAAGCCTGTCTATAGTACAAGCCACAGACAAGTCAATGGGCATTTATACACTCCCCCTTATAAGTGCTAAAGTAAGGAAAGTACAGGCTACCAGGTGCTGTGAGACTTAAATATTCCTGGATAAGTAAGAGAAGGCTCCCCATTAGAACTGACACCTAAGCTGAGCCCCAAAGAAAGCAGGCATCACCCAGGCCAGGGAGGACACAGGAGAGGCGTTGAAGAGGGGTTGGGGAAGAATAGATGAGCACATGTAGATGTCTTGAGAGAAGTGAGAGTTTAGTGGTATAGTCAAGTGAACTTTTCTGTAACTTAGAGTCTCTGCAGAAGTGAGAAGTAAAAAGTTACTGAAAAGATAAACTCTGCATATCATTCTCTGTCCCCTAGAAATGGAAAAGATCTCATCTTTCTTTTTTCTTTTTTCCTACTCTACCCTATGTTTCTTGCTCCCCCTCGGGAACCTCAACCAATAATGTCGTTCAGCTACACCATGGGGAGTGGTGCAGAGAGATCAGATGTACAAACTCTGAAGCCAGGCTGTAGCCTGGGTTCGATTCCCAGTTCTGCTCCTCCGTAGCTGCCAGATTTGGGCAAGTTAATAATTTGAGTGTTCTGTTACCTATAAATGAGAATAATGCTACCTACCTTCTCAGGTTTTTGAGAAATTACATGAATATTTCCATAAGCAGAGCTTTTAGAAACGTGCCTGGAACACAGGAAGTACTCTACAAAGTTTGTTTGTTATTATTATGGATTAAAAAGGCTCTTTTTAGAGAAGGTGAAAACAAGCATTTAATCTACATTTCCATGGGAAACAATTAAAACTATTATGTGCCCCAATGCACTGAGAATCAGGGCTAGGAAGAAGATTTTAAAACGGCCAATTTTTTGTGTTCCACAAGATATGTTTTCTAAAACAAGGGATTTCCTAAAATTACGAGAAAATTACCAAGTACTTATCAGGAAACTATTGCAATATGTTGAAATATTTAGAAGGGAAAAAAACTTTCTTACTATACTCAATGATAAATTTCCAGATGATATTTCTTTAAAGATTTTTTTTTAAATAGCCTTAGTTATCAGAAATGAAATGACAAAGCTTCTGCATTTCTTTTTCATCTTGGTGCAGTTAAAAAATAACTTAAATATTGTTCATGTTCTCCTACTTTGTTTGGATATTCTGCCAATATTTTCTTCCTTTTTCCCCACATTGTATCACAATCTATTCTCTTTCTCCCCATTTTGCAATGAAGACACTGAGGCTTGGAGATTATTAGGTAAATTACCTAAGTTGTGCAGGTAATAGGAAGGTTAGCTCAAATTGAACCCTGAGCCTTCTAACTACAAAGTTTGACTTTGTACTCTGATATTTGAGCCATAAAGTGCTTGGAGCCCCTTCTGGAGTTTAGAACACACTCAACAAAGGTTGGTTATTATCTCAGCATTGCCCGTCAACTGACAATTCTGCAGAAGATTAATAAATGCGATAAGGAAAAAGTAATTTAAGTATATTGGGGAAATCCTGGGTTAAACAGAGTTAAATTTACTTTTTATAGTCTTTAATACACTACTATGATGGATATCAAAAGGAAAGTACAGTTTGTGGCAATTTTCATATCATATTTAACCATAGAACTTCTCTCTCTCTC
>NW_006441995.1:2203168-2226026 GCF_000325575.1 Pteropus alecto | reverse complement strand
CTCTCTCTCTCTCTCTTTCTCTCTCTCTCTCTCTCTCAAATTAGCTTAGTAGGACCAATGTTCCCGGGAACTAACTTTGGAGGAAATGCTGCATGAGATTAATGCAGAGTAGCAGATAATATTTACAACTCAAATTCACTGGTGAAAAAAATCTTTTATGTTTGCTAGGAAAGTTGTTTTACTGTACAAAGCAGAAACAGCATAAAAAGGAACCCAAAGCCATTGTTCTAAATCTTAATTTACTTGAGATGGGGAAGCTGAGCAAGAACAGCTTTGCAAAAATATGTCGCAGGAGAGTAGGAAGTGGGTATTCTTGCAGCTTCTCACAGCTTCAGCAACTTTGTTGTTCAGAGCCGGAGCTGCAAGGCACCTTATCTCAGAAAGCAGACATACATACACACACAGCCTCAAGAACATGAGAGAGATGGTGAAGACGTTGGGGATTTGGGCGGCATCCTTTTATACATAAAATTTGAAGTTCAAAGTTTGAAGAAAAGCAATTGCAAAGTTCGACAAACTAAATGGAAAAATAAATCGTTTTGCATTGTAAATGATTCCCTGATTCCATGACGACCAGCAGTTTGAGCACTATAAGTTGTAGTGAATCTAATTGTAAATGTGAGCCCCAACCCCATTTGGAACCATGAGCAGATGCACCCTGAGATTCCTTTCCGCCCAGCATTCCATAAGAAGTAGATAAGAAGAGCGCTGGGCCATTATAAACCTGCAGTTAAATAACTCTTAGAAATATCCGACATAGCAGGAAACCTGCACATAAAAGGCACACCAATATTTAAGGGCATTATGAAATTATAGAGTGGCAATTCCACATACTTTCACAGCAACTTTTATCTTTCTTCTCTTTTAATCTCTAGAAGAAGGCAAGACTTTATTCCCAGTGAGGTCAAAAGAAGCTCCCAGCTAGTTACAACCATCGAGCATCCCCACACTCTAGCCCACATGAGCCATTCTGATCTCAGAACAGTTTCAACTGAGTCCAACCCAGCTCACTGCTTATATCAGCGCCATCAGTAAACTGGCCCTTCTCCAAACCCTGGATAATAGTTGTCTGAACCACTTGTTGCCAATTATTCCCTATCCCTGCCTATTGGGTCCCTTTTTTGATGTTTTCTTAGATTCTCCATAAAGAAGGCTGAACCGTCGATGTAGTGTCTGCCTGGGTTAATCTCCTCTCTGCTCCCTCTTCCCGCCCCATACTCCCGTTCCCTTCTCCCAGCTCAGAGATTTGACTATCAACAATTTCCCTACTTTCTGGGAAGTTAATTATCAATCTTTCTAATCCCTTGAATCGTCTCATCTCAACATGCACATACTCATGTGAGCAAGTAAAAATATAGCCATAACTTTGGGGAAATCCTAAGGTTCTCCTCTTCACACATACACAAAAAAAACCTGGGAAAACTTTCTCTCTGGGGAAGAGTTCTGCCTGCTTGTGTTTGCTCTTAATCTGTTAGTTGCTGATTTTCTATCTTGCCTTGTCTCTCCTTAGCTTTTTCTTTTATCCTAGAAAGTAACATGCAGATTTTCATTATCTCATCATCGAGATGCTGAAAATACATACAAAATGAAGATGTTTAGCTTTTATCTTTTTGGGTTTTGAAACAAAGGAGGCAGACAGACAGACAGACAGAGAAAATATTTGGTTTCATGGGATGATAGAAAGAACACTTGAATAAAGAAAACAGGATTCTAATCCTTGGATCTCAAGATATTAAGCTTTGTGTCTTTTAGTGAATCCCTAAACTTATCTGGACCTCAGATTTCTTATCTTTGATCATAATAGAGGACGTTTTTAAGAGTTATCCTATGCTATGTCATCCCTAAGGCTGGATGATTATCTTGTTCAGTGTTTCAAAGTCTTATGCAGAAGCAGGAAGATGGCTTCATAAAGTATTAACAGATTTATTAGTGCCAAACTATACATAAAAGGCTCTGGAACTGTTCTATCTTTAGGAACAGAGTGTCTAATTCCTTGGTCATTTGCTCCATGAGCAGTCAAAAGGGATTCTACCCCCTCGGATGAATCCACTTTACCTGGTTCTGTTCCCTTTCTAGTAGAAAACTGGTTGTCAGGATTCTATAAACAGTATGTTAAGGATTGCTCCTGATGACCTTGCCTTATTTTCAACAGTCTTTTCAATCTGCCATCTTCTAAAGTCATCTTCTGATTTTCCCTATTGCCTTTCAGCACTCTCCACCCCTACTTGTCACTTCCCAGCCCCCGCTCCCCCACCATCCAATTACAAAACAGATAGTGCTGTGGCGCTTTAGTAAGGCTTTTCCCATTTCAAAATCACCAGGTCCTCTTATTTCGACTATGGTTGGATCATATAAGGTTTGATTCTTGTAAAAGGGGAAAAAGGTACTTAAAAAGAATGCAGTACTAACTGAAAGTGTCAGCTAGTAGACGGTTGGATATAATTAAGGATCAAAAATAAACAAGTTGTGCTTTAAAACTGAAGAGAGATTGTGATAATGATATATTTCAGGCAAGAAGTAACATACGCTAGTAGTGCAATGATTACTTAGTTACCAGTCTCTTCACAGCCTTCTACATTTTCATGTTGACCTTCGAATAAGACAAAGTGTACCACCATTTATCCCACACCAGTGATTCTCGAACTTTAAAGGCTTATTAAAATACAAACTGCTGGGCCCCAGCCCCAGAGTTTCTAATTCAGTAGATCTGGGATGGGACCTGAGAATTTTAATTTCTAATAAGTTCTCAGCTCATGCTAATGGTGCCCAGTTCATACTTTAAGTACTATCTTATACTATAATAGAAACAAATGGGTAAATGCTATCTCCAGGTTATTTTTTAAATTCTTTTAGTCGATCTACTTAAATGTCTTTTTATATTCTAATCTAAACTTTGTACCAGATTAGTAATGTCATCATTGGCTGACTTGAGTTTTACTATTTTATTTAAAGGAGAAGAAAAAAAAAAATCAGTGTTTCTCAAAGTGTGGTCCATAGGCCACATGCCTCAGAACTCCCTAAGATGCTAAGCAAGAATGCAGACTTCTGAGCCTCATCCAAAAGTATCTGAACCAGAATCTCTAAGGGTGGATTTCTAAAATCTGTTAATTGAATACGCCCAAGTGATTCTAATGCACCATAAATTGTGAAAACTACTGTCATAGACTTAAGTTTAACAATCAGCTAATCAATGTCTAAACAGTTGAATTCTGACAATTTAATAAGAGTATAAAATATGATTCCTTCCAGAAGCTGAGTCATATTTCAGCTGAGGTATCTAAAATATCAAATATTGTTTTAGCTTTTAAATAACTATGCTATATGATTTACCAATATTTTACCTATGATATAAGGGTACCCCAAAAGTTTTTCTATGATAGCTGTACATAATTGATTTTTTCCCATTATATACTAAATTTTTTGTGTCACTAATTGTACTTCATTCTGTCAGATCACTCCAACTTACCGGGGATTCTTTTTTATTTTTCTTCTTTTATGATGACATTGATTAACAAAATCCAATAAGTTTCAAGTGTACAATTCAACAGTAAGTTATATATATATTGCATTGTGTGTTCACTGCCCATAGTTAGATTTCTTTCTGGCAGGGATTCTTTAAATATGATTCTTGTCTCCTAAAGCAGCAATAGGTCCCTCAACAACGTGTTATCAACAATCTGAGTTACATGTGCACCTTTAGTGCAGTCCTACAAAAGGTAGTATTAGAGGTTTGGTCAAAATGGGCACTCTGACACAATTTTTAGATGTCAAAAGTTTACCAAGATAAGTATAAGTAATACAGTTTTAGCAAAGCACACCAGAAAAAAATCAGGCTGAGGGATTTAGGTGGGCATAGCATCTCATATTTTCCCAGTTCTTTAAGGTAACTTTGGGTGGGTGTCCATTATATGTTGCTTGTTTGCAGTAAGATCTTTGTACACATGGAAAGCCTAAAATGGGGACTTACCAAGCCTCTTATCCTCCCCCCTACCAGTTTCATCACACTAAAATTCCAGCATTGCTACCTTTTATAGATGCAAAATTTGTATTTAGCAAGTCATATTATCCAGATCTAGTATTGTTGTTTCATTTACAATTTCTTACTAGGCCACCAGCAATGTCTTGTTTCATTGTCCAAAATTATATAATAATGATTAACTATCAGGTGCGTATAGGCACACTGCAACCAAGTAACAATGATCAATCAATGGACAAAGGCAGCAGTAGTCTACAAGGTCAAGGGGATTTGGCTCCAAGTCTGACTGACTACAAAGTACATTGGTTGACTAACTTGAACTCTTGTCTCCTTCCTGGCTGACCTTTTTGAATGAACTTCAACCAGTCTAGTACATATCAATGCAGCATCTTTAGTTTGTGTCTTATGCTCCTGACTGTCCCTATTCTCTTGTTGCCAAAGATTTCTATTCTTTCAACTAAGTCAGTGATTTAAATTTTAATTAAATTTAGGCCTTTATTAGATGACTTCTTATTCCAATTCCAATTCCAAGACTAATATTTAATATTATTCTCTCTCCTAATTATGTGTTTTCTGCTTATATTTAACTGTCATTCTTTCTGTTCATGCCTTGTAATATTTGGTTCTCCTAACGAGTATTAAAATGATAATCTTTAGTGTTAATATTAATGACAAAGATAAATTACATAATGAACTCCTTATTATGTTTAATCTTTGATGTTGTCCTGAGGGTGGCAAGGTCCAAGAGGGTTTGACATTTGTATTTTTTTTAGCAGAGGATTATTTATTTACACATCCATTCAACGAATATTTAGTGAGAGTCTATAATGTGTTTATGCCTGGGAACGCAGCAATGGGAATGATATATGTGATTTTTGCTTTTGTAGAGCTTACATTATAGTTGGAGGATTATATAATATGGAGGTAAATAAATAAGCAAATTCAGAGAATGCTGAGTACTGTGAATAAAAAACAGAATGATGAAATAGAGGGGCTATGGAGGTGGCAGACAACGTGAGCTATTTTGAATGAGCTCAACAGTGAAGACCTCTCCGGAAAGATGATATTTAAGCAGATACGTGAATGGTGATGGAGTCCAACTATACAATGATATAGAATAGGAATGTCTGAGCAGTGCAGACTCCTTACATAAAAACCAGCTTGATGTGGTTAAACAAACAGAAAGACCTTGAGTGGGCTAGAATACCATAAGCGAAGGGGGAATGGTTCAAGATGAGGATGGAATAGGAGGCACTGATCAAATCTCATAGATCCTAGAAGGTCATAGTTTAGAATTTGTAATACTAAGCCATTGAAATTGAAGCCATTATGAAAAAGTGTATTACCATCTGGTTTACATTTTAGGACTTCTCTTTGACTGTTGTTTAGAGCATAAAGTGTAGGCAAGTAAGAATGAAGCTGAAAGACTGGTTAAAAGGGCTTTTGAGTGAGAAATGATGTGGCTTGGACTCAGGTGGTACAGTGGAAGAGAGAGAAGGAAGTGAATTTGAGATGTTTCAGAGGTAGCATTGTTAGGAACTGCTCACATATCGAATGTAGGGAGTTAGAAAAAACAGAAGAGGAATCAATATGAACAGTTATTAAATATTTACTTATTGGATGTTAATGTGACGGATCTACTACTATATTTGGACTTTATACAAGATTAGATGCACGGTGCAAACGTGATGATATGATTTTAATTTGTATAATATAATGATGGAATCTATGAATTAGATTTAGGAACTGTAAAACTTGGTACAGTTTGATTGGTTAGAATCATTAAACAAAGCATACAGATGAGGTATATGAGAAATCTTTAAGTTCAGCTGCTAAACTTGAGCTGTGAACAGTCAGGGTAGTGTCTTTGGATATTTTCATAGATCCTTAAATTTTCTATACAAATTTTTAAACTGTGTTTTCATTCCAGTAAAAATCTTTTAAACAATTAACATAAGCTTACATTTACACTGTCATTAAAGTACAGTTTGATTTGCCTCAAACAAGTGAAAAAAGAATAAGTGAAGGACAAACGATGTCACAATGAACTATAAAAATAAAGATTTCACCGTAGTTAAAAAGAGAAATGTAGTGAGAAAATTGAGTTGTAACACAGGACATATAACATAGTAATGCTAAACTCTAGGAAATATTCCTAATTGGAGAACTGTAATTAAAAATAGAAAATGAATATGGGCTAAAAAAAATGAATTTACTCAATAATTAAACACATGCTACTAAATGCGAAAGTTTATTAGCACCATAAAAATTATGCAACTAACCCATATTTTACTAAATTTTTCCTCACTGGGGATAAATGTTTATGGAGTATCTGTTGTGAGCTAGGTTCTTGTGATAGACATTTTTGCTAACATCATTATCATAATGTTATTGTGAAGTAGAATTTTTATAATTTTACAGATTAAACAGAGGCTCAGAAAGATTATGTGATTATGTTGGCAAAATTGAAAAATGATTAAAAATATCCAGTGGTAAAGAGAATATGAGAAGGCAAAACTTCAGCAAGTCCACACTGATAAAGTTCCATTGGAGGACAATTAGACAGAATCTCTGTGAACATAAAATGTTCAAATCCTTCATCTCAGAAACTCTATTTGTAGATATTTGTTCTAGAAAACTACTGCCACATATATAGAGAGCACGTAAGTGGATGCTCAAGAGAAAAAGACTAAACAAACCATTGAATATCCCACTCACAAAACATTCTGCCACATTTACGAGGAGTGAGATGGACCCAATACATGTAATACAATATTCTGTGGACAGGAATACTTGGGTTTTTAATCAGGTACCTCCAGGCATACATCCATAGGTGAGTAAATGCATAGAAAAAGTTCAGCAGAGATCGACAATGGCTGCCTCTGAGGAGGGGGGTAGAAAATGAGAGGTCATGTGAAATTTTATTTTATCTGTGTTGGAAAACTTTTTCAGAAATGATTTGTATATTATTTGTGTAATTAAAAATACTTATTTTATTTATTTTTTTAAGAAAAGAAGGAAGAGGGAGAAGCCTGTCTAAGATTACAGTCCTAGCAGGAGCTTCTCTATGGTTTTTGTATTTTCTCTTCCGGGTCGTCTCTTCTATGTCTTTCTCTTCTCAAGGTCTTGATTTATCATCTGACACTTTTGTGCTATTAAAAAAATGGCAACAACAATAATTGTCATTGTCATAGAAATGCAAACATTAATTCAACTAACTATCCTATCTTTACACCTGTCTGTCTACATAGTTGTGCTTCTTACAGTTACACTGGGTTGTGGTCACTTTGTCTCCCCAAAGTGTTTCTTTCTTTGGAGTCTTGCCAGGAACACCTGCTCTGTCCAGGCTCTGCAGGAAGCTCTGCCTTCTTATTGGCAATTCCTCTTTCCTCAACTCTTTATGACTCTCTACCTGGTCTGAGATCTAATTTACCCTTTTCAAAAACTGGCTTCCTGGATGAACCTATGATCAGGCAATTTCCCTTGGTAAACCTTTTCTTTTCTTTATGGCAATTTTCCCTTTCTTAACAAAAAAAAGTGTTGGTCACAAATTAACGTAGCCCACAAATGTGCTTTTCTGGTGTGCAGAGTTCTTTGGGGTTTTTGTTTGTTCGTTTGTTTTAATTTGTTTTATTTACTCGATTGCCAACATTCAAAGATGGGAAGATTTCATTAAAAAAATCTAGACTTGTTCTTTACATGTTTACATGGGCTGGAGCCCTGCAGTAGCCATCCCACTGAGACAAGTCATTAATCTCTTGCTCACTGGTCACATTCCCAGCCCAGTGTACAGATGCATGTTCCTTCCTGGCTTTTATTTACAGTTGAGTTTGGAGACCTGCTTTAATTGTCCCTCTGTCCATTTTCTGAAGTTGTGATATTGTCTCTGTAGCATCAACGTTTACTCCTTCTCTGCTCATAGATGTTATATTTCTGGGTTATATTACTTTTATTTTTAAAATATTAATTCACCCAAAACATTCACTATTATTCCACACATAAATCAGTTTATCTGAGGATGTTTCTAAAACTTGAATTCTAGTACTTTCTTTGCTCCAATATGTTATTAGCATACTTTTAAAACAACTTTTAGCATTTGAAGAAAGAAATTCAGTTTTATCATCTGCCCAAATGTGCTCTATCTTAGAACATGAAAGAGGCACTCTATAAGCTATGAGCATCTGACAAAAAACAAAAAAATGTTTCTTATATACTGACTATTCCTTTTAAAATAAAATGACATTCTTAACATTCTTTTGAAAAGGGAAGATTCAAAAGTCAGAAAAGTTGTCAAATTATTGCCTAATCTGAGTTTTATGTTATTTTATGAATTGAAAATAAATAAAATTATTAAAAACTAATTTACATTTCATGATTACGTATAATTATATGTTATATTTATGATTATATTTATAATTATAATTATATTTGTGTTTATAATTATATGTATAATTATATAGATAACAACTGGATAGCCAACAAAGTTATTGGGGGAGTGAATTTTTAAGAATTAAAAAAATTCGAAGACATTGAATGTTAAAATTAGGTCTGAGATGGAGAAATTCAAGATAATGATCAAAGCCTTTCTTTACTTTTTTTCTTCTAATTGATCAACATATTTGTTTTGATCTCTACTTCTTCATATTCATCCTAATTTCTGCTTTGGTTATGCAAAAATCGATGTTTCAATATTACTTTTTTTTCCATTTTGATGGACTTCTCTAAGCTAACCAACATTTTCTTGGCAGCTTGCTTTCAAATCAAAGGGCTTCTTACTAATATAGTGCTTTGTTTTCAATTAAATTGGTTTTCAAAATTTCCCATCCACTATGCGTTTACAAATCCTTTGAAGATAAAAGCAGATGACTTCGAATTAGAGCAAAGGAAAATTACATGAAACTAGGTTTCCTAAGCCAGTGACCCAGAGGTGTCAAGCCCTTACCTTTGAAGGCTGCTGAGGATTTTCTGGAAATTTATAAGATACTTTGACATAAATGGCAATATCTACTTATATGTCAGTATTGTAAATAATATTCTGTATTAGAATAAAAGCCAATCATAAAAGAGATAATGTCCATTTTTTCAGCTACTTAACTAAATAGGATGCTATATCTCTAACATTCTGTATAAAGGAGACACACACGCACACACACACACAAATAGAATGTCTTATGAATGTATGAAAAGATTCTTAGCCTTACTTATAAACATAGAAATACAAGTCGAAATGTCATATCATTTTTTACCCACCAGAAATTGAAAAACTAAAAAAGTATGATAATGCACAGTGTCAGTGAGGTTACAGGAAAATGGGTATTCACCTCTTGGGCTAGAAGACACATGAATTGATAAAATCTCACTAAATGGTATTATTTATCAAAGGCCTTTTAATGTTTGGTTCTTTTAACCCACCAATCTCACTTTCTAGGAATTTATCATACAGATGTGTTTACACTTATGGTCAAAGACATAAATACAGGAATAATTTTATAATTGTGATTGTCTAATAATCCAAAAATATGAAAACATAAGAAACAACCTACAGTTACTCAAAAGATTAAACATGGAATTACCTACCAATTCTACTCTGAGCATATGTCCAAGAGAAATGAAAACTTATGTCTACACAAAGACTTATACATGTGTGTTAATACCAGCATCATTTATAATAGCTAAAAAGTGGAAATGACTCAAATGTTCATCAATTGATGAATGGATAAATAGATGTGGTATCCATATAATGAACTATAATTCAGCCATAAAAAAGAATGAAGTACTGATATCTGCTACATGATTGAACTGCAAAAACAGCTGAGTGAAAAGAAACCAGTCACAAAAGAACACATATTGTATGATTCTATTAATATGAAATGTCCAGAACAGACAAATCTATAAAGACCAAAAGTAGATTAGTGGTTGCTTAAGGCAAGGGGGAGAAGGGATGAGATAAGCTGTGATAGTTAATAGGTAAATGGTTTATTTTTGTAGTGATTCTTATGTTCTAAAATTGGATTATGATGATTGTTGCACAACTGTAAATATACTACCACTGAATTGTATACTTTAAACCAGTGTATTAAGTAAATTTTATCTGAAGCTATTTTAAAAATAATCTAAATTTCTATCAGTGATGATACTGGTTGAATAAATTATGGTAAATTCATGTAATGGCGAACTCCACAGCTATGAAGGAAAAAAAAACTGATTGCCCTATTTGTGCCATTGTAGAACAATCTCTTTTGAGATAAGAAAACAAATCATAAAATAATTTATGTACTATGGTCCCATTTGTGTAAAAAAAAAATTCATGGGCTGTTTCTTGCAAGACTGATAATGGGTGTCTTTGGGGATGAAGCTAGGGGATGGTATCTAGAATGTGAGATTTTCTTTTCAGTATTCTTTCTTATATTAAATGTTTTATTGTATATGCATTTATTTCGCAATAAGCTATTTTAAATTAGTTATTTTTCTAAAGGTAAAAGAAAGTCCAGATCAATAAAACATAAAATGCCTTACTATATATGGTAGATGCCAAGTATTGTAGAGCATGCACAGATGTTGACAATGCAGACCCACCCTCAGAAGGTTACTGTTTAACTGGGAAATAAATAAATAAATAAATAAATAAATAAACGAAAGTTTAAAGATAATAAAATTAGCATAAGAAACCACGTATGAGTGCTCTGTGTACAAATGAAAGAGAGCTCTCTAAGTAGCATCAAGCTGCACGGGCGTTAACACTGAGGAAGGCAGGGCAGCCACACTACAGTTAAAAGGGCAGGTGGCTTTTCAGAAGCTTGTTTCTGCAAAATGGTCAGATGTGCACCAATTAGCATGTTGTTTCAGGCACAAGTGACAGTTTAGAAACTTTTTTTTTTTAAGTTACTAGAACATGATCGTCCCAGTCTCTCTACACAGATGGAAATAAACGTGCCCCAGAGATTTAATAAGGGCCTGTCCCATAGAGAACACAATAGTTTTATGTTCTAAGATAATTTATAAGTAGAACACCTACTATATGCTGGGCAGGTGCACATATTATTTTTAATTCTCACAGCCATCCTGTAAGGTAGGAACCAGTAGTCCCATTTTAACAGGCAGAGAACATAAAACCCAGAGAAACAAAATAAGTCACTGTGTCCTACAGCTAGTGCTAGATAGGATTAGTCACCAAACCCAGGTCTGAATGATTCCAGCACAACTATTCTTTCCATCAAGCCACTCCACTTTCCATATTGAAAATTGATTTTGGTGTGTTTAGGAATAGAAAGTGAAAGTAATGTTTGTTTTGGTACCTAACAGAATGGATTTAAGAATTTAAACTTCCTGATTCTAAATCTATTTTAAATACCCTAACAGATCCAGGATTAGTTATGATTGGTTTGGGGAAAAGGCTTTTTTGGTGCTTTTGTTTTGTTGCAGTTGCAGTTGCAGTTGCAGTTGAGGTGGGTAGACTGCAATGTATCAATGATGCAGCCAGATCTAGTGATAGCTAAGAAGAATAGAAACATTTATTAAGAGCTACAATGTGTCAGGTGCTTCTGCAAGGTAGGTATATATGACCATAGTTAAGAAAATGAAGGCTTGGAGAAGTCAAGCAAACTATTCAAGGCTCCAAACTGAGTAATAAACAATTGAAAGTTAAGATAAGAGTGCTGGAGTCTGAATTCAACCCCAAGCTTCTCTGTCCTAGAAACCTTTTATTCTTCACTCTGCCATGAAGCCTCCTAAGCACAATGAAAATATAGAAGTGGCAAATATAGACTTTCGGTCCAAGAAGTTTGGCCGTGAACAAAAGGAGAAAAAACAGCTCACAGCTAGAGTCGGAGACAAGGGTAAGAAAGGATATTGTTGTGTTTCTTTAGAGTAGAGGAGATCAGACCATGTTTAAGATGGGAAATTTTTCTTAAAGAATGAAATACACAGTCCAGAGCATATAGTATTAGCTTAATAAATGTTTCTTGCTTGAGCAAGTGAAGGAGTTAATAATTAACGAAGCAAGGTTTAGAAGGAGGTAGGCACTGATAAGCACCAAGAATGCCAGTTCATATTAGTAAGGGAAAATGACACTTTTTTTTTTCCGGAGAATCAGGGGTTAAAAATAGGGAGAACAAGATATAAGGAGGTTTTAAGTTAGAACAAAGGATAATTGGGGATCATCAGGTGGAGTGCTCTACATGTTCTTAGTAAATTAAAAGGCAAGGCCATCTGTAGTGAATGAGGAAGGTATGGGTAGGGTCCAGGAATATAGTTTGAAACAACCATTATGATAAATGTGATAAGATCTCAGTGAGACTCAGTCCCAAGAAAGCCCATGTGTAGTTAGGCATAATGAGTGTGCGTAGGTACGCAACGGCTAGGGGTTCCATTAAGTGTGCACCTCAGTTGTTTACAAATTACTTAATGCAGAGTTCACCAGTACGGACTCCAGAAATTCACTACAGTTGCTAGAGCTTTTCTTCCCATTTGGGTGGGCAATAGCTACGTGCCTACCCAGGCCCAGAAAAAGTAAAAGTCTATATTCTGAGTTGCCAGTTCAATAGCTGAATCCTAGGGCGGGCACATAATATAATAATTCCCAATTAACAAATAAACTTATATAAGTGATTTCAAAATATTTTAAGTCAGAAAAACTTAGTAATGATTTTATTTGCTGCACCCATCATCCTTGTGTGATCGTCTTTTATGTTTATATAATACTTTAGACTTTTCAAGATGTTTTCATGCATATCAGCTCATTTAATCCTTAAACTGCTGTGATGTAGCTGGAACAGTATTACCGCAATTTGACAGATGTAAAAACTAAATCACATGGAAGTTAACTGATTCACCAAAGACAAAGAGTTCTTTAGTGATAGAGCTGGTGATGAATCAGTTTTCTAATGCCTGGCCCAATTCTAATACATTCCAACAAAACCAGAATTAGAAATACCTGGTCTAAGGCCAGGGTTTTATGGCAATTCGGGCAATATCATACACAGTGTCTTTGGTTTTATAAAGTGATCCATAGACTAAAAAAGAAATAGAGAACTATAATTCTACATGCTCCTGGACTCCTTGGGACATGAAGGCTATAAGTACCTTGTTAGTCAAACATCATAAAGGTCAGAATCAACGAGCATCAATTTCCTGAGTCCTCATAGATCTTTGTGTTACCAGAATATTATGACACTATCTAGAACCAGTATATGGTTTGCAGAAAAATCTGAAGTGTAAAGCTTGTGAAATAAAACAGTTTCCTTTTTCTATAATAAGAGTACACTAGCACCCTCAATGTGTCTTAGTTAATCATCCCTTCTCCCTTTCCCCATTCCTTCCTCCTTTTCCCCTCAATTCTATTTTTCTGTTTATAGAATTTTAGATCCTGACAAAATGTCATCGCTTCGGGTAGTCTGTGTTTCAGTGATCCTAGAACTATCGTCGGGGTAGGGCCAGATAACCCCTGGGTACTGTTGACTCACAGAAGGCCCTTCCTAGTCATTTCCTCCTAATAAAATGACTTTGGAGTTTCACCCATCCGGGTGTGCCTGAGCAGGGGCATACGACTTGTGCAAAGCCTCTTCTGAGCTTCCAAAATTAAAGAGGATGATGAATAGTTTGATTCAGAGGTTGTTAAATGCCTAGATTCTTGAGAGTAGTTTTCATATCCGGAAGGTTTTATAATCTCTCTTCCCTTCATTCCTAACCCTCCTCATTTTCTCTGTAATCAGTATGAACTGTTCCCTAACATAAATACAGTCAGTTCTTTTATTTTTGCCATTAGTCACCTTTTTATTATAGTTAAGAATTTTATTATTAAAATTATTACATCACTTGTGAAAGTTCAAATGTTACAACAAAATGTTGAGTCAAGCTCCACTGGACTTTTTTAGCAAAATGCCCAGCATCTCCTTGAAGGCATTCAGAACAGGCCTCCCCAAGATGTGCTTCTTTGGCATGTGAATTATTTTGAGCTGAAGCCAATCGAGACCCTACAGGTTCAGGAGAAACTTTTACTGCTTTCTTAATCAATTTAAATGTGAAGGCTTACCCCTAATATGAGTTAACGCTGGAAATAACTCTTCGTGTCCTATCTATAAGGCAAGATAAACTTCTAATTATTGAACCTCTACTCCCTTTATCATCTTGCAATGACTCTCTGAGGCCCCAAGATGCCTTACCTCATCCTTAGCTCAGAATGTCATATATATCTCATTTTCCCTTTCTGTCTCTGAACCTATCATGTATGTGGGGTTATTATACATACATATGCAATTAAATTTGATTATTTTCTCTTGTTAATCTGTCTTATGTACATTTAATTATTAGACTGACCAAAAGAACCTTGAACAGTAGAAAAAAGTTTGTTTCTCTTCCACATCCTTCTTGAACTCTTGAGCTACAGTTAAAGTGCCCAGGAACACAATTCCTGGATCTGACTTAGGATGAGAGTGGGCAATACGTTGCACATTCCCCTGATTAGCTCACTGCCACTGAGTCATCTTGCGCTGTCCATGAGACCAGCTCTGCCCACTGCTATGGGGCCCATATTCCTGCACAATCCTGTCATTCTTTGAGGAAGGGCTTTAAAATTTTCAGACTCAGTATTTTAAAGCCAAATACTCTCACAGGCAATACCCCCTGAGCCTCAGAGTATAAGACCCATAAGTAGATCAGTTTGGGGTATTGCATCTTAATTTTATATCCCTAATTCTTGATTTCAATTAAACTCTAAACTTGTTGCCCTTTCCCTTTATCTTATTTATTTTATAGCTTCTAAGTTCTTTTATGAATTTATTTCAAGTTCCTCAATTCTATTTCTTGGGGCTTTTTTACCTGCCGGCCCACATCAGTCATATTCATCTTTAGGGACCTATTTTCTACTAGCTCCTGAATGTCTACTTTCCTGCTACCTGGTTTCCAAAATCAAATTCTGATATAAATTATAAATTTCCCATCCAAAACACCCATATATGTGAATATATACTTCAGAATTACTTTACAGTCTCCAGACCAGTTCCACTTACGAAACTGAAAACCATCATACAAAACTGCACTAAGAGAATAGGTCTCCACTGGAAAAGCTAGACTTACATCAGATATTTGGAAAGCATATCAATGTGTCCACTTGAACTTACCAATAATTTCTGTTTTATTACTATGAGGAGCAGCAGAACACAGCAGAAAGCGCAAAGACCTCATAAGAAATTGACTAGGGCTCAAATTCTGGCTGAGTTTAAACCTCACTTCTGTTATTTACAAACTCTCTGAATTTGGACAGTTTTCTTAACTACCAAACAGAAACAAGATAATAACATATACCCTATTGGGCTGTTACAAATATTAAATAAGATTACATATGTCAAATGCCTAGAATGGTGCAAAAAAAAAAAAAAGTGATTACTTAATGTTATTTTCATTAATCTCAGAAGTTTCCTGTAGATTTATTGTTTCTGCTTCTTTTTTACTTATTTTATTGCAATTCAATATCTATCCCCTTCTTTCCATCACAACAGACTAGATCTTTGCTTTTGAAAATTTCAATATTACCAATTATATTTTAGTATAATTTACAGAGTCCAGATTAAGATTTTAGAGCAAATCATTTGATGTTAAGGTAAGTCTACCTGTTCCCCACCTCCCCCGTAAGACTAATGTGCTTTTTCTTAGAATTATTTTGTATATATGCAAACATATTCCTTGTAGTATTTGAAAGTGACCACAGATTTTGCAAAGTAAAATATTTTGCTGCTAAATACTAGTGTAACATAGGAAGATTTTAGCATATGTTTTCCCAAGCTTGATGAGGAACAAGACACTTAACAATTGGTTTAGTGCCTCATTAAGCTTTTCAAACTACTTCTGACCATTTTCCAAAGGTAATTAAAAAAAAAAAAATTCGACCAGTCTCTCTCTACCTCTCAGCCCTGCTCTCCTCTGGTTTTGCTGCACCCTGAGGTAAGCCCTCCCCTGGTGGTGGCAAGATGGCTGCCAGCAGTTCCAGGAGGATCCTCTTGAGTTCCAAAGCCAGTGGAAAAGTAAGCACCTCCCTTTCCAGTTAGCTCCAGTTATTATAACTATAGAAGGGAGAATAGATGCAAGCAGAACAGCAGGGGCCCACAACAGAGGCCCCCTCAGAAAGTCTCAAAAATCTACGTAAAGATGAAAAAATGGCACATGGGTTTCAGGGTAAGTCAATTTTTAGTGTCACCAAACTATGTCCATAATTTCTCACGTCCAGGCCTTAGATGAGTCTCCTATGGTAATGCCTCCTGCTTGTCAAAATCTTTTTTATGAAAAGATAGGTCATAGGCTAATAAACATTTTTCTTCTATTTGGATGATGGTTTATTAGTATCTATTCACAATGACTTATTCTCTCTTTGTATAGCTTTCACTTCACTTATGAATCTATCAAATCACATTATAAGTAAAAATAATTTATCATTTTTATCTGACAAATTTACTAGGATTTGTAATCTTTATTCCATGATAAGAGAGGCATTTTCAATCAGCAAACAATAGCTTATTAGATAAATGTTGCTGGGACATTTGGTAAATGATTTAAGGAAAACAATAATAAATACTATAAATATAGATCCCAACCTCATACCTAACTAAAAGTTTTAAGGACTCAACTGTAAAAAAAAAAAAAAAAAAAATGAAGCCAAAAAGAAATAGGAGAAGATAGAAAATTATATGTTCTCGGGGTAGGAAAGGCCTTTCTAAACATAACCTAAGTGATAGAAATTATATTTTTTTAAAAAAGAATTTACTCATTGATTTAGAGAAAAAGAGTAGGTACTATATATCAAAAAATTTAACTTTACTTATGACAAAAAATGAAATGGACAAAATATGTCTAAGATAAATATAATCAATTGAGATTTTTTATTTATCAGATTTATAAGAGAATTCATTCTTCCTACCTCAACCCCCAAAAAATAGCTGCCAAAAGAGAAGATGAGCTATTCCTGTGAGAAGAACCTGGCAGAGTGTGTCACAGGCCAGGAGTGCAAGGCCTGAGCAATTTTTAAAGCTCCAAGAAGATGACTGTGATCATGAGGAAAGAACAGGAGGAGAGAGGGGAATATTTTTAATAATTACTACAGTGAAAATCTTTGGAAAGAGGCAGAAGTATCTAAAAGGAATTAGAAAGCTTTTGGTTTAATATGCATCGAAAACCCTGCCACTGATCCTTAAAGAAATTTTACAGTAAAGTACTATATTTTCTTCAAAGGTATTGGAGATTTTTAAGGTTTTATTGGTTATGGCATAGTTTGGTTTTTGTTTGGTTTGGTTTGGTTTGGTTTTACTTTGGTATGTACAAGCAGAGGCAAGAGCCAAAGCTGCCAAATTATTATATTCAGTTTGTCCATGTAAAAGGCAAAAAGAGTAAGATCCTTAATAAAATGGTTTTACACACAAATAAGAAAAAGTGAATGCTATTTTAAAAACAGGCAAAGAATTTGAATAGATAACACAATTAAAATAAAAAATAATTATAAAGATTAAGAAAGTGACCTCACTAACACTTGAAGACATACAGAATTAAAACAAAATATTTTCAAGAGGGCAACCCCCCCTTTTTTTTTCCAAAAAATTCCTCCATACAAGAAGGATAAGAAATACAAACTCCATGGTCAAGAAAGCCAGGCAACATGCATAATTCCAGAGCATCATATATAAAATCAGAAAGCGAATGGATGACTGATGGAGAGGATGAGGGTCAAAGCAAAAGGGGAAGATGCAGAGACAAGTGATTCTGTTTACCATATAGCCAATAGGACCTAGACATTTTTTAGATATAAGCAATGGTATGCTATAAATGTTGAACTAGTTCTTCAGAAAAAAACTCTGTATGTGTGTTATACATACATGTTATAAATTTTATTTATATACAGAATGTGTAACATAATATACGAGTAATAAAGTATACAGTACTTTTATTGAAAATCCAGTATAGCCAATTGATTTTTACATCTGTAGCTAACCTGCGATTGCGATTAATGAAAGAGTACAGTTCCAACTTGAATGTTGATTGGTATTTTCACTTAGGTTAATAAGATGAATGTGAAACAATAAAGATGTGTCAGAACTGCACTCACCAATGATTGAGTGACTACTTTGCTGAGTTGTATAGTAGTTTTCAAATACTGGGAAAATATTTCCTGAATGTTTCATGCTATTAGCAATATAATGACTACAGAAATGACACACTTTTAAGTTCAATCTGCATTATCAGCATTTTCTCCATCACTTGCTTAAATCTAATAATCAACAAAATAATAAATCAAGCTCGAATTTGCAGTTCTTGTCAATTTCCATGAGATAAATACTCCCATTATTCCCAAGTTCAATCTACCATAATGAGGTCACTGAATACAGAGTTGAAAAGAGATACCAATAGCACACTATTATATATCTTTCCATCATTTATAGCATTTTTCATTACAATTTTATATGTATTTTACTTACATTCACTTAGAGATTATCCATCTCTGCAAATCTATAAGAGCATGAATTTTTGTTTTTTCTCTGTTGGGTTCCTAAACCCTAGAACAGAGGTTGACCCATGATAGGCATTCAATAAATATTCATTGAATGAAAAATGAAATGTTGAACTTACTACATGCCAGGTATTATTCTAAGTGTTTTTTGTATGTTAAGTCTTAAGTCCTCACCACAACCCTATTATGTGGCGCTATTTTTATCTCCACGTTACACATGAAACCAGAAAATGACTTACCCAAGTCACCCAGCAAGTAGTGGTGGAGTCAGGATTTAAACCCAGGCACGCTGGCTCCAGAGCTTGCACTTCTATCACAGTGCATTTTCTTAAAATATCAGAGCCATGATGCTAGCAAAGAGAAATACCAGGAAGACAGCTGCATGACAGACCTTAAACGCAACCAGGTCAGATTAGAGCAAGCAGACAGTTACAATATATTGAAACTGACCAATTATCTGAAAGGTTTCATTTAGTATAAAATGTTTAAAGGCACAGTGATTAATAATTGTGGGAAGTAAGAGTTCCAAAGAAAATTCTTCGCATATGACAAAATGAGGCAGTTATTAGCTCCAGGAAAACAGTAAGTTGAATGAGAAAGAAAATGTAATTATACTATACCACTTGACTCAGCAAAGAACAATATTTACGTAGTCATGATAATGAAAGCAATGAATATGGATTTAATTTTACAAAATCATGTTCTTGCTATACTGGAAAGGGAAAGGGAAGAGAGCAAAAACCAATCTACCAAATGGAACATCAATAATCTTTCAAAAAATTATGAATCGAGCATTAGCTATGTATAAATAAATATATGTGAATTTTTTATTTGCATATTCTACACATTGTTTAACAATTCTTAAGGTTTACATTGTTTAACAATTCTTAAGGAAAAATAATTTCTCTTATTATTTTTCGGAGTGGGAATTCAATTTAAAGTATTTATCTATCTCAAGAAAAGGAACATTTATCAGCATCACTAATCAGGGAAATGCAAATCAAAAGCACATGAAATATTACCTCACACCTGTTAAAATAGCTTTTATAAAAAAGACACGAGGTAGCAAATGCCAGGCAGTGGAGAAAGGGGAAGAGATATATACTGTTAGTGGGAAAGTAAAGGTGCAGCCACTAGGAAAAACAGTATGAGATTATTCTAGAAATTAAAAAAGAACTGTATGACCCAGCAATCCAACTTCTGGGTATATATACAAGGGAAACAAAATCATTATTTCTTTTTTTATTATTATTATTTATGCCTATAGCACATGGTCTTCCTAAGTGGTCTCTCATCCAAGTAATAACCAGGCCCAAACCTGCTTAGCTTCCGAGATCAGACATCTAGCTCGTTTAGGGTGGCACTGCCATAGACCATGGACTGTGGCTTCACTGGGGTGTGGACTCAGGACCTTCTGCGTGTAAAGCTGATGTGCTAACCACCACACTATGGAACCACGTCCCATAAATCATTATTTCAAAGACATATCTGTACTCCCGTGTTCACTGCAGCATTATTCACAATAGCCAAGGTCTGGAAACAGCCTAAGTGTTCATCAGTGGATGAATGGATAAAGAAAACGTTGTAGATATATATGGTAGATTATTATTCAACCTTAAAAGAGGAGGAAATTCTGTTCTTTGCCACAACATGGGTGAATCTGGAGAGCATTATGCTAAGTGAAATAAGCCAGACAGAGAAAGATAAATATGGCATGGTATCAATTACATGTGGAATTAAAAAAAAAAAAAAAAACAGTTCAACTCATGGAAAGAGTAGAAAAGTGGTCACCAGGGACTGGGGGTAGGTAAAATATGGAGAGATTGGTAAAAAGGTATAAACTTCTGTATAAGGTGTGAGTCTCTAATGTATAACATGATGACTATAGTTAATAATACTGTATTGTATTATTGAAATTTACTAAAAGACTACAACTTAAATGTTCTTACCAAAAAAAAAAAAAAAAAAGGGGGGGGACAAACGTGAGGTGATGGATTGGATGTGTTAATTAACTTGATGGGAGGAATTCTTTCACAATATATACATATATTGAATCGTCATGTTGTACACTTAAATATCTTACAATTTTATTTGTCAGTTATATTTCAATAAGGCTGAAAAGAAAAGACTACAACTTAAATGTTCTTACCAAAAAAAAAAAAAAAAAAGGGGGGGGACAAACGTGAGGTGATGGATTGGATGTGTTAATTAACTTGATGGGAGGAATTCTTTCACAATATATACATATATTGAATCGTCATGTTGTACACTTAAATATCTTACAATTTTATTTGTCAATTATATTTCAATAAGGCTGAAAAAATAAAAGAAGTGGAATACTTACAATACTGTATTATGTGATACTTAGAATATTAGACTTTTTAAAGCATTAATGCAACTTAGGATGCATTTCTTACATTTTTATATTTAAGGTTCTCATTTCTGCATACTTGGAATAGACATTTCTTATATTTTGAAAACTTGTCTTAATTCATGATATTGTTTGCTTTGCTTCTTAGGTACCAGCAAAAGCCAAACGTCTTACTCAACAACTTCCTTACCACCACCTCCACCACCCCATCCGGCCAGCCAGCCACCACTGCCAGCATCTCACCCAACACAACCACCAGTCCCAAGTCTACCTCCCAGAAACATTAAACCTCCCTTAGATCTAAAGTAAGCAAAATATTATCTTATCATTTCTTTGTCAGTCTGTCATAGATTTTCAAACTATGCTTAGCTAAGTGTTGAGAGTTCCAAGGTAAACTGCTGGGACCACAAAGGTGGCAGGATGAAAGGATGTCTGAGCAGTCTGTTTTTACCTCAACCCCCCATCCCCTTGAGCAACTCCTATTTATTTGTTTTTAGAGTATTTATCTGTTTTTAGAACACTTTCCCATTAGCATTCATTTGAAGAAAATTTCCACTGTTCTGAAGCATTCTTTAGGTCAGTACCACCACCATCTCTTTCACCACCATCATCACTGTCACTGCCACCAGTATCATTATCATCATCACTATCATCACGGCCACCATCACCACCACCACTACTACCATATTTTACTGACTGCCTATGATGTGCTAGGCACTTTACATATGTAATCCCTATAATCTTATCAAATGGGTAGTGTTATCATCATTTCATAGATGAGGAGATGAAATTTTACAGAGGCTAAGTAAATACTTTGAGATTAGACAAGAATGTAGAGTAGAAATTTGGCAGTCTGAGTCCACAGTAAATATGTGCTTTTAACCACTCTGCTAAATAACCTCCTTTAAGTTTTTTTTTTAAATGCAGGTTTTCTCTCCTCCTTCAGATTTTTGACTGCATTTTAAAAACCTAGGAAACTTTTATTGAAGCCTATTCTTGCTTAAATTTTCTTAGATGATACTGTTTAGAATGTCAAAACTATATGGTTTACCATGCATGGGCTCTTTAATCATGATTTACCAGAATAGCTGGTTGAGGAAAAAGCAAGTGGGAGATTGAAATGGAATGCAATGTTTTAAGAAGAAATAGTCAAACAATGGCAAGCATAGATCCTTATGGCAAGTCAAGCTAGATTTTTCCCTTTCTTCTAGAAAATTGCTTTACATGATTCTCCTTTAACACAAATAAGTAATATCCCCAAATATTTAGCTACAACTTATTTTTTCTTCATTTCAATCTCCTACCAGATTGATGTTATTTGTGCTTAAAGTATTTAATATTCATAATCCATATGATAGACTCTGTTAATAATAGTATCTGATTGACAGCTTTCCTCAATTGCTGATGATGACAATTCAGAGCAGAGTTTGAAATCACATTAGCCATGGGCAGCCTCCACTATGTTTCACTTTATTATGCTTTTGGAGGATTTAAAGGCAGTAACCAGAAGGTATTAGTGCAGCTTAGTGGCTGTTATCTTCTATGTGGCTTGCATTGTGCATTTATGTTAACTGCATATATTTCCAAGCATTTGTGTTTATAAATTCTAATTTAAAATCTCTAATACTCCATGAAATCCAGCTACCAAATAAGAATGTAAGCCATCTAACATATGACATCTAACATATAAGTGCTAAATAAGTATTAGTTTAATTAGAATAACTAATTAATATGTGTTCTTAAATACACCTGATTTCTGTGTAAATTATTTTCCCTTTACATGTAGTAAATCCTGTTTCTTTTTCCTAATTTCTTTCCTACTTTAATAAATTTAACCCACTAGATTTTAAACTTAGTACCTTTGAATTTTATTATGTAATTGTATCCCAGGTACTGGCTATAGTCAGGCTTCTGGATCTTGTGTAATTTCAGTGAGAAATTTAAATAAATACCCAGAGCATGAATTCCTGAACATTTATAAGACATGACAACTGGTACGTAATTGTTTGATGAAAAAAATGTG